>NC_080787.1:94094795-94428545 GCF_028018385.1 Neofelis nebulosa | reverse complement strand
TTCTGAAACATGGGTAAAATTCCAACAATTAGAGGCCTTGGGGAAGGTTACATAAAGGTGTGGAGACAGGCATAGAATAGGACAGGACGTGGTTTTTGGATGTTAAGAAATTCTGAAGTTGGAAATGAATAATGGCGAGTGAGGATGGGAAAAAAGGATGGAGTCAGCTCCTGGGGTGACTTGGAAACAAAGTGTAGAAGTTTGGATTGAATATCAAGCTGTACTAGACTGCTTAAGATTTGTGATCAATAATGATTGTAGCAATGTTTTCAGGAAGATACTAGTATTACATTACTAACTTTATTCCTTAAGCTCAGACACTGACTTTGAGGTCTTCTGAAGATTAAAATTATTTTTTTTCTGCTCTCGGGCTATTCTTTGAATTCTATGACACAAATATAGGTTCTTTCCTTCTTTTATTTGGGAAAATCAGTGATGAGAAATTTATGCTTTAAAAAATAGTGGCAGCTCCTTTACTTACTCTTACTTTGGTAAGGAATTTACTTCTGGCCTTTAAACAATGGGTTTTTTAAAAATGTTTTGTAATATTGGCTAAGTTTATTTGAAAAGATTCTATTATGTCCATCCTTGATATTATTAAATGTTTTTGAGTGAAAACTATATAAATCTATTTCTGGCCATCTGAGATTCACAGTACAAATTGGAAAGGAAGTTATAGATCTCCTGACGTTTTGTTCTAGCTCCAAAAGTCTATAATTCAGATGTATTTTAAACCTTATTTGGGTTTATTTAACCCATGAAAACTGTTCAAAAAAATCACTTTTGGGGCGCCTGGGTGGCTCAGTCGGTTGAGCGTCCAACTTCAGCTCAGGTCATGATCTCATGGTCTGTGAGTTCGAGCCCCGCGTCGGGCTCTGTGCTGACAGCTCGGAGCCTGGAGCCTGCTTCAGATTCTGTGTCTCCCTTTCTCTCTGCCCCTCCCCTGCTCATGCTCTGTCTCTCTCTGTCTCAAAAATAAATAATAAAACATTTAAAAAATTTTTAAAAATCACTTTTAAGTAAGTTTTTATGTAACACCCAAGTTGTTTTCAGAAAGAGGTAAAGAGTTGTTACTAGCGGGTTTCTCCTTTTTAGATAGAGAATGATTACTGATAATGATTTATTGACATAATATTTTTCTTTGGGAATTTGGGAATAGACTTACAGGGATTTTTCTGCTCCTAAATTGTTTATCTTTATCAGTATACTTTCACTGTTGGAAGTACCCAGAAGAATATTGGTAGTAGTTTTTTTTGAAGACAGTAACTTGAACTGTGATTCATTTGAGCTAATACTGTTTCTTTCATTTTCGAATAGTTGGAATAGATAATGGTAAAGAAGCAATTGAAAGTGCGGCTGCATTTCTCTTCAAGACATTTCACTTGAAGGACTCTGTTGGTCACAAGGAGACAAAGGCTATCAAACAGATGTTTGGTCCTTTTCCATCATCATCTGCCACTGCAGCTTGTAATGCTACTAATCGAATTATTTCTCATTTTCGTCAAGACAATCTTACTGCTCTTATCCAGATGACAGAAGAAGAATATGGTGATAGAATTTTATTTGGTAAAAATTTAGCATTTTCATTTGACATGCATGATTTGGACCACTTTGACGAACTGCCAATAAATGGTGAACCCCAGAAAACTATAAGCCTTGATTATAAGAAGTTTCTGAATGAACATTTTCAGGAGCAGTCTACACCAGAGCTCAAGCCTGTGGAAAAAACAAACGACTCCTTTTTGTGGTGTGAAGTTGAGAAGTACTTAAATGCAACTTTAAATGAAATGGCTGAAGCAACAAGAATAGAAGATCTTTGCTGTACCTTATACGATATGCTTGCTTCTGTTAAAAGTGGTGATGAACTTCAGAATGAGGTATAGTTGAAGTTATTGAAGTGTTATATTAATGTGAATTACTTTAGTAGCCTTTTAAAACATGGATAGTTAGCAAAGACGGTTTAATATTGTGCTGCTATAAATACGTAGCCAAATGGCTTATATAGTAGGCATGCGTGTCTTTCCACTTAGTAGTTATAGGAGGACTGTGAGTGTGATGAATAGCAGAAGACTCCGAGGACAAGGTGTTAAGATGTCCTCTTGTCCTGGTTATTGGGACAGTCCTGGTTAAATCTGTTGTCACATTATGATAATCAGTAGGGCCCCTTCTTCAAAAAGTGTATAGGTTTAAATAATAAGTCGTATGGCTACTCTACTAAAAAAAAGGTTAATGTTTGTATATTGTTTTAGATTTCTAAGAGTTCTTTGATGAAAATTTAATTTCAAAATATTAGACATTTAATATATTGAATGACTTACTGATTTAGAAAAATATGTTTCACTAGTTTCTATGTTTGAAAGAATAAGCTTTGAAAAACTGACTGATCCAGAAATAATTGGTCTGTTTTCTATTATGGAGTAAAGAACTGTCTTAATAAGTTTTTTATATCACACAAAGGAAAATGTTATTTTAATTGCTTTCTATGCCATGATTTAGTTATGTTACTCAAAATGATGAATTACAGCTACATAAAAGTTTATCTTAAGGTGTTGAGTTTTGCTGTCAATATTGGCATTATATTCCTTTCCTGTTATAAATTTAAAATGTCAATACAATTTTAATACTGGATAAATTGGGTGAGTAACATTTTTAATGAATTAAGAGAAGTGGCATATTGTTGTACAAAGGACACAGGCTTTTATTTATTTTTTTTAATTTTTTTTTCAACGTTTTTTATTTATTTTTGGGACAGAGAGAGACAGAGCATGAACGGGGGAGGGGCAGAGAGAGAGAGGGAGACACAGAATCGGAAACAGGCTCCAGGCTCCGAGCCATCAGCCCAGAGCCTGACGCGGGGCTTGAACTCACGGACCACGAGATCGTGACCTGGCTGAAGTCGGACGCTTAACCGACTGCGCCACCCAGGCGCCCCAGGACACAGGCTTTTAAATCAGACAGTCCTTCCTTTCCCCCTTAAAATTGGTAGTAAGACTTTAGGTAATTGAATTTTCAGAGGCTGTTTTATTGTTGGGCTGTCTCCCAGGGCTATGAATGCAAAGATAATAGAATTGTTATAAACCTTAAATGAAGTATCATATGTGAAATGGTGAGTAGCATTTAGTAAATACTTACTGCGTGGTAGCTGTGATTATTATTATTTAAAAAAAATTTTTTTTAACATTTATTATTGAGAGACAGAGAGAGACAGACCATTAGCAGGAGAGGGGCAGAGAGAGAGGGAGACACAGAATCTGAAGCAGGCTCCAGGCTCTGAGCTGTCAGCACAGAGCCCAACGCGGGGTTCGAGATCATGGCCTGAGCCAAACTTGGATGCTTAACGGACTGAGCCACCCGGGTGCCCCTGTTATTATTATCTTAAATCACATGGAGTATCAGTCAGGAATACAGAAAAAAATACTAGTTATTTTTTCTTTTACAGAGAAAATTACTTAACTAAACAGATATTGGAGGACTGAATCCATGGCAATGATGACTTTAGGTTGGAAATAAGTTATTGTTATTGTATTGTTTTGTTATTGTATTGTTAGTTCTGTGATCAGTCTCATTTATCTTGACTTTTTTACAATTTAATTTATATTGGGGTGGTCTACCTTCATAAATGGATTTTTTTAACATTCTGAAAATAATAGTATTGTTTTAAAAATTGTGATTTATAAAGAAAATTCTATTGATACTTGCTTATCATAATTGAATACATAGACGTTTTCTTATTATAATTATAGTAAACCAAAGATTACAAATGTATAACTAATTTTATTTTTGAGTTAGCAAAAAAAAAAAAAACTATTCTTTTCACTTCTGAATATCTACAGTGAAGTTTGTTATTTCTTATTTCCTTGCCACAGTTTTTAAGTAGTAATTGAATCTGATTGTTGGAGGGAGAATGTTTTTTAGTTCTTAAGATTTTTTTTTCATAGTCTACCTCATTAACAAGGTCATACTGAATTCATGCATCTATCCATTCATATACTTGTATGCTTACCATATATGAAGTACAGTGCTAGTTATTGGACATAAAACGATGAATTAAGATAGCCACCTTTTCTCAGGAAATTAATTGTTCAGTAGGAGGAGACATATTATTAAGTAAGTGTACTCAAATACCACAGGTATTGTGATACTACAGCTGACCCTTGAGCAACACAGGGTATTAGGGGCACTGACCCGCTGCACAAAGGTCCACTGTAACTTTTGATTTCCCCTCCCCCCAGCAAACTTAACTACTAATAGCCTACTGTTGACTGGAAACATTACTGATAACACAAAAAGTCAATTAATAACATATTCTGTATATGTATAATATACTATATTCTTGTGATGAAGTAAGCTAGAGAAAAGAGAATGTTATTAAGAAAATCATAAGGAAGAGAAAATACATTTACAGTAATGTATTAATTGAGAAAAAAGCCCATATATAAGTGAACCCACACAATTCAAACCCGTATTGTTAACAGGTCAACTATATAGAGAGAAAATGGGGGATAAAAGAACCAGTCATAGATTGTGTGGAGAGCTTAGTATGGTAGGCAAAGTATTCATAGAGGAGGTTAATCTTGAGCCAAGTCTTTTTTTTTTTCAATTATTTTTATTTTTTAATATAATTTATTGTCAATTTGGCTAACTGTGTAAAGTGTGCTCTTGGTTTTCAGGGTAGATTCCTGTGGTTTATCGCTTACATACAACACCCGGTGTTCATCCCTTCTCAATGCCCATCACCCATTTTCCCCTCTCCCCCACCCCCCCCCATCAACCCTCTATTTGTTCTCTGTATTTAAGAGTCTCTTATGGTTTGTCTCCCTCCATCTCTGCAACTATTTTTCCCCCTTCCCTTCCCCATGGTTTTCTGTCAAGTTTCTCAAGATTCACATGAATGAAAACATTTGATATCTGCCTTTCTCTGACTTACTTCACTCAGCATAATACCTTCCAGTTCCATCCATGTTGCTGCGAATGGCATGATTTCATTCTTTCTCATTGCCCAGTAGTATTCCATTGTATATATAAACCATATCTTATTTATCCATTCATCAGTTGATGGACACTTAGGCTCTTTCCATAATTTGGCTATTGTTGAAAGTGCTGCTATAAACATTGGGGTACATGTGCCCCTATGAATCAGCAATCCTGTATCCTTTGGATAAATTCCTAGTAGTGCTATTTCTGGGTCATAGGGTAGTTCTATTTTTAATTTTTTGAGAAACTTCCACACTGTTTTCCAGAGTTGCTACACCAGTTTGCATTCCCGCCAACAGTACAAGAGGGTTTCTACACATCCTTACCAGCGTCTGTTGTTTCCTGAGTTGTTAATTTTAGCAACTCTGACCGGTGTGAGGTGATATCTGTGTTGTTTTGATTTGTATTTCCCTGATAATGAGTGACGCTGAGCATCTTTTTATGTGTCTCTTGGCCATCTGGATGTCTTCTTTAGAAAAGTATCTATTCATGTCTTCTGCCCGTTTCTTCACTGGATTATTTGTTTTTCAGATGTTGAGTTTGGTAAGTTCTTTATAGATTTTGGATACTAATCCTTTATCCAAATCTTGAGGCAAGTCTTAAAATATACTAGATTTAACTTCTTCAAGTGGACCAGAAAGGTAGGGAACATATTTGAAATGTGAGCAAGAACATGGTGTTTTTAAAGAGCTGTAATCTATGTAGTGAGGGTGGAGATGTAAGAGGAATGTGGTTGAGAGACAAGCGGGAGTGGGAGGGGGGCGGCAGATGAGTAAGGGTCAAATAAAGTAAGGCCTTGTACACCTTGTTGAGATGTACGGTTAGCCACTCTTCAAACCATTAGATACACCTTGTATGGTCTGGTTTATTGATTTTTCAGTGTTTAATGGACAGTTTGACATGTACTAGTGGCTTGAGTAGTGGAGTTTTAAATGATTCATCTGGTGTTTTGGTTTTTTTAACTGTGAATGAAAATAAACAATCATTATGATAAGGTTTGTTTTATAGGATAAGTTATTCATAGTTTATATATTTGATTCCTTCCTGGGCAATTGTACTTTGTTATAGCAAATTTTCCTTATAATTTGAAGTGATGCTTCAATAGAAAAATACTGTTTCATTACAATCACTCTTGACCAGTGTTATTTTCACTTTAAGGTGTGCTATACATTATGTGTTGTCTATTGACTTTTAAATTTCTCTCCTTTAAACCTGGAAAGAATGTAATTAAAAGAGTAATCAGTTTATGTGATAGCATGGTTAATTTCCATTTCTTTTTGAAGTTTTAGTTGACTCTGTGGAATAGTAATATTTAAATAACCATGCTCTGTGCTGTTGCTCTAGAAATTTAGCAGAACCATGGGAAAATATTTTTACATGTAATGTAAAAGGGGTATGTAAAAAACTATGTCTATGAGGAAGGCATTTTTCTTCCTTAACATAGGATTTCCCAATTCTGAAT
The DNA here is from genome assembly GCF_028018385.1 of Neofelis nebulosa. Taxonomy (NCBI): domain Eukaryota; kingdom Metazoa; phylum Chordata; class Mammalia; order Carnivora; family Felidae; genus Neofelis; species Neofelis nebulosa. The sequence continues at coordinate 94,422,109 of NC_080787.1, read as the reverse complement.
TTAGTTTATTGACCTAACGACTGGTCAGTAAAGCAGTTTTTAAGAATTGGCTAAAGTTTATTTTCCCAAGACCTTTATGTTATTGTTGAACTAGAGTTGGAAGGATGGAAATAAAAAGTGTGTGCATATGATGACATTTACCACAAAGATGCAAGAGAGAGGTTCTAGTTTGAAACATGTGGAGAGAAATAATGCTAATGACAATAATATTAACAATAATGGCAACATTTGAGTGCCTACTGTTTGACATAAGGCATTAAGTTAAATGCTTTATGTGCATCACTTCATGTAATCCTTAACAGCAGTGCTGGATTAAAAACTGTTAGAAACATGTCTAAAGCACTGAAAAGGTTACACTTGGAGACACTTCACTTCCCCGCCCATAAGTGATTAAACAGAAAAAAAAATCATACTAAAGTGAATATAGAAAGTCTAATAAAATTTCTTTTGTACTAATTTATAGTTAAGGTGATGGCTTTTTCAAACATCAAATTCTTTAAAAAAGTTTTTTTTCATTGTTACCTCTGCTTTGCTGGTACTTTGTGTGTGTGTGTGTGTGTGTGTATGTGTGTAAATTTCAGTTTGTTAACATACAGTCCAATATTGGTTTCAGGGGTAGAATTCAGTGATTCATCACTTACATACAACAACCAGTGGTCATCAACAAATGCCCTCCTTAATCCCCATCACCCATCTAGCCCATCTCCCACCCGTCTCCCTCCATCAACCCTCAGTTTGTTCTCTATCATTAAGAGTATCTTGTGGTTCATTTCCCTCCGTCCTATTCCCCACCCCCACCCCATTCCCATATATGTTCATCTCTTTTGTTTCTTAAGTTTCACATATGAGTAAAATTATATGGTATTTGTCTTTCTCTGATTGACTTATCTCGCTTAACATAATACAGTCCAGATCCATCCATGTTGTTGCAAATGGCAAGATTTAATTCTTTTTTAATGGCTGAGTAATATTCCATTGTATATATATACCACAACTTCTTTATCCATTCATCATTTTTTTTTTTTTTTTTAATTTATTTTTTGGGACAGAGAGAGACAGAGCATGAACGGGGGAGGGGCAGAGAGAGAGGGAGACACAGAATCGGAAACAGGCTCCAGGCTCCGAGCCATCAGCCCAGAGCCTGACGCGGGGCTCGAACTCACGGACCGCGAGATCGTGACCTGGCTGAAGTCGGAAGCTTAACCGACTGCGCCACCCAGGCGCCCCTATCCATTCATCATTTGATGGACATTTGGGCTCTTTCCATAGATGGCTATTGTTGATAATGCTTCTATAAACATTGGGGTGTTGGTAGTTGAAGGAAATATTTTGTTGGCTTCATGTGTTATTGCTTATTAGGAGGATGTAGCTATTTTATGGAAATGTTAGGAAATTTCTCCAAGGTTACAAAATAGTGAAACCAGGATTAAATTCAGACATTCTATCTCCACTGTAGTGTACTTTCTTCACCAAGAAATAAATCTGTACATTTTTCTGTATTTGGTGCTTTGAAACATAAAACATTTTAAAGATATTGAGGAATCTTTGGCATTTACTCTAATTCACAATTTCTTTAGAAACAATGTTTTTCCCTTTTAGAGAGTTCCAAATATGGAATTGGCTGAAGTAAGAGAAAAGGATGAAACCTTATTAAAGATGAGTTTTAGTATTTCTGCAGATAATTAGTTACATTTGAAGTACTTATATGTATTTGTGACTGTTGTACTAATAAAATAGCTTACTTCTTAGATTTCCCAGTACCATCTTCTTTATATTCCATACCCGGCACCTCTACGGGCTTTTCTTCTTTTAACCTCTCACTCCTAGTAATCTCTCTGTTAAGGCCACACTCGTTATAATTAAGCCTTAGAATTTGATTGGGCTGGAGAGTCTTTAACCTTCTTTATGCTCTTGAGATATACTTATTTTATGTATTTATTTATTTAGAAAATGTTCACTTTTCAAATGTTTATATATTTATTTTGAGAGACAGAGAGAGAGAGCCCACACGTGTGTACATGCCTGAACGGAGGAGGTGCAGAGGAAGAAGGAGAGAGAGAGACTCCCAAACAGGCTCCACTCCATCAATGCAGAGCCTGATAAAGGGCTTGATCTCAAAAACTGTGAGATCATGACCTGAGCTGAAGTCAGGAGCCAGATGCTTAACTGACTAAGCCACCCAGGTGTCCCTTTAAAATATTTATTTTAGCCATTAGCATTTTAGCATTTTAGCCATCAGAAGTAAATAAGACTTGAATGTTCCATGTTATTTTCTTCATGAGGACTCAACCTGATTGGTACAGATATCTTCCTGTTGTTGATGTTCCATAACCAGAATTGCAGCAATAGGTTTAGTCCTAGTGGGATCATATAATGAACTTTCAACAGAGACTTTACCTTTAAAAAGTAGTAACAGCAAGTCTACTATGTTTTCAGTGCCAATTATGTGTGGACCTGGACCAGGCTGTCTCTTTTGACATAACCAGTTTCTTCATAGTCCTGCATGGTAGCGGTAGAATCCTCTGTGTAAAGGTGGAAAACGAAACAAAGCAAAACTGAGGCCCATGTGTTTCCTAAAGTCATAAAGCAAGATATTGGTAGAAATTTGGGGACTTTTTCTGAGCCTAGGCCTGCTGTTCCATCTAGTATGCCATCAGATTCTTTGAAGAGAAGGCCACTGACTGATCAGACTCTTTGAATGAATTTCTTTTCTTACAAAGCTGGGTCAAATTCTGTCCCTGTTTGCTTACTTGTGGTTGACCATAGGCAGATTCCTAAGCCTTTATGAATGTCAGCTATTTGTAAAATATTTTCTTAGAAATTTTGCTTTGGGGAATTGTGAGATAATATATATGAAGTACTTAGCGTAATGTTTCACAGATTATAGGCTCTCAAATGTTAGTTTCTTGTCTTTCATATTAATGAGTATCATAAATTTATGCATATCAAAGTTTTATTAGAGTGTATACACTATAGATCAGCATATAAAATTTTATCTATACCTTGTAGAGATGTTTCAAGTAATAAAATAGCTTAAAGGCTAGGTCTTAATTCAGATAATTATTTTTACAACTTTTTTTCTATTTTGCTTTTGTAAGTCTTACTAATCCTAAAGAAAATCTTTTTAATTAATTTTTTGAAGTGGGTTCTGATTATCAGTCCTGGGTAAAATAGAAAAGATGTTAATAGAAAAACACTTGAGAATATTGGACACCTATTAAAGATGTATTGGAGTATACATATCTTTTGGTACTCTTTCAATATTAAATGCTATTTGCAGAGTTATCAATGCTGATGTAAATATTGATAGAGTTATTGTGTAATCAATTCTTAGGAAAAGTGAATTTTGAGTTGTATTGATATGATCATAGTTTGCTTTTGTGCATATGGGGCTTAGTCTTTATAGCATTTGTGATTTGACATTTGCTGTTAGCATTATCTCTTGACTCTTTGCAGATGGTGTTACTTGACCCATGCAAGTTCATTTCTGAATTTAACCCTGTTCCAGACATGTGCCTGATCCCAAGGAATAGGAGTTATTTGGTTAGACTGTCTTCTGAGGGAAGACTATATATATTTTTTAATATGTATTTGCAGTATAAATGATTCCAACATTCTTTGAAATTTTGGTGTAGAATAATTAGCATGGATTAATACAGTGGTTCTTGGGAACATTTTGTTCTCAAAACTCCTTTACACTCTTAAAAATTACTGAGGACCTCTTAGAACTTTTCTTTATGTTGTTTGTCAATATGTTCTATTGATATATTAGAATGTATTATTAATACATTAAATGACTTAATAAGTATTATAAATTAATACTAAATCTATTAATATAAGAAAAATATCTTATATTAATAATAATACTTAATCTGTTGTATTAATATAAGTAACATGTTTATGAAAAAAACTTTTCTAAAATAAAAACATACAAGTTTGAAGAATGGCACTGTGTTACATTTTACCAAATTATTTCAATGTCTAGCTTAATAGAGGACAACTAGATTCCCATATGTGCTTCTGTATTCAGTCTGTTCTGATGTACATTATGTAGCCTCTGCAAAACTCAACTCACTTTATTATACTCATGGGAGGATGAGAATGAAGGAGGGAAAATAATATTTTAATAAACTATTATACTAATATTAAATTTATTACATTAAATAATAATGTTATTTATTTTTAATAATAATTTTGACTCCATGGACCTCTTAAAAGGATCTTAGAGATTTCAGACCACACTTTGAGAACCACTGATTTAATGTATATACTACAATTTAACAAGGAGGATATACTGATGGTTTTGGTACCTAGAATACAGGATTTAAAATTTTATTGTGCTGAATGATACCATTAATGCTTCATGAAAAGATTTTTCATCTATTTGATGTTGTACATTCTTCTTGGTAGCTTTAGCACTGCTGAACAGTAAGAAGGACACTGATATCAACCAGGTTGGAAATGAAATAGTGTCTTTTAAGTTATGAGGACCAACTATGTGTTACTTTTTCTATAGTCTTTCCACCAGTGAACAGAAGAGCCCTTCCTCCAACCAACTTTGAACAAAGAGCTGTCACTGGGTGAAATTATTATTTTAAGACATAGAGAATCTTTAGAGTCATAGAATTTTTCCACCCCATGTAGTATTTGTGGATCTAGTGTTCCATCAAAATGATGGTGCCAGTATGATGAGGTCTACTTATTCTAATGAAGATTTTATATTTTTCAAAAGGCATCCCGTCCTTTTCTTGAATAATTCTTTCGTAATTTCCTTGTTTTGTTGAACTCATTCCATTTCTGTTGTATCTGCCATTTCGTCCTGAATTTGTACAGTGAGGCAACAAAATTGTAGGTGTCTACTCTTTTATATGACTGTTTTAGACATATGACAGCAGTTACATTTTCTCTTCCTTACCTTTTTTTTCTTTTAAATATAAAACTCTTTCAGTTTTCCTCTATGTTGACATTAATCCATTATCAACTTTGCATACAGTTGTTCAGTGCTCCATAGATATACCAGTATTGACTTGTAGAATGCTTTCATCATCTTGTCTTAAAGGATATTACTTTCAGCTACTTTGCCAGTCTATAAACGGTTAACCTAATAATCTCACAGGAAAATGAATTAAGACTATTTTGTCATGACTTTGTTTAGTGAATCCTGTTCTTTTTTGTTGTTACATTACCATGTGTGAATTTTAAGCTTACAGTTAAGTAGTTTTCACAATCCATCATTTTTATCTTTTTTGTTTTCTTTTTTAAAATAAGGGAATTTTGCCTTTCTCTGGCACTTCTGTTTTTCTTCATTATTTCTCAGAGATAGTAGTGATTATACTTAAAATTCTTGCCTGTTTAATAAAAAATGGTATCTCAGTATTTAACTACATTTTGTATTACAACTGAGGTTACATTTTTTTTCATATACTTGGAGGCCTCTTACTCTTGTGAGAATTGCCAAGTTTTAATTTGATGAAGCTATTTTTTTTATTTATAAGAAAATTTATAATGAGATTAAAAACATTTTTACAGATGTTTTAAGTGTTCAGGTAGGCAAATCTATTCATCTTTTTACATAGGAATCTTCCTTTGGTGTTAGACTGCTTAGAAAGGCAGTCCCTAAGACATGATTGAACCTCCCATGTTTTTGAACTTTTTTTTTCATTTTTAGCCTCACTGGTTTTTATAGAATGTTATTTGGATAAGATGTCTCTTTTCTCTGTATTTGATTTATGGACACATATCTAAATATGTCCATATTGCATACTCTAAAATGATATAGCCATTTTCTCCCAAGGGTTCTTGTCACTTCCACATTGTTTACTATTTTAGGTTTTTCCTTCCTATGTTCAATTGATAAATGGTGAAATTTTCATCAGGAAAAATCAAGAATCATTTGTTCTACTTTGAGCTGAATGTAAAATTGAGGAAAGCTCAAGATAAGTGAAGTATTTCACCTATTATGTCTGTTGAGTTACATAATCTATACTTGGAAGGCACTAGCTATATTTTATATTATCTTGGTTGTGTGTTTCTTTTGTTCCTCTACGTATGGCTACAGTTGTTAGAATGATGTTAGATGTTAGAATGACTGTGACATGATAAAATCGGTAAATATAAATTTATATCCTTGTAACCAGGAATACTGTTAATTCCAGATAGGAAAATCCGGTTTAGCAGCTGCATTTGTTTAAAGAAAAAAAATTGTTTTTTCTTAACCAGTGGCTATTTCCTGCTTTATTTTTTGGCCACATTTAGGTTTTAAATGTATATATTACTCCAATAAGAAAACAATGATGTCAAAAATCCATTTGTTTTAGTTAAAAACACAAAACAAAAACCTATTGTAGGTGAATGAATGTCCCCCTGTTGGGCAAAACTCTATCCCCACTTGTTAGCAACTTGTAGTTAAATTCACAGTGAAGACTTTTAAATACTCGCTGTTTCTAATCTGTGGCAGTAACAGATTTCAAACCATTTTGCTCTTCATTGGAATGGTTACTCAAAGTGAGACATTTTGCCAAGTTTCATACTTGCTCTCTTATTTTCTGTTTGGCACTGTTTGAGTATGCATTCATTCATTCATTAATTGTCTAATGTGTGTCAAATACTCTTAGGTTTTAGGAGACAAAAAGAAATCTAACAAAGTTTAATCAACCCACTCTCATTACCTTGTATTTAAAAGGGAAATGGAGCTCCCAGATGGCTGGGTCAGTTAAGCATCCAACTTTGGGCTCAGGTCATGATCTCGTGGTTTGTGAGATCGAGCCCACATCTGGCTGTCTGCTGTCAGCACAGAGCCTGCTTTAGATCCTCTGTCTCCCTAGCTTTTGCCCCTCCCTGCTCGCTCGCATGCTCTCTCTCTTTCAAACATAAATAAACATTAAAAAAAAAAAAAAAAAGGATGAGGTGCCTGGGTGGCTCAGTTGGTTAAGTGTCCAGGTTCAGGTCATGATCTCATGGTTCATGAGTTTGAGCCCCGCACTGGACTCTGTGCTGACAGCTCAGACCCTGGATCTTGCTTTGGATTCTGTGTTCCCCTGTATGCCCCTTCCCCGCCCACTCTCTTTCTCTGTCTCAAAAATAAGTAAACGTTAAAAAAGCAGAAATAGACAAGCAAATTATGTTTGGTATAGTGAATAGTATTATGACTAATTTGGGAGAGCACATACATTTTATATACTGAGAGATATCTATAATATATTGATATGGGAAATAAGTAAGATAATGCATTTTATTAGTAAAATAAGGGATAAATTTCTGTTCTAATAATATTTGAGATTAATAAAAACATTTTAGATATTTCAGTTGTCAGCTTATAAACATAAATGACTATAGATTTAGAAATTGCTCTGAGTGTTCACTTGAATATTTAATATTTAATACATTAATTGTTCAGCTTTATATATACACGTTTGCACACATATATACACATGCATAATGGCTGTAAATTTGTTTAAGGAAATTAAAATCAGCGTGTTTTCTAAGGATCAGGCTATCAATTTGCCATGAAAATGTAAAGTAAGCTATTAAATATACAGTGGTACCTAACTGTAACCTTACACACATCTAATTAATTATAGCATGTGAGGAATAAATAGGTTCACATTTCAAGTAGTTTTAATTAAGTTATAAGTGACCTTGGTTTTAGCTCTGTGTTAGATTAAGTACCTGTAAATAATGAATATTAGTTATTCTGAAAACATAATTAATCTAATTCTCTGCAATGCAACAACAATTTGCGTAATACATTTTTCTTGAGAGAAAAATAAATTCTAAATAAATGCTGTCCTAATTTTCATGGCCTTTTTTATGTATTTAAGATTTTATTTTGGAGTGTATGAATATTTAATAATCTTTTATGCCACAAACTAAGAATAATTTACAGTGTTATTAACACACTCTGCTTTATGTAATTATTCTAATACTCAATTCCACATGGACTGTTAATTCAAAGCTTTTTTCAGTTGCTTCACTTTTAACATTTTGTTTTACCATATTTCATTATTCTTAGTTTTTAATATGCACACCTTTTTCATTTGACATACAAATCTAAAATAGCTTATTATCTCAAAAGAAGATTTTCTCAAATATAGTTTTTCTTTAGATACTGTGCTTAGTATAATATATAATGTATGCTGTTTAGTACATACAGTGGAGATGCAGATACATCCTTAATTTTTAAAATGAGAGTATAATTAAGAAAGAAAACACCTGGATTTACTTTCATTTATGAGAATGTGAATGCCTCCTTTTTTTCTTGAGGCTTTATTACATGGGCACTGGTGCATTATATGGTTTTTCCGATCCTCCTGGTATGTTTAGAATCCCAGTCTGACTAGAGGATTTGTAAATTATGCTGTTTTAATACCTTACTTCATAAAATAAACTTCTGGAGCTTTCTTTTTCTGTTTTCAAACAGTTTCTATAAGAAATGATTATCTCTTTCTCTGGCCTGTTGTCTTTTTGGAGGGCAGACTTTAATTATAAATTCACATTTTACAGTAGTTGGCTTATTCAGATTTTTTATTAGTTAAATCAAGTTTAAAAATTATATATTTTAAGGAACTAGCCATTTTATGTGAGTACTCAAGCTTTTAGCTCTAAAGTTATTTATAATGTCTTTTATTTAAATAAAAAAAGATGTTTACATTGGTTTTTAGTTGTATTGTCCCTTTCTTTCTATCTGCCTTTTCTCTATTTTCTATTTATTATTAGGGGAATGTTAGTTTTGTTTTCAGAGAACCACTCTTGGGTTTGTTGTTCTTCTCTTTATTTTTCTCCCCACATATGCTTTGTCTTTTATTAATATAGCATGTATTAGTTTTAAACAATAAGAGGTGTCAGTTTTCCAACCTTTAGATACATGAGGGTTGGGACAAGCTCCGTGACTTTCTAGTTACACCCAGTTATAACAGATGTATTTGTTTCACAATGGAAATGGGTTTCTTTAAAATTTATAATCTGTTTACAGCTACTTGTTTTCTTATGCTATCAGTAACAATCATGATAATATTTGAAACATTCTAAAAAATATAAGGTGGGGGCGCCTGGGTGGCGCAGTCGGTTAAGTGTCCGACTTCAGCCAGGTCACGATCTCGCGGTCCGTGAGTTCGAGCCCCGCGTCAGGCTCTGGGCTGATGGCTCGGAGCCTGGAGCCTGTTTCCGATTCTGTGTCTCCCTCTCTCTGACCCTCCCCCGTTCATGCTCTGTCTCTCTCTGTCCCAAAAATAAATAAAAAACGTTGAAAAAAAAATTAAAAAAAATATATATATATAAGGTGATCTCAAGGACATTTTATTGTATTTGAACAATGAGAGATCCCAGTGAAAAATTCCAAAAGAGAGGTGTATTTTATAACCTGATGACTAATGCTGATAGAAAATGATCTCATATTGATCTTTTTATTACTTGTTTTCTTCACAAAGATTCGTTTATATATGTAAGACATTTTTAAAAGGTAGTTTTCGTTTAAACCACAAGTAGGATAATCATTCAACTTTGCAAATATTTATCAACATTAAGAGAATAGTCACTTAATTAATAGGCATATAATTCTTTTTTTTTTTTTCTTGAATCCTATATCATCTTTAAAAAAAAAAAATAATGGACTTTTTAAAGACCAAGTTTTAAGCTTACAGAAAAATTAAGCAAAAAGAATAGAACATCGGGGCGCCTGGGTGGCGCAGTCGGTTAAGCGTCCGACTTCAACCAGGTCACGATCTCGCGGTCCGTGAGTTCGAGCCCCGCGTCAGGTTCTGGGCCGATGGCTCGGAGCCTGGAGCCTGTTTCCGATTCTGTGTCTCCCTCTCTCTCTGCCCCTCCCCCGTTCATGCTCTGTCTCTCTCTGTCCCAAAAATAAATAAAAAACGTTGAAAAAAAAAATTAAAAAAAAAAAAAAAAAAAAAGAATAGAACATCAATATACCCTCTTTTGTTTCATAAATTCTTTTTAATGGAAGCATCTGCTCTGTTGATCTCGGAGCTTCATAGTATTACTTATTGTAAAGTCCTCGTCACCTTTAAGGTCTTCTGGAATGACTTTAAGTTCCTTGTTTATTTTGTTGCCTATTGTTTTTAGGATAAAATTTCTTCATATGTTTTGGAATTTTAATTCTTATGCTGATGCCAATTTATAATTTCTCTCCCTGTATCCCCCCTACTCCCTGTCTTAAGATTTTTGCAGTAGCTGTGGCCCCGAGTGCTGTTTTGGTAGTAGTTATTTTCAGCCCCTCTCATGAACAGCACAGCCCTATTCCCTTGTGCTGGCTTCAGCTAAGCCTAGCTCCCATGTTGCATGGGGCATTTCTCATTTAGACTATCCCAGGGAGCCAAACTCCTGGCCGTGCTGTCCAGAACTGGAACCCAGCTTGTTACGTCATCTCTTCCTAATGCTTTGCCTTTTTTGCTTAATGTTTGGCCCAAGGAGATATTTTTCTTGCTTTCAAGTTTGAAATGTGTCTTTTCTGTTTTTCTGTTTTACCAGAAGAGGCGCTTTAAAGCATGAATTTTGTGTCACTGTTTCTTATTCATCTTAATTGCTAATACTTGTTCTTGCAGAAGGTAGTCTCCTTCCTATCTTAAGCATGAAGGAGAAGAGATTTTTTTCAAGGTAATTTTAAGAAGAAGTTTAAAAGTAAAATCTATTTTAGTGTATGTGGCGTTTTTGTTGTTGTTTTTTGTTTTTGTTTTTGTTTTAAAGGAGAAATAACTTGTTATCCTTATAGGATCATCATATTTTTTATTGTGGCAAACTATTTAAGGGTTTAGCTATTTAAGAACAATATACAAATTGAAAACAGTAGAGTAACTAAATTCAGTGACCAATAAAAACTTATTCAATTGTTATTTCTATTTAGGGTTAAAGTTGAAATCTTGATTTTGTTCAAGGTAAAGGAAAATTGATCATCATTGATATGTTGTTTTAATAAGAATAACAACTATATATATAGCCTGTATAAGTATTATGATGATTCTGGGAAAAAACAAAAACAAAAACCCCAAGCCAGGAACACACTGCTTATATTATTGTAAATATTTGCTCTATTTTAGTACTTTTAGCCCTGTCTCTAGTTTTATATGAGTAGTGGTTCTCTTATCTTTGTTGCTTATGCATTTTGTATATCAGTTGATACATAGAAAAAGTTATGTGTGATATACTATTCTTGGGGATTGAACTTCTATGTAGAGAATTTAGTGCCTTGCAAATCCCTGAAACAGAAAGGACCCCTAATCAATGTTGTGATTTTTATTGTCTGTACCAATAAGGAAGAGGCTAAACATTGTTTGCATATTACCAGCCTATATGAAATGTAATAAATAATTTTCATACAAATATTAAATGTGTATATGAACAATCATAGGTATTGCTTTCTATGAAAATGTTCCTTTTCTCTTGATACACAAAGAAATAAGCTTACTTAAAGAGTAATATTTCACCCAGTTCCTCCATTTTATAAATCTGGTCATTTAGAGGCTCAAACAAATTTTTAATTTCTGTGGGTTAGCTGCTGTTCTCTTTTGTAACTAGCTGCTGTTCTATTTCATAAAAGGCTACATATTGTATGATTGTAACTATATGACATACTGGAAAAAGGGAAACTCTGAAGATAGCCAGATCAGTGGTTGCTAGGGGTTGGGAAGGGAGAAAGAGATGAATTGGTGGAACACGGGGAAGTGGATCTATTCTGTATGATACTATTAATGGTAGAAATGTCATATAGTCATTATGCATTTGCTAAGACTTGTAAAATGTACAACACAAATATAAACTGATATAAAACTATGGACTTTAAAAAATCTAATTTGGTAGTCAATATGATACAACTAGACATAAATTATGGTATGTAAATATAGTCTATCTAGCATTCACCTGACCATTTTACAGTAGAATCAAAATATCTTCTAAGCCAGTGCTTTCTTTTTGCAATGATTGAAATATTCTGTTTGCTCTCCAACGTGGTAGCCACTCGTCACTTGTGGCTGTTGAGTCTCTTGAAGTATGGCTAATAGGACTGATAAATTGTATTTTAAATTTATAATTATTTAGAATGTAAAGATACGATGTGGGATGCCTGGGTGACTCAGTCGGCTAAGCATTGGACTTCAGCTCAAGTCATGATCTCATGGTTATTGGGTTCAAACCCTGCATCAGGCTGTGTGCTGGCAGCTCGGAGCCTGGAGTCTGCTTCAGATTTTGTATCTCCTTCTCTCTCTGCTGCTCACCCACTCATGCTCGCTCTCTCTCTCTCTCTCTCTCAAAAATAAATAAACATTAAAAAATTAAAAAAAAAAGATATCATGTGGTTAGTGGCTACAATATTAGGGAAGTATCTACACTAGACAAACAAGATAGAGAAATGTCAGTGATTAATACAGTTAGGTGGCATTAATAGTTTATTGAAAACCTTTATCATAAATATTGGTCCATTAACAATTTGGGATCAGTTCTTTATTTCTTTTTCTTATTCTTTATTCTTTTTACATTTGCCCTATCCTCAGCACTTTAATTGATAATTTGCATAAAGGCATAGTTTTAATTGAACTTAGGTTCAGGGTAGTGTTTACTGATATGACAGATGCCCAAATATGGATTTACAAAGCTATCAAAAGACTAAAAAGAAGAAGCAGGAAGAAAGTGAACTTATAAGCAATCCATTTGAATTCTGCCTTTACTAACTATAAAAAATACAGGATATGGAAAGCTTGGACTACTAGGAATTCATGTGGTAAAAACCTAAAACCAAATGTTTTGGCTACACATTCAGTTTGAGTTAACAGTGTGATGTTGTGACTGACTTCGGCTATGTTCAGAAAAGTTGAACATCTAGTTCAAAATTCTTGTAATCTCTGTAATCTGCCCTGATAAAATTATATTTGAAATATTATGTTCAGTTTTGGTTTATGATGCTGTTTTTTTTTAAAGTTTCAATAAAAGGTACGTTTGTCAAGGAACGTGGATAAAGAATTATGTAGAAACCAAGTTATATGACTAATAGTAAGGAATTGATGTATATTTACCTGGGAAAGAAAGGACCTGTGGGTAAAATGTGACTAGTACTTTGCTTTATCTTTAGATATTTGAAAGGCTGTCTTATAGAATGTTACTAAGATCATTCTCTGTAACCCAGAGAACACAGCTAGAATGATAGATGAAAGAATAGAGAGGCTGATTGGGCTCAATATAAGAAAAGATTTTTTGATAGTGTGTTTGCTAGCAGTGGCATGAATTATCTTATAAGATAGTTTGTTGCTGGCAGATGTATGCTGGATGTTCATCGCTAGGAAATAATTGTCAGTTAACAGCAATAAGTATTGAGCGTTTATTGCCAAATACCGTGCTGATTTCTTTTAACAGATGAAAAAGCTGACTCTCAGGAGCTTAAGAAAGTTGCCAGTAGTCCTATAGCTAGGAATTGACAGAACTGATAACTAAAGTTAGTTCTCTCTGAATGTAAGCCCATGTTCTCAACTGTCCTCCTATTCTTCTTCCCATTACTAATCATTGCTTTTACGAGAGCTTTGTTTAGTTATCCTCTAATGTCCCTTCCAAATGCGTAGATGACCACATTGTAGTTTTTTGAAAAAGTGTATGTAAAAGATGACTATGAGGAAGAATGATCTGGCTCTAATATGTAGCAGATTGAAGTAGAGACCTACTGGTCGTTGGCAGGAAGATTAAGGAAGCTGTGATCTGACCAATCATTGATTGAAGCATTGTTTCAAACTTAATGCTGTTTTTTACAGAGCACCACAATATATTGTGTTTAATTTCACAATTGAACCAAGAACAGTTTCACAGCAGAAATTAAAGTTAGGATATGTGTATGCACATATTACAATCATGAGCATACTTTCTTAAAAACATGTTGACATAAATATGCATATCAGATATTTTAATATTTGTTGTGTTCATTTATTTCTTAACAGTAGTTGATTTTTAGATATGTTTGTAGTGTTTTCATTTAATTATTTTCTATTATGATTGTTTTTAAGTGATAAATACATCAGTGTTGTATATAATTAGCAAAAATTCATTAAATACTTCTTCAGATACAGGGAAAATATATGCTTTAATTTTTTTTAATGTTTATTTTGAGAGAGAGAGAGAGAGAGAGAGAGAGAATGAATATGAATACAAGCAGGGGAGGCAGAGAGGGAGAGAGAATCCCAAACAGGCTCTGAGATGCCAATGAAGAGCCCATTGCGGGGTTTGATCTCACAAACCACGAGATCATGACCTGAATTTAAACCAAGAGTTGGATGCTTAACAGACTGAGCCACCCAGGCGTCCTGAAAATATATGCTTTATTTGTAAAGCACTTCATTACCTTGCTTGGGACACAAAGAGTATACAAGTGTTAGGTATTGTTATCAATATTATTGTGATTCAAATTATTTTTTATACTTTTCTTTTTCTCTTTATGATTCATTTATTTTAATAATATTAAACACCTAACATTAACTATATGGAAGGCATTGTGTCAAAAACATTTACATGTATTATTTTTTTCACATCACAGCCCTGCAAAGGATGGGAGTGTACTCTTATTCCTGCTATACAAATGAGAACATAGGAAGCTCAGAGAGGATGTCTGAGGTCCTACAACTCTTGAGCATTAGGCTAAAGATTTGAGGCCTGGCTGACTTTCTCCTATGTTAAACTGCTATGTTAGACTAGCATTCATAAATTTTTAGATTATTAAATTAAATTGACTGACAAGGAATAATATGAAATAATGATGGGGTTGCTAATTTAGAATGCACTTAAAAAAGTTGTAAAAAATGAGCAGTGATGGTATCAGTGGATTATACATATTTTGTATTCCTTGAGTTCTATAAAACACCAGCAATTTTCAGAAACATCATTCATTTAATAACCTTTTCAGAGAAAGTATTATGAAACATAGGTAGTAATTATAAGACATACCTAGATTAGAAAACTGTTACATTGTGAAAAACTTTCATAACAGAATGATACTTTAAAGCACTGGTCTCCAAACTTTTTTGACCATACCTTCTAATAATCACTTTTAATAATGCATCCTTGATATAAATGTAGTTATTTACTTTAAAGTATATACATATACTATTCTGCCTTATGTTCAACATAAAACATACATAGAAATGGAGAGTTAAAAAGGATGCTGCTTTAGAAGTTATATTTAACTTTATTAATGGTATTAAAATTCTAGTCAGAGCAATATGATTGAGTATGCATCAGTATTTTTTTTTTTTTATCATAGTTTAGCACTTGTGACATTTTGAAATTCTGGTTTATGTGCATTTCAATTCAGTACTCCATTTTTAGAACAATGGAGAGCCATTGGAGAGTTTGTTGGCAAGGGGTAGAGGGGAGGTAGCATGTATTAGTCAGACCTACATTTCATATAATTTACTGTGGTTGCTATGTGGAGAATGGATTGGAGTGTTTTGGATGTGCAAAAACCATTTAGGAAGTCTTTTGAGTGGTACAGGCAGTAAAGGTTTGGGAGCTTAAAAATAGATAAGCATAAAGACTTGAAATCTGTTTAGTGGTTGAGATCAAGAGGACTTGATAGTGGATTGGATGACAGAGGTGGTGTGGGTGTTGTGGGGTAAAGAGGTGGTTACGGATGCATTTTAGCCTTTTCACTTATATAACTGGAGGGATGGCAGTAATACCATTCATGGAAATAGTGAACACTTAGAAAAGGGTGAAGAGGGTAGAAAACCAAACATAGTTTTGGACATGTAGAATTGTGAGAGGTCTTGAGACCTCCAAGTAGAGATGATAACTGGGCAATTAGATATAATTTTATACATCCTTCCCAGAACTGTAGTCTGTGCACAGAGTAGAGTTCTGGGAAGGATGTATAAAATTAAGAGTTTTTAGCATATGTTTGCTAAGGAATGTAAGGGCTTAGATGTGAACAGCTAAGGAGAGAATATGGAGTGAAAGTGAGAGAAAGCCTAGGATTAAGCCTTAAGAAACTCCAACATTTGATAGGCAAAGTGGGCCTGAAATGGAGATAAGAAGGTAGCTCTAAGTGGTAGAACACATCAAAAGAGTGATGTATCAAGGGTATCAAAGGAAAAGTGTGTTTAAAGAAGTATAAGGAGTATTTAGCAGTGTGGAATGATAAGGAAGATGGGGTCAAAATAAAATTCACTTTCTTCATCAAATCTATGAATTAGTATTCTTCAAACAGAATGGAAAATAGAGGTGCCTGGGTGGTTCAGTCAGTTAAGCATCTGACTGTGTTTTGGTTAAGGTCATGAATTCGAGGTTTGTGAGTATGGGCCCTGCATTGGCCTCTGTGCTGGCATCACAGAGCCTGCTTGAGATTGTTTCTCTCCTCTTTCTGCTCCTCCCCTACTCATTTTGCTATTGAAAAAGTTTGCATAGATATATCTTATTTTTATTTGTTTTTCATGTTCTACAATATTTTTTTGATTGTGACCTTCTTAAAAAGTATGACTCAAATTGAACTCAGCACTCTAAAAATGGTTTAATCAATGTAATAGCCTTTGAGCTGCTAAATGGGATTTTTTAAAGTAATGTCTAGGCCCTACGTAAGGCTCAAACTAATGAACTGCTTGAGATCAAGAGTTGCGTGCTTAACCAACTGAGCCAGCCAGGAGCCCCACTAAATGAGATTTTTGAAATATTACTATTAATACATAAATTTTTCCCAGCCTTCATTACATTTTTTATTCATACTGACCTTACAAGTAACCACCCCCCTCACCCATCCTTTCAGGATTTTTCTTAGGAATTTATTTGTAGGACCAGGTTTACCCATCTTACAGAAATTCACATGAGTTTTTGTTGTTGTTGTTTTGTTTTTTACCCTAATTGTGGGGTTTTATATTTACCTCCGTTACTTCTCTTTAGGTCCTGCCAGATATATCAGACAATTTAGAAAATTTATAATCTTGATTCTACCATGCAACTTATTAACACGTTAGCAAATTTGATTTAATGTCTTCACTTTATATATCATTGATAAAATTTTGAAAAGGACAGAGACATGGCCCATCCTTGTAGAAAAACGTTAGTGGCTTAACTCAGTATTGAGATTAATCCCATAATCTACTTAACCATGTTGTTATACAAAAAGATAGTTCACTCACATCAAGTTACCATGTCTACTCTGTATCCCTGAATCATTTTTCAGAATGTGCATTGACTATTTGATATGTAGAATGGTTGATCTTTCTTTTGAAAGGTCTTTTAGGACTCCAAATAGACTTAGTTTTGACTTTTGATGAATTCTTTAATATTGACTATATAGAAACAGAATGGAACTGACAAACCTTTTATAAATAATAAAATTTTATTTGCTTCCAAGCAATTAGCAACTAAATAATTGTTCTTTTTTGGTTTTTGTTTTTATTTACCTGAGAAGCAGAGTTCAGACAGGATATTGACATGACAAAAGTTGTATTTTAAACGAAAATAATATTTTTTTCTCTAAATCTTTGAGTAAACTGATAGTCCAAGGATGTTTATCATATTTATTCTGTGGTTTCACAGACACTCAGCAAATCTTTGCATATCGCAGTTTGAGAACAAATTTATAGTTCTAATTTAAGCTCATTCTCTCTCAATTTTCATAGGGTTTATAGTATAATTTTCCATGGTATATTATTCAAACGTTTATCATTATCTTTTGCTTTTATAATGTACCATTTGTGATTCACTTGATACTGTGTTGAGAATATAACATCCATTGTACCATTGTTCCTTTTGGAACAAAAATGATATTCAGAATATGGGATAAAGTGGGAATTACTTTTTCTGAGAGATTAACAAGCTATATTTATCTGTTAAAAGTATTATAAGAAACAAGGAAGTAATACCATTTTAAAGTTAGTGTCTACATACTCTGAAATAATTTTTTTTGACACTTAGGAATGTAGACTCTTGGTTGATTTTTTAACTTTTTCCATTCTATTTGATTTTGATAAAGAACTACTTCAATTTAATAATTTAATTTAATGAAAATGGATTTATAAAACAATGAGAATTCTAAGAGAAACTTTATTAAAATACCTTATAATAATAATACATTGATTATAATGTGTTTTAAAAATGTTTATTTCGAGAGAGAGGGAGAAAGAGTGTGTATGTGTGTGAGAGCAGGGGAGGGGCAGAGAGAGAGGGAGAGAGAGAATCTGAAGCAGGCTCTATGCTGTCAGCACAGAACCCAATGCTGAGCTCCATCTCATGAACCGTGAGATCACAACCTGAGCCGAAATAAGAGTTGGACACTTAACCAACCGAGCCACCCAGGCACCCCAATAATGGCTTTAACAACCTCTACCAGGGCTTTAACAACCTCTATTACTCTTGTGGTCTCCTTTAAATTTCATATCTTTAATTTATAGCCAGGGAAGTGAAACTTTCTTTCTTTTCTTTCTTTTTTTTTTACTTTTCTTTCGTTGCTTTCTAAACTTTGTAGTTGATGTCTGTTTCTGTACTCATGGCTAACTTTTCCCTCCCTCTTTGTTTTGCAATTTGATAGCTTCTGGAACTTGTGTCAGTGCATAGAGCAGTGATCCAGACAGCTGTACCTTTACAAATAGTCATGCTCAGTGCCAAATTAGTTTGTAGTGCAAATCTTGAATGAGAACTGCACCTGCTCTCACTGTGGATGAAAATGGCAAATGTTAGGGAAAGCATAATTTGGGGATTACTTTAAATTTGGTAACAGCTGATCTCAGAATTCTACTGGGGATTCTTCATCTTGGAAGTCATGGAAGTCCTACTCTTCAGAGCAAAACAGCTCTTTTGCTAGGTCTTAGGTATGTTATTTTTAAGAAATAATGGGCTTGAAAGAGAGAGAGAAAGAAAGAAAGAGAAAAAGAAAGAAAAGAAAAGAAGAGAAAATGGCTCTGTGCTGTGGTGATCCTCCCCCTGAGATGTTACATTACAAGTTGTCTTCCAAATATACCGATGTTTTCCTAAAATTATGGTGAACTAAAAAGTTGTGAATCTCTAATTTATCATGTGTGAATATTGTATTTCAGATTAAGTAAACTTGAAGTAGCTTAGAATATGTGTAAGGATAACTCTACCATGATAATTTATCTTCTTATGGAAGAAATGGTCTCAATTTAAGAATTAACATTCTTGGGGCGCCTTGGTGGCGCAGTCGGTTAAGCGTCCGACTTCAGCCAGGTCTCGATCTCGCGGTCCGTGAGTTCGAGCCCCGCGTCAGGCTCTGGGCTGATGGCTGATGGAGCCTGGAGCCTGTTTCCGATTCTGTGTCTCCCTCTCTCTCTGCCCCTCCCCCGTTCATGCTCTGTCTCTCTCTGTCCCAAAAATAAATAAAAAACGTTGAAAAAAAAAAAAAATTAAAAAAAAAAAAAAAAAGAATTAACATTCTTGGAGTGCCTGGGAGGCTTAGTCGGTTAAGTGTCCGACTTTTGATTTCAGCTCAGGTCATGGTCTCACAGGTCTTGAGTTCAAGCCCTGCATGGGGCTCTTCGCTGACAGCGTGGAGGCTGCTTGGGATTCTCTGCCTCCCTGTCTCTCTGGCCCTCCCTGGTTTGTGCTCTCTCTAAAAATAAATAAATAAATAAATAAATAAATAAATAAATAAATAAATAATAAGTAAAACATTAAAAAAATAATTAACACATTCTTTGAGAGTTGATAGACTATGAAAGACATTTCATGCTGTATGTAGAGAGCATTTCTTACTATAGTTTGTTTGGAGTATGGAAGTATCTTTTAATTTGAATTTGTTGGTTTTAAAATATCACTCTTAACATTAAGCATGGGGCTTAAATTGAACTAACAGCAATTGAGAACATTCACTTACTATTTTAATAAGGAAATTGCATTCAGTCTTTATCTTTCAACCATAAGCAATTTTTTCTGGTTACTTTTAGTATTTAGTTTAAGCCATTTTGGTTTATAATTCAATGAAATATCTTCATTGATATATAATTCACATACCATGCAATTCATCCATTTAAAGTATATAAATCAGTGGTTTTTAGTATATTCATTGATATGTTCAGCCATCACCACAGTCATGTTAGAGCATTTTCCTTATCTCAAAAAGAAATCCTAAGCCTTTAGCTTCTCTCCTCCTACTCCCTCCCACCTTCTTCTCAGGCTCTAAAGAACCACTAATCTACTTTCTGTCTCTAGAGATTTCTCTCTTCTGGACATTTCATGTAAATGGAATCATGTGTATGTGGTCTTTTGTGATTGGCTTCTTTCACTTAGCAAAATGTTTTTAAGATTTATCCATGTTGTACACTAATTCGTTCTTTTTTATGGCTTAGTAATATCTGTTGTATGGATATACCACATTTTGTATATCCATGCTTTGGTCGGTGGACATTTGGGTTGTTTCTACCTTTTGGCTATGTGAATAGCCATGTATGTATAAAAGTTTTTGTTATGACAAAACTTTTGTTTGTTTTCAGTTCTTTGGGGGTATATACCTAGGAATAGAATCAATTGGTCATGTTGTAATTCTATATTTAACTTAGTGAGGAATCGGAAAAATGTTTTCCATAGTGGCTGTACAATTTTGTATTCCCACAATGTATGGGTTTCCAGTTTTCTCCACATCCTTGCCAACACTTGTTCTTTTCCAGTGTTTTTTTTTTTTTAATGTTTCTTGTGGTTTTAGTTTGCATTTCCCTGATGCATAATGATTTTGAGTATCTTTTCATCTGCTTATTGGTCCTTTTTGTATTTTCCTAGGATAAATTCAGATCTTCCGCTCAGTTTTTAATTGGTTGTATTTTTGTTGGTAGTAAGAGTTCTTTATATACTCTGGGTACAGGTTTCTTACCAGATATATGATTTACCAATATTTTCTCCCATTCTGCATTTTTCCTTGAAGGGGACAAATTTTGTTTTGCTAAAATCCAAATTATCTGTGTTTTCTTTTGTTGCTCATGCTTTTGGTGTCATATTTAAGAATCCTTTACCAAATCTGAGGCCATAAAGATCTTATTCTGTTTTCCTCTAAGAATTTTATGTTTAGCTCTTACATTTAGAATACTGATCCACTTTGAGTTAATTTTTGTATATCGTATAAGGGTCTGACTTCATTCTGTTGCATATGACTAGCCAGTTGTCTCAGCATCATTCATTGAAAAGTCTCATCTTTCTTCACTGAATGGTTTTATTATGATTTTTGAAAACTTGTTTATTACTTTGAATAGTATTTTAGCGGATCCTTTAGTATTTTCTACATAGACAATCTATGAATAGAAAGTTTTACTTTTTCCTTTTAATCTGAATACCTTATATTTCTTTTTCTTGCCCAATTGCTCTGGTTTGAACCTCCAGCACAGTGTTCAATAGAAGTCACAAGTGCAAACTTTGTTGTCTTGTTTCTATTCTTAGTGGTAAGTATCCAGTGTTTTCACCATTAAGTATGATGTTCACTATGGGTTTTTCGTAGATGCCCTTCATCGGGTGGTAAAAGTACCTATATTCCTACTTTGTTAAGTGTTTTTATCATGAAAGGCTATTGGATTTTTCAAATGCTTTTTCTGCATCTGTTGAGCTGATCATGTGACTTTCGTTTTTTATTGTGTTGATATAGTGTAATGCATCAATTGATTGTCTTATGTTGAACTGGTCTTATGTTCCTGATGTAAATATCACTTTGTCATGGTGTGTAATTCCTTTTCTATATTGCTGGATGTGGTTTACTAGTATTTTATTGAGGTTTTTGTGTCTCAACTTCTAAGAGATATTGGTCTGTAGTTTTCTTGTAATATATTTGTCTGGTTTTGGAGTTAGAGTAAGACCTGGGAGATGTTCTGTTTTTTGGAAGAATTTGTGAAGAATTGGCATTAAGTCTTTTGAATGGACTCACCAGTGAAGTCATTTAGACTTCTTTGTGGGTTGTTTTAATTCAGTGTTTCACTTGTTATAGATCTATTCAGATTGTCTGCTATTTGCTAGTTTGTCTTTCTAGGAATTTGTTTATTTCATCTAATCTACCACTGCCAGGGTTTATGATTGTTATTTGCTTGTTTATTGGCTTGGTGACTAGCTGGATATTTTAGTGCAGACAATTCCTCTAAGCCTTACCCCACGGTGTTTTAGCTTCTGATATTGTTCCTCAAGGAGGCACACTTTCGGGTATATCCACAGTCATCCTAGATGAAAGTAGTTTTGGCAGGACCCTCTGCTTTTCTTTCCGTGACCTAGCCAGCTATTAAACTTCACTAATTACCAGATAATTGCTCTGGTCACAGAAATGTCGTGGTGCATAAATTGCTCCACAAACTAATAAACTTGTGGCCACTTTGAAGGAATCGGCTCTTCCCCCCCTTGTCCTTCCTTAGTTCTCTTTTGTAACCTGGTTGTTCAATTTGTGACTCTTCTACTTATAGTTAACCACAATCTGTGCTGTTTTTGAGAGGACCCTAAGGCTTCGACTTTCTGCCAAGTTGCACATGAGGCCCATACCTTTGGAAGAGATTGGGACCTTTCTGTTTTATAGCCTAGTTCTTCCCCCAGACAAAATCTTTGAGGCAAACTCTGGAGCTAGGAGTGGGGACAAGGGACAGTTTATCTCTGACTGACACCCTTGCTCTAAGAGCTGAGTGCTGATGGAAGGGGTAGGCAGTAGCCTAAGTCCTTCTTGGCTTGCCTCTCCTGGTGTGGAATTAGTGCCTTATGAGCCAGGGTGAGAGTGATTGGGCCCCGGTATACTCCATGATGTTTAGGCCAAAAGTAGAGGTTCTAGGACTAGGGCCTTGGCCTTATATGTAGATAATGTCAGTTAAATGAACAGCAAAAAGAAAATATTTATTAAATAGTTAGCATTTCATATATACTTAACATAAGTTCCTACTTTAATTATGATTTTGTGTGGAATGAATCTCTGAGAATAGTTAGAATTTGGCTGATATAAAATCTTCACATGTAAAATTAGATATAACATTTCTGGACAGGAGTAAAAAACATCCTGGAACCATACTGGAAGAAATTGAAAGGCTTTCTGGAGCAGTTACTTTGTATAATTATGTGATTGAAAGTCTTTCTTAATCCTAAAACTGGTTCTCTGACTTGAATAAATTTAATCTTTGGCAACTGCTCTGCATGAGATACACATGGAAATTTTTTATAAAAAGTTACATAAAGTACTTTGTGGAACTGTGTTTTAGATTTCAGATTTATTAAGCATTAAAAATTATTAATTAAGGGGTGCCTGGGTGGCTCAGTCGGTTGAGCGTCCAACTTTGGCGCAGGTCATGATCTCACTGTTCATGAGTTTGAGCCCTGCGTTGGGCTCTGTGCTGACAGCTCAGAGCCTGGAACCTGCTTCAGATTCTGTGTCTCCCTCTCTCTCTGCCTCTCCCCAACTCGTGCTCTGTCTCTCTCTCTCTCTCTCAAAATTAAATAAAATTTTAAAAAGTATTAATTAAACATTAATAAAATAAATTTAATAAAATAAAACAATTATTAAGCATTAAAAATGTAGTGTGTCATGAATCATTAAAATGTTTTAATGGTTCTTTAACTCTAAAATGATAGCTGTTATGTGTAGTAAGTTGGAAGAAAATTCATACTCTGGACTCTATTTGCCAAAACCAGAACAATATTAAAAAGCAAATTAATTTTGGAATTTCATTTGGTTATACCTAGGAACGGCAAGTGTAAGGATTTATAATTCTGTGATTTAGTTATATATATGTCATAATTATTTATATACCATATATATCATAATCATGATTACTTTTACAGATTGAATCATGTGCTTTAGTAATTGCATATTAACTTTGTAAACCTGAAAGATATGTAACAATATGAAGAGTTGCTTTTCTTTCCTAAGTTCCTATTTTTTTCCAAGGTATTGTTTGGGTACTTCTTGCTCTAGTAGTTTGGCTTCATACCTCTGTTGAATAAGGTATTAATAACTTGAAAAAGGTGATTTGAGGTAACAGTTGTTTTGATTCTTCTTCTAAGCTATTTGAACTGCTGGGACCTGATGGACTTGAACTTATTGAGAAACTCCTCCAGAACAGAATTACAATTGTGGATAGATTTCTTAATTCTTCAAATGATCATAAGTTGCAGGCTCTTCAAGGTAAGAAAGTGTTCAGTGGTAATTCCAATTTAAAGGAAGATTCATTGGTTAGCAAATCTTTTTAATATAATTATACATTAATATCCTTTGGTCTATTATATAATTTAGCGATACCACTTTTTAAAGTAGATTTTAGATATGGCAGATTATGAAACAAATACCACAATGCCCTAAATAGGCTGTTATGGTAGAGATTCTATTCTGTTTAGGTATGGCATTTTTTTTTTATTTTTTTATTTTTTATTTTTTGCTGAAGGTTTGAATAGATACTTTTTTTTTTTTCTTTTAAGCAACTGCATTTGATATTAACAGTGGGCCAAGTAGTGTTATAATTTCTTCCCAACTTTTTTATTTTGAAAACTTTCAAACCTAGATAGTACAAGGATAGTACAGTGGACACTTGCATACCTTTGTGTAGATTCGACAGTTAACATTTTGCTTTCTTTCTCTTATTATCCTCTTTACACATGCACTCACTCACATATACATAAACAAACACCTACATTTAACATTTTCGATGAACAGTGGCCTGGAAGTTGCAGACATCATAATATTTCACCTCTAAAATCTTCATCGTACATTTAAGAACAATAGCAGTCTCCTACTAAACTGCAATACAGTTATCATGCTCAGCAAATTGAATATTTATATTGTCATGTATCACATGTATTTAAAAGCCCCAGGAGAATTAGAGTAGTTGAGGAAGCCAAAATAATTTTAAAAAATGCTTTGCTTACTATGATACAACTGATGCTGAACTCAGATTTTAAGTCATAAGCAGGAAACCTGAATTTCTTACTTTTACCCAAATGTTCTTTGCCAACCTTATATATAGTTTGGAATTTTTAAAAAGTGCCTGGGCATAAAAAATTAGACATCCCTCCCTTCTTCAAATGAATCGGCATTTATCATTTTTTAATGTAAGTTATGTTATCTTTTCCTCACATATATGAGTATGGCACTAAAATGAAGTTATGAAAAGAACCTTGATTTAAATCCAAAATTTCTTGGGGCTTTTGTATCCTATACTTTGATTACTGGTAGTTTCCTGGAGTTGTCTTGAGATTTTTAGAAACTTAGAAGAATTGAGTTTAGCCACTTTGTCTTTATGCAGGTTTCGTTGTTCTTTAACTTTATCACTTACAAACTGCCTTGCTCTAAGAAGGCTCTCCCACCTGCTAAAGATATTTATCACACATTGTTGGAAACCACCAGAGTTTAAGAGCATTTAAAATGGGTGTCCGCCAGAAAGAAAGGAATGAATGTGAATATCTAGTCTTGCAATGTAAATTCTGACAATTTATTGTTTATTTTGTCAGCCTCCTAAGTGTTGATATAGGGATACATATTGATCTCACCTGTTAATAGTGCTAATTTACTTAACAGAAAGTTCAAAATGATTCCAGCTTCACCTGTTTTTTTTTTTGTTTTTTTTTTTTTTTTGGAACTATAGGTGATGAGTTAGTGTTGTCTTGCAGTTTAATTATGTTCATTTTTGTATAACATTTATACACAAATTTTATTCTCTTTGGATAACTTTTTAGAAGCAACATAGTTTTGAACCCAAAAACAAATATTAGATTTGAATTATTAAAAAAAAATATTTGAACCATCAATCTGCCCAGAAATATTATCTACTTTTCTCATACTGCTTTTACTCTTTTATTCTAAGCTAGATCATTATTATTGCCACTATCTAAGAGTAGTAATTTTACTATAGAAAAGTGGGGTATTAGTAGGCTTTAACTTTGTCTAAGGACTAGTGTAAAGAAGCTGACAAGCAGCATGTTTCAGATTTTTTTTTCAGTAGAGTTTTTTGTGTACATGCCTTAAACAGATATTTTCCTTTATTTGCGGGGAGGGAGGTGGTATGGAAAGGAAATATTCTTGAAGAAAAGATTCTTCAGACTCTTATTACTTTCTCAGTGTTCTCATCCATTTGTATCTTCTGATCTAATTTTGTGTTGAGGATCCTTCAAAATTCTTTAAAAACTACCAAATTATATTTGCATTCTTTATTAAGCTACTTTAATATGACCATCACATCCCATCCTTTTCTTTATTCCTCCAAAATCGTGGTCTTAGAAATTGCTTCTTACTATTTATCATTTTCTAGTTTTCATAATGATTTTTTTAAAACTTTTTAATCCAGATGCGCATCACCCATTTTATCTCTTCTGTTTTTATTATAACCAGGAAATGTAGGTGAGAAGTGGGTGGGTAAAGTGGATTGACTGCTAAGGTGAGGATAGTTGTAAATTAAATTCTATTTTTAGGGCTGATGTGAAGAATGTTTACTCCAGGGTGTGTCATAAAATAAAAATTAAGTTAGCTTATGCTATTGAGGACAGTGTTTTGAGTAGTTACACAAGATCTTTTTGGTCACGATTACATTCTAAAAGGATACAAGCTTCCACATTCTTCTTCAGTAAAATTTTATAGAATTACTGGTAAACTTATTCATTTCATTTCTACTTTTCAGGCTCTAAAGTTAACTGAACCTACCAAGGAAGACTATACATTTAAACTTTTGCTGCTGTATGACTTACTTTGAAAATTACCTATTATGTTCAGTGTTACAGGATTCCAGTATATTCTCTTTGAGGCTTAAAAAAGCTATTAATGAAGCAGACCTGTTTTCTTATTACATTTGTTTAAAATGTTAATTACATTAGCATAGCACTTAGAGTGTCATCCAGGGTATTTAGTTTCACACACAGAATCCTTAACATTCATTTATATAATAAATACATAGTGTTATTCACATGGTATTATTCACATTCTACTTAATACAGCACCCAGTGCTTATCACAAGTTCCCTCCTTTGTACCCATCACTCATCTAGCCCATCTCCACCCACCTCCCTTTGTCAAACCTGTCTGTTCTCTACCATTGAAAGTTAATTGGCTACAAACTTAATCATTATAATAGATGTATAAGACTTTACCAAAAAGTAAAATATATATGACCTAGAAAAAAACATTTTTTCAGAACTGTACTAATATAAAGGAGATCATATCTCATTTCATAGTTTTCCTGTGATAAGTCTTTATTTCTCAGTTTCCTTCTTGAGATTTCTAAAGCCATTATACAGAGGGATTGCTTCATGTGATTGAGAGTTAAAATGATTTATTCAAAATTATGTATTGAGGTAGTGACAAATGACTGGGAATTGTGAAGATTTGACTTAAATGAATTAGAAGGCTATTTCGCTATCTTGATGCTTTCTTAATTCCTTCCTTGTTCGGTGTGGGATCTTGGAGTTTAATAAAATAACTTTGTGCTGTGTTCCTTCAGAGTATGGACCAAGTTTAGTTCTTTATTGCTTCCTAGCCTAACAGCAGTGCCTGGAACTAGTAGGTCCCCAATACAGTAAATGTGTATTGATTTGGATTGCTTTCAGCAACATTCCTGTGATTTCCTTTAGGGCCACAGTGAGCCAGGATACTACTACTTCAAAAGATTTAATTAAACATAGAAGGTTAATCCTGTTGGAAGAAAAAAATTTCCTGAATATTGAGTTGACCAAACCACAGGTTTAAATTGGACCTTGTAGATGAAACATTGAACTTTCATTGACCTGATTGTTAGTGGCTCTAGCCATCTTCCCTTGTTTTGTTTTGTTTTTAACTGTATTTCCACAGAAAGGTGGATCACAGTCTTTATTTGCCTGGTCATCTTCTAAATATATCCTGAGCTAATGTTAATAAATTGTATTTCATGTATAAGTGAGTAAAAACATATATTCAATTTAACACAGTAAGGCTGTTACACAGGGAAAAGTTATATCTAATATGTAAAGAATATATTTATTTCATTATTATGTTAACAGTAAGTGCTAATTAGCATTGATAATTATTATATTTATTGAAATTATGTAAACAAATAATTTCAAAATTATGAAACTGAATTTTTAAGTTCCTGATGTTATGTGTAAGAATTTATGACACTAAACTATGTAGTGTGTATGAAGAAAATATCTACTGACTTTTCTTAGCCACTGTCTAATATCGCTTAGATATCACATTAAAAAAAAAAAAACAACTCTCCATAAAACATACAATTGAATATGACAGTTTTAAAAAACTGAATTATTAGAGCATTGTGCTATTTTATATTTTGGTGAAGAGGAAAAAATGGTTTTCCTAAAGCTTAAACTCATAGAACATGATATTTCTTAAATTTGCTTTGTAGACAATTGCAAAAAAATTTTAGGAGAAAATGCTAAACCTAACTATGGTTGTCAAGTTACCATTCAGTCTGAACAAGAAAAGCAATTAATGAAACAGTATCGTCGTGAAGAAAAAAGAATTGCCAGACGAGAAAAAAAGGCTGGAGAAGATGGAGAAATTGCAGAAGGAGTTATGTGCTTTGATCCTAAGGAATTGCGGATACAAAGGTAATAAAAACCAGAAGCTGAAAGATGCTTCTGTTGTAATTGCTACCTTTATGCATTATTTTTTGGTTAGTCTTAACAATTTAGATAACTCGTACTTCTAGTAAGGTTTTCTTATAAGAACAAACTTTTGTTGTATGAAAACCTAATTTTCTGGGATAAGAAAGCAATGATCTTCTTAATTAAAATATTCTTGGTTACATCTATGTAGGTGAGAATTTTAGATTATAGAAGTAAGTTATTTTGGGTGCTGTGCACAAACCACTAGGTTAAAATTTGTAAAGCCTACACAGATTTATTTTGAGACTTTTGGGTTTTTTTCTAGCTTAATAAGAATACTTTTCCTTGTGTTATTTAGAAGAAAGGAAGAAAAAGAAACAAAAGCATTATGATATTTGTTCTTTAAATTTTGAATACTATTTTTATAAAGGAACTTATACCTTGTTAAACATCTTTGGATTGTGACAAACAAAAGTATAAATAAAGAACACTAAGTTAAACTTATCAAATGATGTCATCTAAAAATAGTACCTACAAAATGTGTTAACTCCTATGTAGTTACACTGAAAATGTCAGGATTACTAATATCTTTCTTTGTGTAATTTAATTTCCTCCACTTCATAATGGAAAGCTACCTGAAATTGTTATTATAGTGACTTTGTACTGGCTTCCTTTTGCTAGATAAAAATTTTGTATTTATCCTACTGTTTTTATATTTACAGAGAGCAGGCACTTATGAATGCTAGAAGTGTTCCAATTCTGAGCAGGCAGAGAGACATGGACGTTGAAAAAATACGTTATCCCCATGTTTATGATTCCCAGGCTGAAGCCATGAGAACATCAGCATTCATTGCTGGTGCAAAGGTATGTCACTGGTATATGACCACTTTGGGATAATAGGTCTATTCTGAGGAAATAACATAGATTTTTCCTGTGTCTTTTCTGGCTCTTATACTCGTTGATATACTATGCTAACTTTAATTTCAAAATACTGGGGAAAATGAGATAATGCAGTGTATGGAAACTTCTTGACACATATTAGGTACTCAAAATGTATTTGTTCTCTTCCCTTTCGTTATTTATGGAACTTGTATTTTTGAGTTTTAGTGGTTACATCACTTTTTTAATGTTCTTTACACTATGTATATGGCACAGTTTTCCTAGCAACACAAGTATATTTGTCTTCAGGATACCATCTAATCAATATATACTTAAAACTCATTAACATAATATGGTCTGTGTGTTATATGAGAGATCCAGTATATGAATAATTCGTGTGTGTGTGGTTTTTTGGTTTGTTTTTGTTTTGCTTAAGCTTGTTTTTCTTTAAAAAAAATATGTTTGGGGGAGACAAAGAGACAGAGTGCAAGCAGGGGAGGGGCAGAGAGAGAGGGAGACGCAGAATCTGAAGCAGGCTCCAGGCTCCAGACTCCAAACTGTTAGCACAGAGCGCAGCAGGATCATGACCTGGGCCAAAGTCTGACGCTTAACCCACTGAGCTACCCAGGCACCCTTGTTTTTCTTTAAACTAGCTAAATTTATTTACCACTGCTGTGTCTAAAGACATTAGTGTTCTCTTTCTCTTTCTTTCTCTTTCTCTCTAAATAATCTCTACCAGAGCAATTGTTTGTATTATTATTTAATTTTAATTTCTGATGTTTATAGATGATTTTACCAGAAGGAATTCAAAGAGAGAATAACAAGATGTATGAAGAAGTAAAGATTCCCTATAGTGAACCAATGCCAGTTGGCTTTGAGGAAAAACCAGTTTATATCCAAGACTTAGATGAGGTGAGATGATCATTTTATAAAGTTGTTATTTTTGGTGCTTGGTATGTTTTCTGAATAGATTTTTATTTAAAAAATTATTTTTAAAAGTTAGTAGTTGGCTAATATAGTAGAGAGCTATATGCAATTAGTTACTAAAAATTTACAATAGGGGAGTTTAAACTTTAAAAAGTCATTCCTTCACACATTAAACATTTTTGTGTGTATATTTCTGTAATTTCATGTTTATTTTGGCTATTTCAGCTAATATTTGGTTTAACCTATGTAGGCGGACTTAGAATGTTTTAAAGGATTCATGTATTGATATATCAAATGGTCAGTCTATAAAATAATAGAATGCTATTTGGGGAGGGGACCAAATTCTAAACTATTTATTTTTTTCTCAGCTTTTAAATTTTGAGTAATTTCAAACATATGGAAAAGTCGCATGAATAGTATTATCCATATATCTTTTGTCTTCATTTACCATTTGTCAAAATTTTGCCATATTTGCTTTATCTCAAAATAAATATTTCTTAATTTACTTTTAGATTTGCTTAAATTGTTCAACTTGTGATTTATTATTTTCCTGAATTTTTAGAGTTTTAATAACATAGTTTTAGGAAGGAATTATTTATAATTTTTACTTCTGCTTAACTTGTGAGGGTTTGAGAACTTTTCATTATAAAGCTATGTAGAGAAGTAATCATTCCCTTAAGTAAACTTATCAAGTAGTGCCAATCCAGGATATATTGGAAACTCAGTATACTCATTGTAGTTAAAACAGTGCTGTAGTAAACTTGTATGGCCCTTAGAAGGAACATACAGAGGGGCGCCTGGGTGGCGCAGTCGGTTAAGCGTCCGACTTCAGCCAGGTCACGATCTCGCGGTCCGTGAGTTCGAGCCCCGCGTCAGGCTCTGGGCTGATGGCTCGGAGCCTGGAGCCTGTTTCCGATTCTGTGTCTCCCTCTCTCTCTGCCCCTCCCCCGTTCATGCTCTGTCTCTCTCTGTCCCAAAAATAAAATAAAAAATGTTGAAAAAAAAAAATTAAAAAAAAAAAAAAAAAAGAAGGAACATACAGAAATATAAATTATATCGAGTGTTGTGTCCTAGTGGTTTTAGAGAACATCAATATATTGAGAGTGCTAGTCTGACTTAGTATTTAAAGTTATTTGAATGATTTCTAGTAATAGGGCATTGTTAGATAAATTGTAATGCAGATTAATGACTAACTTTGTAATCAGGTGTTCTTGGGATCAGATTTATTGGATTGTATGTAAATCGAAGTGAAATTGTTCAGATAGTCTTTTAAAATGTATTTGAAAACATCTTAATTAGGGTACATATTTGTCAGAATTTAGTTTTGCATATAATTTACTTAGCAAATCTGTGGAGTGTAATTGAAGTTTACACTGAAGGGAAAATTACATTGAAGGTAAAATTGAAGTTTTTGGTGATCAGCATCATAGGGAAAGTCCAAATTCATGAAGTTTTAGAGTGCACAGGAGGCTATAGGAAAAGAATTAGTATATTGAAGCTAACTTCTTCTTTTTCTTTACTTTTTTTTAAATGTTTATTTACTTTTGAGGATGCATGAGCGGGGAAGGGGCAGGGAGAGGGAGACAGAATCTGAAGCAGGCTCCAGGCTCCAACCTATCAGCCCAGAGTCTGATGCGGAGCTCGAACCCACAAACCGTGAGATCATGACCTGAGCCATAGTTGGAAGCTCAACCGACTGAGCCGTTCAGGTGCCCCGAAGCAAACTTCCTAAGTTTACAATCAAAGCAAACATGAGTATAGGAGGGCATATCATCTTATCCCTTTTTATAAGAGGAGACAGTTCTCCCCATAGTTTTTTTTTTTTTTTTTAACAGCTCCTCAATACTCACCTGCACCAAATGCATCCACGCATACCTAAAATATGCACTTTATTCGAAGAAAAATGGCAAAGATGTAAGATACCTGAAGAGTATTCATGTAGAGAGTGAGGGTGTGATCATGTAGAGTATTTCATGTAGGCAGCGTTGATAATGGGTGAGAACCTCTGATCAGTATCTCTTCAACCTTAGAGTTAAGAACACAGTTTCAATCAAATATATATCAATTAATGGTTATCAAACCGTTTCAGTCAAATATGTTGGTTATTGAGGCTTAAAGTATATAATCCAGCACTTTTGGCACTTGTCTGCATCCTAGGTTGCTTATTTTCTGTGTACTGTGGGATCTTATCATCTGGGTATTAAACTCACTGAGAAATCAAATATATACATAAGCATGTGCTAAACTGAAAAAAGAATTCTTAATTTAGTTTAAGTTATACCAATTATTTAAAGTATACATATTATTTAAAGCTAACCGTTTCTGTCACCAAAATGAAGTTCCTTTATATAGATTTATATATGTGTATGAGTGTGTAATTTATATGTAGTCATTCAGAAATATCAAATAATGGAGGCAAGCAAAAAGAACAGCATAAAAAATAACCACAGCCAACCAGAATTAACTACATTCTACACATATGTGTGCATTTTATTTTGTTTTATAAAATGGCATTATATCACACATACTGTTTGTGTCTATTTGTATATTTATCTACATACATCTTTCCATGTCAGCAAACATATCTGCAGCATCATTTATAATCACCATACGGTATTCCATTTTTATACTTTTATTACTTTTAAACTGATTCCTTTTTGTTACAGTTTTAAGTTGTCTTCTACAGTAAGTTTATATATTAGACTAAAATGTACTTTTATATTGCTGGGTTTCATCCTCTGCATCAGAATTATCTGTAGATCTTTTTCAAAATCCAAGTGACTTGGCTTCTATAAAATTAAAGTCTCTTGAGAAGGGTCCAGGTACCTGTATTTTGAAGATGATTTTTGGAGCACTGTAGGTGATTCTGAAATACAGCAGGACATAATTTTGTACATAATTCTTTTAAAACCTTACCAGTCATTATAAGCATTATCATCATTGAAGTTTATTTTGTTTTGTGTATTAAATATTAACATTTTTAATGTGAAAAAATTAACATTCATTGTATAATGAATGAATCAGGCTTCTTATTTTTCTTTCATATTCATTTCTAAATAAATACTTTGTTCATTTTAATTTAGGTTATAAGAGTAAGAGTTTTCCTAAATGGGTTAATTTCATCTACA
This sequence comes from Neofelis nebulosa, assembly GCF_028018385.1. Lineage (NCBI taxonomy): Eukaryota > Metazoa > Chordata > Mammalia > Carnivora > Felidae > Neofelis > Neofelis nebulosa. Next base: position 94,388,721 of record NC_080787.1, on the reverse strand, counting down.
ACCTTAATGTTTGTTTGCTGTGTAATGTAATATATTTATGGGTTCCATGGATTAGGATCTGGACATCAGTGGGGATCATTATTCTGCCTACCACACATGAGAGTTTAACTTTTCTTCCATTGAAGAATATCAGTGTTTAGAGTTTTTGGCTATTACAAAGTGTGTAAATCTCCTTTGGCTGCCATAACCACAGCCGGGGTAGCTTAAACAATGAACATTTATTTTTTCACAGTTTTGGAGGTTAGAAATCCCAGAAAAAGGTGCTGATAGATTTAGTTTCCAATGAAGACTCTCTTCCTGGCTTGCAGACAGGCACTTTCTCACTGTGCTCCCATGGCTTTACGTGGGCTCTTCTCTGTATTGTGTCTCTTCCTCTTAAAGGACACCAGCTTTATTGGATTAGGACTTCACTCAGATGACCTTATTTAACTTTGTTACTTTCCTAAAGGCTCTGTCTCCAAACACTGTAACACTGGGAGTTAAGGCTTTAATTTATGTACTTAAATTATAAGATGAAACCTAATTCCATCCATAAAATGGATAAAGCTGCTCTAGACATTGGTATACAGGTTTTTGTGTGAACAAAAGTTTTCATTTCTTTGGAGTAGATGCCTGAGAGTGCAATTATTGGGTCATTATTGTAGCTGCATAGTTAGTTTTTTTAAGAAAAACTACCACACTGTTTTCTGGGGAACATTTTATATTCCCACCAGCAATCCAGTATGATTCAGTTTCTCCACGTATTCACCAGCATTTGGTCTTATCACTATTTTTATTTTAGCCATTTTAATTATATTTTTATGTTTTATTTATATTTATATGTATAGTTTAACCACTCGGATAGAGTGTAGAGATTTCTCATTGTGGTTTTAATTTGCACTTTTATAAGCAGTAATAATAATTAGATAATACATTCAAATGCAAATGTCATTATAAGTGCATAAGTAAATCGTTTGATGTCATGTAGCTTTACATAATGATCCCACCAGATGTCATTAGCATGAGTAGTAATTTAGACCTCAGGAAAAAATATAGGTGTTAGCAGAATGTTAGCTTAGTGGATGCCTTTGTTGGCTTGGATCTTTTTTATATAAGGTAGAATCTATATATATCAGGAATAGTACTCTTGGAGATGGTATCTTTCTCTTTTTACTGACATCATAATTGCATGCCATTCCTAACAGTCCTACAGAACTATAGATAAAATGCTTTTATATCCTTTCTTGACTGAATGTCACATCAGATAATTGTGTCCTGTGTGCAACGCAAAGTTGAAGGTTGAAGTAGAACTGTTGCAGAAGAGAGAAATGCTGAGCACCTGAGTTAAGAAAGTGGCATCCTACATGAAAAATGGGATAATGGAGAATAATTTAGGTACCAGTATATATAAGATCTGATGACTGATTAAATGAGAGGAGATGAAGCAGAGAGAAGACTCCAGAATGACATCCAAGTTTTTGTTTGAGTCTAGAATGATATCCGGGGCTTCATGGGTGAGTGATAGTGCCATTTACCAAGCTGAGGAATAGAAGAAAAGGAAAGGCTTGTATATGTTAAGTTTAGGAGGCAATACACCATGTTAGTTAAGAGCAGAGCCTCTGATTCCAGGCTGACCTAGTTTGACTTGGACCCCCCACTTTCTAGCTGTGAGACTTTGGGCGAGTTACTGTCCTCTCTGAAATCCAGTTTTCATTTGTAGAATTGGGATAATAGAACCTCCCTTATAGTTTAATGGTGAGAATTAATATATGTAAAACATGTTGAAGAGTGTTGCGTATTTAATACATTTTAGCTAAAATATTAGCTTAAAATGAAAAGTGGAGTGATGAAAACTAACATTGGCAGATAAGTGTATGGATAAAATGAAAAGACTTATTGTTACTTTGGAAATTATATTTATTAAATAAATTACTTCTGTGTTCATTTATGCTATTCAGCTATTCTTTCATTCCAAACATATGTAGAGTATTATTGGATGCTATCATACAAGATCAGGAAGAACTAAACTCATAGTCATTCTATTAAGACATCGAGAGTGGTTTCTAATTAATTGATAGCAGTTAAAGAAACCAGTCATTATAATTATTGACATCTGTGGTTATTCAAGTCAGACATTTTGAAAAAAGTCAAATAGAATAAATATAAAAAGTATTGCTGGGGCATTTGGGTGGCCCGGTCGGTTAAGTGTCCACCTCTTAATTTCGGTTAGGGCATGATCTCAAGGTTCATGAGTTCGAGCCCCACATTGGTCTTTGCACAAGTGCAGAGGCTGCTTGGGATTCTCTCTCTCCCCCTCTCTCTGTCTGCCCCTCACCCACTTTTGCTCCCTTGAAAGAAATAAACTTTAAGAAAAATATATTACTTTTCTTTTGGTTTTATTTTGTTTTCTGAACTCGAGCTGGGGATCTTAAAGTCAGAGTTTGTTGACATGGTTTGATTCAATCAGATTATAAAGGCAAGAAAGCTAAATAAGCACCCAGAAAAACACTTTAGTATATGTGCTGCCGAAGCGAGCACCAGAAAAACACTTTAGAGTGTGGATCTTTTTCATGAGACCACTTTGAAAAGGATGAAATGTTGCTAAAACCTGGACATGCTCCCAAAGCCTTTCCTGAAACAGCTCACAAGGCTGGTTATTACACTGTCAAGCATATCATCAGTTTCATCAGAAGCATGGCCTTGAATCACTCCTTGCCTTTTTAAGAGGTGGTATCAAGAAATAATAACAAAATATAAAGTTGAAAGTTGAAAAGTGAGTTTACAATCTTTTTTACACTGATAGCGATCTTAGCAAAGAATATTTCATTAAATTTCATGGGGAAAGAAATGATGTAGCACAAATTAAATTTCTACTCATTTTGTCAAATTCTAATTTCCCTTGATACATGCCTACCTTCACCTGGAGACTGGAGCCATGTGAATCCTGATGCTAATATATTTGTTTGCTAGATTTTTGAGCACGTATTATCATTAAAACAAACAAATGAACAAACAGACATGTAAATGTAGACTACTTATGCATCTTTATAAACCCCACAATACATTGTTATTCTTTTTGCTTTAACAGTCTTTTTAAGATATTAAGATTTCTAATAAAAAAAGTTTTTTTTATACTTGTGCACCTATCAGGTACCTTTTATGCTTTTGTCTAGATCCAGATTTCCATCTAGTATTCACTTCTTAGAGTGCAAGTTTGTTGATGAATTCTTTCAGCTTTGTATGTCTGAATAAAAATCTTCATTTTGTCTTGTTCTTGAAAGATATTTCATTTGATATAGATTCCAGTTTGAGGCACCTGGGTGGCTTAGTCAGTTGAATATCTGACTCTTGATTCGGCTCAGATGATTCCAGGGTTGCAGGACTGAGCCCCACTTCAACTACATACTCAGTGTGGAGACTGCTTAAGATTCCCTCTCTCTATTTCTGTCTGTCTTTCTCTCTCTTTCTCTCTCTCTCTTCCTCCCTCTCTCTCCCTCTCTCTCCCTCTCTCTCCCTCTCTCTCCCCCTCTCTCTCCCTCTCCCTCTCCCTCTCCCTCTCTCTCCCTCTCTGTCTCCCTCTCTCTCCCTCTCCCTCCCTCTCCCTCCCTCTCCCTCCCTCTCCCTCTCTCTCTCTCCCCTCCCCTGCTCACACACCATCTCTCTCTATATATATATAAAATAAAATAAAGTTTAATTTAATTTAATTTAATTTAAAGTAAAGTAAAATTTAGAATTCCAGGTTGACAATTTCTTTTTTTTTTGGTCCTTCTAGATGTAGCTGCATTGTCTTCTTATGTTGTTTCTGATAAGAAGTATGCTCTCATTCTTAATCCTCTATGTCATGTGCTTTTTTTTTTTTCTGGTTGATTTTTAAGATTTCTTTTTTATTGGTTTTAGGCATTTTGATTATGCTATGACTTTATATTAGCTTTCTGTTGTCATACAAGAAATTACCAAAAATTAGTGATCTAAAACATCCATTTGTTATCTCAGAGTTCTGAAAGTCTGATTTGGGTAGGCTTGACTGGGATCTCTGTTCCTGGTTTTATAAGGGTGAAACTATTGTGTTGGCCAGGCTGAAGGGGAAGGATTCCCTTACAAGGTCATTCAGATTGTTGGCCATATCCACTTTGTAGGGGTTGTAGAACTGAGGTTCCTGATTCTTTTCTGTCTGTTGTTCTTAGCTCCTAAAGACTACTCACCTTCTCTGGCATGTGGCTCCAGCTTCACAGCCAACAAGGGAGTATCAATTTCCCATGTGCTCTAAATCCTTGACTTCATGTGGAAAAACTCTGACTTTAAAAGATTTGTGTGATTAGGTCAGATTCACCCAGATAATCTTCCTTACTAAAGGTCATCTGTTTCATACAGCATAATGGAATCATGGAAATAAAGTCCATCATATTCATGGTTCTGGGATTTATGCAGGGAGTTATGCTGTGGAGTGGTGGTAGGGATTGAGGAGGAAATCTTAAGAGCCAGTTTAGGATTCTGCCTACCACTGCCTCAATGTGGTTTTCTTCCAGTGTTTTGTTGAAGCATTGGTTAAGCATCTTGGATCTGTGGGTTTCTGGTCTTCATCATGTGGGAAATTTCTAACCATTATTTTTTAATTTTTTTTACCCCTTCTTCCCTTTCAGGAAGTCTTACACAGATAAATTAGGGTTCCTGAAACAGTCACACAGCTTACTGATGTTCTATTAACTTTTGCTTTGTTTTATTTATTTATTTTTTGAAATTTTTCTATCTTCAGGTTTCATTTTGGGTGATTTCTATTGCCTTGTCTTAAAATTCGGTCTTTTTTTCTGCAGTGTCTAAAATACTGTTCATTGCATTCAGTGTATTTTTCATGTAGCATGTAGAGTTTTATCTCTAATGAGTTTGTTGTTGTTGTTGTTGTTGTTGTTTTATCTTCTGTGCTTCCACTTGCACAATCATTTCTGTAGGGGTCAGCAAACTTTCTGTAAGGATAGTAATTATTTTAGACTTTTGGACCATACAAGGTGTCTATTCAATACTCATTGTTTTCTTTTTTATTAAAATACATTTTCAGAATGTAATGACCATTCTTATAGTCTATAAAAACCAAACCAAACCGAAATAAAACAAGCAAACAACAGATGTCTGGCCAGATTTGACACACAAGCTGTTAATTTGCTGACCTTTGCTCTAGTTCCTTGAAGAGTCTGTCATTTGTATTATTTCTTGATTTGTTTTAGTTGATCAATTTTTTTTTATCATAATGTGTTTTTCTGCTTTTTAGCATGCATGGTCATTTTTTTTTTTTATGAATACCAAACATAATGATTTTACCTTCATGAGTACCAGATATTTTTGTATTCTTATAGTCTTGAGTTTTTTCTTGGGATATAGCTAAGTTACTTTAGATCAGTTTGATCTTTGCAGGTCTTCTAAAATTTCTTAGGTGGGCCAAAGCAACATTTAAAGGCTAGTTTTGCCCCACTAATAAGACATAGCTCTTCTGAGCAGAGAACATAATTCCCAGTTAAATAAGAGGTTTTCCACTATGGTTGGTAAAAACAGGAGCTGTTCTAAACCCTATGGGGTGAAGTTTGAGTTTGCTTCCTCCAGTCCATTTAAGTGGTTCTTTCCCCTACCTTGGGCACTTTTCTCATATGCTTGTGCTCTTTGGAGATTTCTGGAATTATCAATTCTCTCTTTCTGATTATATATATATTTTACAATAAAAATATCTCCCAAATGGAGAAATTCAGCTTTAAGGGAATGAAGTAGGCCGTGAAGCTTTATTCCATCAAAGCTCGTGAAATCCCTGTGTTTTAACAGAACCTTCAGTGTTTATCTATGGATTTTATTTTTCTTTTTGAAACAAAAGCAGCAGATAAATCTGGAAATTAAGAATTATAGCAAGTTAGAAGGTATGTTCCCCCTTTCTCTCTGGAAGAGGCCAAAAGTTTATTGCATTCCAAGTTGTTATCAAAGGAAGGAAAAAGTCCTGTTTTCAGTTATAAATTATTAGAAAAGTGAGATCTGTACTCTGAAGTAGGTCTTAAGTAAAATGAGAAAAGAAAAAGGAGTTGATTCCACCCCTTCTTTTCCCATTCCTTACTTATAATAGTGGTTTGCACTGGACACCCCTCAGCTCCCCACCATCCTTCCTAAAAGACATTTAGCAATATCTGGAGACATTTTTGGTTGTCACGACTAAGAGGGTACTGGCATCTAGTAAATAGAAGCCAGGATACTGCTGAACATTCCACAGTGCACATGACAGTCTTGGGGACATTTACGAAAATGTCAATGATGCCAAGATTTAGAGACCCCAATAGAAAGAGCCATCTAAGACCCTCTGGGGTTTGATACCTGGAACCTTGGTTCCTTTTTTTTTTTTTTTTAAGTATTTTCTAAGCATTGAATAGATCTAAAAATATTACAAAATAGGATTATTAAAAACTTTTAATTTGTAATCACTCCCTTCCTAAGCTTCTTTGATATTGTCACATATTTTAGTTCTATCTTGTTTTAGTTTTATACCAGATATTGTTATTACTGCTATTATTGTAATTGCAGTCAGTAATTATTTGGATTTACCTATATATTTTGCTGTTTCTTAATTCCATCAGTGTGTTCATGTTCTGTGACTTTTCCGTGCCTGAACTGGCAAAATCTCTTAATTTTTGTTAATCGAAAATGCATTTATTTTATCTGTGTTCTTGAAAGATATTTTTGCTGGTAATAGAATTCTAAGTTCACAGTTATTTTCTCATAGCACACTAAAGATATTATTCTACCACATCATATCTTAAAACATGAAAGATGTTATTATATCATCTGCTTTTCTTTCCCCCCCTCCCCCCCCTCCAGGGAGAATTCTACCAGATATTTATTTTTATTTTTTTAATTTTATTTTTTATTTTTTTAAGTTTACATCCAAATTAGCATATAGTGCAACAATGATTTCAGAAATAGATTCCTTAGTGCCCCTTACCCATTTTGCCCATCCCCCTTCCCACAACCCCTCCAGCAACCCTCAGTTTGTTCTCCATATTTATAAGTCTCTTCTGTTTTGTCCCTCTCCCTGTTTTTATATTATTTTTGTTTCCCTTCTCTTATGTTCATCTGTTGTGTCTCTTAAGGTCCTCATATGAGTGAAGTCCTATGATTTTTGACTTTCTCTGACTGACTAATTTCACTTCACATAATATCCTCCAGTTTCATCCACATAGTTGCACATGGCAAGATTTCATTCTTTTTGATGGCTGAGTAATACTCCATTGTATATATATACCACATCTTCTTTATTCATTCATCCATCATTGGACATGTGAGCTTTTTCCCTACTTTGGCTATTGTTGATAGTGCTGCTATAAACATGGGGTTGCACGCCGGTATTTCGTGGATAAATGCCTAGTAGTGCAATTGCTGAGTTGTAAGGTAGTTCTATATTTAGCTTTTTGAGGAACCTCCATACTGTTGTCCAGAGTGGCTGCACCAGCTTGCATTGCCACCAACAATGCAAAAGAGATCCTCTTTCTCCACATCATCACCAACATCTGTTGTTGCCTGAGTTGTTAATGTTAGCCATTCTGACAGGTTTAAGGTGGTATCTCATTGTGGTTTTGATTTGTATTTCCCTGATGATGAGTGATGATGAGTGATGTTGAGCATTTTTTCATGTGTCGGTTGGCCATCTGGGTGTCTTCTTTGGAGAAGTGTCTATTCATGTCTTTTGCCCATTTCTTCACTGGATTATTTGTTTTTTGGGTGTTGAGTTTGATCAGTTCTTTATAGATTTTGGATACTAACCTTTTATCTGATATGTTGTTTGCAAATACCTTCTCCCATTCCATCAGTTGCCTTTTACTTTGCTGATTGTTTCCTTTGTTGTGCAGAATCTTTTTATTTTGATGAGGTCCCAGTAGTTAATTTTTGCCTTTGTTTCCCTTGCCCCTGGAGACATGTTGCGTAAGAAGTTGCTGCGGCCAAGATCAAAGAGGTTTTGCCTGCTTTCTCCTCTAGGATTTTGATGGCTTCCTGTCTTACATTTAGGTCTTTCATCCATTTTGAGTTTATTTTTATGTATGGTGTAAGAAAGTGGTCCATGTTCATTCTTCTACATGTCGCTGTCCAGTTTTCCCAGCACCACTTGCTAAAGAGACTATCTTTATTCCATTGGATATTCTTTCCTGCTTTGTCAAAGATTAGTTGGCTATACGTTTGTGGGTCCTTTTCTGGGTTCTCTATTCTGTTCCATTGATCTTTTTTTTTTTTTTTTGAGACATCTGCAATCAATCTTATTTAGGTGTTTTTTTTGTTTTTGTGTGTTTGTTTTTGAAGTAAGTTTTCTCTCTGGCTTCTTTTAAGCATGATCTCATGGTTTGTAGGATCGAGCTCTGCGTGGGGCTCTGTGCTGTCAGCTTGGGGTTCTCTCCCTGTCTCTCTGCCCCTTCCCTTTACATTTTTCATACACCTGTAACTTGACAGACATTGTTAAAAATGAAGAAAGAAATACAGAGTATTTCCCCCCTCTCCAGGAACTTGCACTATAGCTGGGGACATAAGAAGACATCTGTGCTGAATATTTACAAACAATATACTGTGGAATGCAGTAAGCACAAAGTCAGTGATGCAAATTTAATCCATTTTATATAGATGGCAAAGGGATTAGTGCAGGCTATAGCTCTTTTGACAATTTCTTGAAGAAAAGGAGACTTGAGTTGTTCCTTGACTGCTGTGATCTGGAGGAATTGAGCCTTATCTGAACATTGACAATGAATTTAGCATTGTTTTTTGTAAGAGAGCTGATGTGGGTTATACAGAGGAAGAAGCATTTCTTGATTTTGTAATGAAAACTTTGTGTGGATCTGGTATGAAATATTAGAGATTATGTCTTGTCCATATTACTTTTTCCATAGAACTTTAAAATGGTATTTCTGTTATAAAAACTTGGTCACTGTCAGGAGGGCCACTATTTTACAATTATTGTGTGAAGTATTACTATGGAAACTGTAAGGAAAAAGTTAAAAATTTCTCAGCTTACTCTTAAAAGTAATTAGGGATTTTGTTGTATTCAGACTGCTATGTGTGAAAAGCATGCTTTTGATATACTATATTTTCTTGTTTTGGAGGTCAGTAAAGGTTCATTATGTAAAAGTTTGCTCTATTGGATAGCTTTCTTATAAAGTTATAAATAAGATGCTTTTATTTATTTGTGGCTCCCAGCAAGTATTTAAATTATTTGCTTAAAAAGTAAGGTTTAGTTGTTTTGAAAGTGTACTATCGTTCAAATATATGAAACAGCTAGGTCTCATTTGAAGGGAAATTATGTCTATATTTTTCCTTATAAAGAATTAATTTTATCTGTATGCCCTGAACTTCTTCAGGATTGTAGTATGATAAAGTCTTCTGGGAATACTTGCAAACAGCTAACTAGGTACAGAGCATCAGCTACTTAAAAAAAACCTACTAAACTAGAAAGAGTTATAACTAACATCTGCACCTCTAGCTAGGAGAAATCTAACAACAGAACTTTCTTTATGACCTACACTTTATTGATTTTATGGCAAGAAATTAGAAGAGAGATTAAAGGCCTCAAGCATATTGTGCTTTCCCATGATGATAATTTTAGAACTCAAATGAATTCAGAAGTCTGAAAAGTAGATGACTTCAACTTGTAATGTGAGAATTTCAAATTACTTTAGAAATAGACTTAGTCCATATCTTCCAATATATCTATGCATTGTGTTTACACAGACCTCTTATGATAAACAGAAATGTTTGGCATGATTGTTGCTATTTATAGATTTTTATTATTTTTCTCTGGAAATATGCATGGATTGCTTATCATTCATCAATAATTATTTCTTTAGCTCCTGACTGATACAAGGCATTATGCTTGGGAGGTATGATAGGCACAAAGCAGTTTAGAATTATGATCCTGCCTTTAAAGGGACTTTATCCAGTTAGGTAAGTAGAACTGAGGTTAAATTTCACCTTTCAGGGGCGCCTGGGTGGCCCAGTCGGTTGGGCGTCCGACTTCAGCCAGGTCACGATCTCGCGGTCCGTGAGTTTGAGCCCCGCGTCAGGCTCTGGGCTGATGGCTCAGAGCCTGGAGCCTGTTTCCAATTCTGTGTCTCCCTCTCTCTCTGCCCCTCCCCCGTTCATGCTCTGTCTCTCTCTGTCCCAAAAATAAATAAATGTTGAAAAAAAAAAAAATTAAAAAAAAAAAAAATTTCACCTTTCACCGTTGGCACATTTTGTCATGTGGATCGAGTTACATAGCACCTCCAAATTTCAGTTTTTCTCATCAGACTATTTATTTTAAAGATTATATAAGTCAACACACAGAAAATGTGTAGTGGTGTCTGTGATACAATTTAAATTATCAGTAAATTCCTAGCCTGAGTAATAATTATGTAAACTGTTATCACATTGATAACTGAGCTTTTTGCTGTTTTATCTAACTGGGTACACTTTGAGTCTTTCTGTTAAGATATATTGATAAGGTTGGAATTATTTTGGTATAAATAACTTTTCAAAATTACTCAAAGATGAATATTGAAGGAATATAGAAAATAGTTCTAAATTAATAAAGATAAAGTAAAATGACTCATTTCTTTAGTTAATACTGTGCATTTCATTAGGTATCTTATATTTCATTTTTTAAGCGTAATTCCCTCTTATAACCCTGAAAGCAAGTTTAGAGAGGGCAAGTTTAAATTTCATCCAGTGGTGCAAGTATGACAGTGACTAAACATAGGCTATTTTACCTTTTTACATCCTCAACAAGCTGTTACATTGTTGATCAACTTCATGAGAATAATAATTATATGTTGGAGTAATTTTAAATATATCGGGGGAAATCATTATATAAAGACGTCTCAATGTATTCTTAAGCAATCTATATAATATCATATTTTATTCCATAATTTTTATGATTTCTTCCTTGAAATGTTTTGCTTTCCTTTCAAATTTTTACATACTATACAAGAGGTTGAAGCAAAACATTTGTCTTTTAGGGACCCCTTACTAAATGTATGCCTTCTAACTTGATACATGTTTTAAACAAGTTTTTCTGAGTAAAATGCACTTTGTTCTTTCCAGAGTAGGTTGTGTTAAATTATTAAACAACAACAACAACAGACGACCAGGGCACCTGGGTGGCTCAGTCAATTAAACACCCAACTTCGGCTCAGGTCATGATCTCACGGTTCATGGATTCGAGCCCCACGTCGGGCTCTGTGCATGATAGCTCAGAGCCTGGAGCCTACTTTGGATTCTGTATCTCCCTCACTGTCTGCCCTCCCAGGCTCATGTTTTCTCTCAATCTCCCTCTCTCTCTCTCTCAAAAATAAATAAACGTTAAAATAAAAGGCAAACAACAACAACAAAAAACAGATGACTAAGAAAACATAGTCACTGTGTTGGGAGTGGGTAGAGAAAGAGTAACAGTCCTCATTCTTGGGCTTTGATAATCACTTGGGATGCTATAAAGAAATGTACAAATTACTATTCCCACCCTAGATAAATGAATGAAAACCTCAAGGGTTGAGTCTAGAAATCTGTCATTTTTAAAAGCATGTACACTCCCTACCCCAAGTAATGAGGATCCTCTCTCAAAGCACTGACCTTCTCAGCACACCCTCGGCTGAGTTCCTATCCGGCAGTCTTTGACCCGACACTTTTCCTACTCTTTCAGTGGTTTGAGTGTATTTGAAACCCTTCTATGTGAGCTTCAGATCTCATCTGGGGGAACAAGCAGTAAATTTCAGTTTAAGGAAATCATTTATAAGTCCACTTTACTACTCGTTTCCCCATTATATCAGTAATTCTCAGATCTTTCATTTTATAGGAAAGAGTTCATGATGTTACATTGTGTATTTAAAATATTAGACATTTTAAAAGGTACCAATTTAAATAGGTATTTTAAAATTTGTGATCTTTAGGAAGTCAATACCAAGTATGTTCTTAAGCATGGAATACACATGCGCACACACACACACACACACACACACACACGTATGTTTTACTGACCACTTTAAGTCATTAATACTTTTATTTATATAATACATTATTTTGCTAAGTTATTACTTAAATGAATTCTTGACTTAAAATCATACTGTTATTCCGATATTGTGAGTTTAAATGCAAGTGGAAATAGTCTCTTATTACTTAGAACAATTCATCTGAGGATTCTGTTGATGAAATTTTCTTGTTTAAGGAGATGTATATTTAAAGTGATATCCTTGCTTTATTTAATTAGTTTTGTGGAAAGTTTAAAGTCATGTATACTATAAGAAAATTTAAATTAAGAATTACCCATATTTTAATATCTATTACATTTTATGAGCTTGACCATCTAAGTGCCAAAATACTTTATTTTTTCTGAATATTCAAAGTAAGCTAGTGAAAGTACCTTAAAGGTTAAAGTCAGAGCTGAAACCAGTTATTACCATAAATATCAGCCAAGAAGCTGAAAATGACATTTTCTTTGTAGGATTCAACAGAATTTGATAGAGACTGTTGTGCTTCTATTTTATTGCCATGATTAGAAGTGCAGCTGTTTGTCAGAAGGCAGGTCCCACAATTTGGACCGAAAAGACTGTTTGTAATACCAAATAAATAATGGTGTCTTAACATTTTTAAGCCGTGACACTTATAGTGACATCCTGGAAGTATACTTGGCTACATGTCAGTAGGAGTTCATCTCCCTTGTGAAAATAATATATTAACTAAATAGAAAATACCAGACTCTTAACCTTCAATTTTACCTCTGCGTTAAGCCTCTGAAGTTTGTGTAATTATAATACTGGTTTTTTGAAAGCAGCCCTGTCTTATTATGGTAGTTCCGTCTACCCAAATCAAACCCCTAATTGAGCTTAAACCATGACTTTTACTATCCTCTTGTATATTGTTGGCACAGCATTTGGGTGTCACTTCTGAGTGACATCTGACTTGCTAAGTTGTTGTTAAGAGTGCACTAGTAGAAATCCAGATGTGCAATCTCAAGGGTTTATCAGTGGAGTTTGTTATCTGCAGACAAAGTTTTGTTTATCTTTTAAAATTCCCTCTCAAGAACTTTTTCTTCAGTTTTCCTTAGCATTCAAACCTTAGCTGCAACTTAGGAACAAGCAAGGTACCCTCACCTTCCAAAAAGAGATTAGTGTTCCTCTCTGACTCCCATTATACCTTAAGTTCTCATTAAATGTGGTATTGCTATTGTTTGTTATTCTCTTTTTTTTTTTTTTTTCTCTTTAGGACCTTAATAGCTTCTTATTTAGCATTTTGTTGTCATGTAGTAGAGTATATTTAGAAGTCTCGTTTATTTAGTGGTGTTTCTTTTTTATTTTTTCATTATGCTTCTTAGATGGAGTATTTTCAGTGTGAAAATTTTTAGGAATTGCTCCTTAGGGGCATGTTAAATATTTCCAGATACTATTAGAATAGTGTAAATACATTCAGTTAAATAATATGAAAGGGTTATGAATTATGCATTATGATTTCTTATGGCTTCTTGTCACATGTAATAAAATTTGGATCCATTTCATTTTATAAAATACCTAACTTGATTTTTACAAAATCTTACAATCTTACTTTCTTCAAAGATTTAATAGATTAGTCTCCTGAGGCCTTTTGTTGCTAAGATTTAATTTCCTCTACCCAGATTGTCTGGTTCACAATGAATTATTACCATGAACCATTAAAATGCATGACTCTTTAGTAAAGAGAAACTGTCCATGGACTATTTTCTTTTCTCTTAATTAGCAGAATTCACTAATTTTTCAGTGCATTTTCAAATTGGAAATTAGGTGTTTGGTAAAGATGTTGGCTTCTGTGTGAGATAATGGAAAAGGGTGATCAGTTATTATGTATTAACACAAAAACATTACATATTTGTATCTGTAAAGACACAAATTATGTTATTTTTATAATTTAAAAAAAATTTTTAAATGTTATTCAAGTTTTGAGAGAGAGAGAAAGAGAGAAAGAGTGCAAGTTGGAGACACAGAATTCGAGGCAGGCTCCAGGCTCTGAGCCATCAGCATAGAGCCCAACACGGGGCTCGAACCCATGAGCTGTGAGATCATGACCCGAGCCAAAGTCAGATACTCAACCGACTGAGCCACCCAGGCACCCCATATTATGTTATTTTTAATACTTTAAGAAGTATAAAGTAGATATTCCTCTTTTATATGTTTATTGGTAAGATAAATATTTTTATCCTAATAAAAGCATGTTTGTGGAGCTGATTATAAAATCTGTTCACTCTAAAACAGTAATATCTAAAATGTAATGTTTATATTTATAAAACAGAAAGCAAAAGTTCCTTTCTAATCCCAATTCCAGTGAAACAGTTTGTTATATATCTTTCCATGATGTTTTCTTTAAATCAACAAATACTTAGTTATGTTACTGTTCTGTGGCATGGTGTTTTGTTTTTTGTTTTTCGCTTTTGGATACGTTTTCCTATGTGTATATCCTTCCTCAGTATGTTTTCTATTTAACTACTATAATTCATGAAGAATATAATATGAATTACTTATACCACTCCACTATTTGTGGAATTCAATGTTTTTGTTTTTGTTTTTATGTAAAAAAATGCAAAAAAAAAGATGTTTTTGCAAACATCTTTGTGCTTATTTATTTACCTAGCATCCTTGTTCAGTTAGTTTAACTTTATGGAAATTTATGGAGGTGGGTGCACATTTATTAATGTTAATGTATTTATGATATCTGATAGAAAACATCAAACTTAAATGATGTTAGCAGAATAACATATACCCAGCTCCTGTTCTGGAGTTAGTCATTGTGCTTAACGTGGAGTGTCTTAAATATTACTTTATTTATGAAATTCATCAGTGATGCAGCTCACAGATAATAATTGGTTTAATTAGAATGACTCAGCTGAAGTATGTATAGAAAAAAACATCATTGAGTATTTCCTTTGTGCCTAGTACTAGGCATTAGGAAGACAAAGATGAAAAACATAATTCCCAACCCTCAGTACTCTCATATTCTAAAGGGAAATAACTCCTTATATTAATCATTTAGCACTTTAGAGACTGTAAGTAATTTTTGTTTGATCAGGTGAAGTATTTGTCACTCCTCAGTAAAGGTGAATAAGGAGACTTCATCTGGCCCAGTTTCATATATGGTGGATAACTAGACCTAACTGTTTCAGTTAGTCTAACTGTTTTAGACTTTGTGTTGGAATATAGAAAGAAGTATTAATTATTTGGGCAGTGTTAGAAAAAGAATATTAATTCCATTCTTTAACACATTCAACAAATGATTCCTTGTTATTTTTTCCCTTGGTTACTAAGGATGACTTTATTAAGAATAAGAGGTCAGAGGGGTGCCTAGGTGGCTCAGTTGGTTAAATGTCTGACTTTGGCTCAGGTCATGATCTTGCAGTTCGTGGGTTCAAGCCCCGTGTCAGGCTCTGTGAGGCCAGCTCAGAGCCTGAAGCTTGCTTCAGATTCTGTGTCTCACCCTCTCTGCCCCTCACCCACTGGCACTCCGTCTTTCTCTGTCTCTCAAAAATGAATAAATGTTAAAAAAAATTTTTTTGAAAGAATAAGAGGTCAGATAAAATTAATGTTCTTTCTGTCCCCTAAAGCATCCTCAATGATTGACAGTTTATAATATAGTTTATCTGCATTGCATGACCCTCAGATTATTGAGACCATGTTAATAAGGATTTTGGATGCTGCCCTAAGAGCTTTCCCCACAATGCGGTCAGCTATGTTATGACAATATATTTATCAAATTTAAAACATTATGTAAATTAGCTGGGTGCTTTCTAGAGCTGCACTTTTTAAAACAGTAGCTACTAGCTACATGTGCTGTTGAGCAGTCTGGAGGGAGGTAGAGGTAAGAGAATGGGCAAAATAAGTGAAAGGGATTAAGATGTACATACTGCCAGTTATAAAATAAATAAGTCAGAGGGATGAAAAGTATAACACAGGGAACATAGTTAGTAGATTATAACAGTTTTGTGTCGTGACAGATAGTGACTACACTTATCATGGTAAGCATGTTGTAATGTATAGAATTATGCAATCAGTATGTTGTACACCTGGAAGTAATATAATAATGTGAACTATACTTCAGTTAAAAAAATTTAAATAATAAAAGAGAAATATGGCTAGTCTGGATTGAGATGTGCTCTAAGTGTAAAATACACTTATTTCTCAACCTTCTTATGTAAAAAAATAATTTTTATTATGGATTAAAAAGGTAATATTTTAGATACATTGGGTTATATAAAATTTTTATAAAATTTTAATTTTTAAAAACTTTCTAATGTTTCTGCTAGAAAATTAAAATTTATATGGTTTGCATTATATTTCCTTTTTAAATGTTATTGAAGTATAGTGTGAAATTTTATTTTAGGTCTGCTACTAATATGTAACCTTGAGAAAGTCACCATAACTCTCTGAAAATGAGTTTTTAAAAAAATCTTGACCTTTCCATTGACCTCCAAAGTCAGATGCAATGCCTGTTTGAAATTTCTTCTTGGACATATAATGAGTTCTTCAAATGTAGTGTTTTTTTCTTTTTCCTCTCTGTCCTCTGAATCTTTCTTATATCATCAGTAGAACTGCCATCCATCTACTCTCTCTTTTTTTTTTTTAACCCAGTCTCTCACACTTAAATCATTATTGAATCCTATTAGCTGCACCTTAGAAATATAGTCTGTATCCTACCTCAGTTTCCACTCATAATATAAATCAGCATCATTCCTCACCTTAACTATTAGCGTCGTCGTTTCCCGTGTCCCAATCTGTTCTTCTCATGGTGGCTAAGTAGACCTTTAAGAAGTATAGTTGTCATTCCTCCACTTAAGATCATGAAAAGACTTTCTCTTGTATTAAGAATAAAAATTCATAACTCGTTACCATGACCTATAATTTCCCCATGACTCCTATTTCCCTTTCCTGTTCACCCTCTTCCTCTGTATTACCCTGTTCCCTGAAAGGTAAATATATGCAAAACTACCTCCAAAGGCTGTAGGAGCCCTAAGACCAAAGAAAAAGGCTGATGAAAAGGCCCAACAAGTCCAGCTTGACAAGAAATGGTTTATTAAGGGGACTTACAGATAGAACTGTGTCTTAGGTGGTTGCAAGAGAAATAGACCCCTAACCCCATATCTTTTAAGACTTGCTTTTGTAGCCCTAGAGACTGCGAGTACATGCTGGGAGATCATCCAAGAGGAGAATGTTTAAGAATAAGTGTGTATTCATAGTCTTATCTCCAGAGCACTTTGAGGATGTTATGTCCTAATTGTGTACTTAAGGATGTGGTTAAATAAAAGAATGTGGGAGGGGAAGGGGCTATTCTTAGGAAGGTTTCAGGTCACAGAACCTTCATCATGGCAGATTTGTCCAAAGTGCCAATTAGTCTGGTTCACATATATACCATCTATTAAAAATTAATTCATATCAGTGTTTGAAATAATCTATTCATTAGTGAATGTGTATTTTCTGTTTCCTACCTTCGTTACAAATTGTGTTACTACCTTTTTGACCACTTAAACAGTTTGTAGCACAATAAATATTTGCCAGATGAGCACATGATGACCCCAGCTATGAATGAAAGGTGAAATTTTGTTTAATATATCCTATTATGAAGGCCTAAAATCTTTTATTTTAGAATGATTACTGAAAAGGGTTTTATACGCATACAAGCAGTGAGTAAAGACCTTTTAAATTAAAAAACCTAATTATCTAAAATTATCTAATTACCTAATGAGTACCCAAAAATATTAAATTCCTATTCAAAGCTATTCATATAAACTGTTTTATTTTTAGCCCCGTGACTTGTAAGTGGCTTGTGCTGTGGAACATGGTTTGTGAGGTGTATTTGAGGGGTGGGATTCAGCAAATGAAGCTTGCACAGAGAGTACTGAGTGGCAGTCGACTCTATTCTGAAATGTTAAGCCCAAGCCACATGCTATCAAGAGCCAGATGAAACTTAATCTATGAAAATCATATAGTGTGTGTCTTTGGTATCTATATGAGTTTTCCTAAATATATGCTGAAATTGTAATCTTTACTGTTAGAATAATCTTAAGCATAATCTTATGATACACTAGCTTAGAGAGGGCAGCATGGTCCTGGCTTCATCTTAAATACCTAGTTAATGCATTTTAATTGACTGGCAATGTAGGTACCTTATTCGATTATTATAAACAGTTAATGTAGTATACTTAGTGTACATTTTTGTTCTCCCAGGTAAATAGTATTATCCAGATTATTTTTTAGAGTAAAGTGTGTAGTTGACAGCAGCCTGTGTAGTCAGTGTTTTATAAGGGATATTTGAAACATATATATTTTCCAAGAATTGCATAAATGAGTCATGTCATTTCCTGAATGATTAGTTGTCTGATGAATCCAAAATATGTAGACAAGTGGATTTAGGATAAGACTTATAATATATTTTTTTAAGTTTATTTATGAGAGAGAGTGGACTGGGGTTGGGGAGAGAGGGTTCAGAGAGGGGGGGGGAGAGAGAGGATCCCAAGTAGGCTCTGCACTGTCAGTGCAGGGGCTCGAACTCACAAACCATGAGATCATGACCTGAGCCAAAGCCAAGAGTCTGACATTTAACTGACTGAGCCATCCAGGTGACCCAAAGCTTGTAATATTTAAAATATTTTTTGATTTGCTGATTATGATATGTTTTGAAAATGCTTCTACTAATTAAAAGGGAGAATACTGTTTATTTGTTAATTAAAAGGGAGAATACTGAACATAAAGCCTTATCATAAATGAGCCATGAGACACTCAGTTTTCTGTTTAAAAGCAAATACTAACATGCTGCTTAATTGCAGTTTTAGCTTTATGCATCACTAATATATAAAATCAATACATGTTTCTTTTAAGTTAGAAGAATAGCAAATATTTGGAAGCAGTGGTTGTTAGAGCCATTTAATTAGACATTAGTATGTGAAGTATAAATAAAATAATGAAAATTATTAGTACACAATTCTAAATTTGAGTAGAGTTTTGATAAAACCACACTTTTCTTCTGCTTTAAACTTTTAAGATATTTGTGTATATAGTTTATGTATCATTGAAATACAAGAAATCCCTTGTGCATAATGAACTTTAACTTAATTATCTCATGTTCCACTAGTCCACAGACACAGTTTGAAATGTACTGAGTTCTCCAGCGATGTTTTTTAATACCGTTAAGTTACAGTCTGTGCCCATTCTATTTTTTACAAACGTTTATTGATTATATTTGTTTATTCAAGTTCCTAAATTCAAAGTGAAAAAAAAAAAAAAAAACTTTGGGGGAGGGAGCAGAGCATGCACTGTTTTAAGTAATTTGTAAATTTTTGGAGGTTTTTTGTTTTTGTTTTTTAAGCTTACTGTTTCTTGCCAGGATGTTCTGTTGATAGTAATTGTATGTATACAACAATATTTTATTTATTTTATTTATGTTTGCTTAGAAATGTTTTTTTTTTTCCATTGGTTGATGACTAATTGATCATCTGAATGGTAGCTCTTGCATTGTATGCTAAAATAAGACATATTTTGCTGGCAGGGAGAAATTAGGCTAGTTTCATTGTTTCATCTGTGAAGCTCTCTTGCAAAAAAGAGCAAACCAGGCCAGTTTTAAAATTTAAGTTGCAGAAACATTATTGGTGCTTATTATACCAACACGTTCATATTCAGAACTACTTCATACAGTAAATATTAATCTCCTTTGCAAAAGTAGGGAAACTGAGGGTCTGAGATTATCTGATATGATTAAATTACACATTTAGGATGAGGCACAGCCTCAACTAATCTGCTGTCACTATAGATTAGATTAGATTTTCTAGATGTTTATATAAATGTAACCATGCGGTGTATATTCTTTTTTTGCCTGGCTTCTTTCATTCAACAGTCATTTTGAGATTCATTTATTTTGTTACATCTCAGTAATTTTTTCCATTTTATTGTTGGGTAGTATCCCACTGTATAAATATGCCACATTATCTTCATTCATCTGTTGATGGAGATTTGAGTTGTTTCTGGATTTAGGCTATTCAAATAAAGCTTCTATGACCATTGCGTATAAGTACAAGTTTTTGTATGTACATATGTTTTTTTTTTCTCTTGGTAGAACCTGGAAGTGATATGGCCTGATCATATGTTTAATTATATGTTTGACTTTTAAAAAATTGTCAAATTGTTTGCAAAGTCTTTGTACTATTTTAGATACCTACCAGCAGAATTATGAGTATCAGTTCCTCCACATCCTCATCAACACTTGCAGTGGGCACTTCTTAAAATTGTAGCTATTTTAATAGATGTGTAGTGTTATCTCACTGTGATTTTAACTTTCATTTCCCTAATGACTAATAATATTGAGCATCTTTCTGAGTGCCATCCAGATACTTTCTTTGGCAAATTGACTGTTTAATTGTGCCCATTTAAAAAATTGGATTGTTTGATTTCTTATTATTGTGTTCTGAGAATCCTTTATATATCCTGGACATCAGTCTTTTGTCAGATGTATACTTTGCAAAGATTTTCTTCCATGCTGTCTTCTTTCATTTTCTTAACAATATTTTGAAGATTACAGGTTTTTCATTTGGCTTAAGTTCAGTTTATCAATTCTTTGTTTACAGATTATGGTATATTTAAGACATTTTGGTCTAACTCAAGACCACAAAAATGTTCTCTTCCATTTTTTTCTACAAGTTTTATAGTTTTAAGTTTTACATTTAGATCTATGATCTACTTTTGAATTAATTTTTGTATGGTGGGAGGTATGGATTCAAGGGGGGTTTTTTTTGTTTTGTTTTTTTGGTTTTTTTTGTTTGTTTGTTTTTTATATATACATATCCATTTGTTCCAGCATCATTTATTGAATAATACTATCCTTCATCATCTGTATTGCCTTTGAGCCTTTGTCAAATATCCGTTGTTGGTATATATGAGGGTTTATTTGTGGATTCCTTGTTTTGTTTCTTGATCTATTTATCTTTATGCTAATACAATGCTGACTTGATTTCTCTAGTTTTTTTAATAATCCTTGAAACCAGTTGAAATCAGTTGAGATGTTGATTGGAATTGCACTGGATTTATAGATAAACTTGGGAAGAATTGGCATCTTTTAAAGGATTTTCTTTTATTTCTCTTAGCAAAATTATGTAGTTTTCAATATATATGTTTCTCATCCCTTAAGATTTTCATAATTTTGATACTATTGTAATTGATTTTTAAATTTTTCCTTACTTTCAGATTTTCACTGCTAGTATATAGAAATATAACTTTTTAAAAAATGTCGAACTTACATCCCACAAACTTCTTAAATCACATAGTGTTAGATGATATTTTGTAGATTCCATCAGATTTTTTGCATAGAAAGTCATGTCATCTCTAAATGAAGACAGTTTTTCTTCTTTCCTGTGTAAATGCCTTTATTTCTAAAAAAAAAAAAAAAAAAATGCTGGATTGCACTGACCAGAACCTCCAGTATAATATTAACTGCTGAGTGCAACATCCCTGTTGTGTTCCTAATTTTAGGGGAAAACATTTAGTTTTTCACCATTAAGAATAGTATGAGCTGTAGCATTTTTGTATATCCCCTTTATCAGATTGAAGAATTCCCTTCTATTTCTAGTTTGCTGAAAGTGTTTTGTTTTGATTTGATTTGACTTGTTTTTAATCAGGAATGGATATGGGATTTTGTCAGATTTTTCCCCTTCATTTATTGAAATGATCATGTGGTTTTTCTGTTATAGCTTATTTCTATGGTGAATCAAACTGAGTTTTCAGTGTTAAACTATCCCTGCATTTTTGTGATAATCTCCACTTGGTAATATTATTATTATGTTGTAGAATTATGTAAGTTTTGTTTATATTTTCTCTCTGTGTTCATGAAGAGTATTGTTCTGTAATTTTTTTTTTTTGTCTTATTTTGATATCGGGAAAATGTTTGTCACATAGAATGATTTGGGAAGTATTTTCTCCTTTGCAGTTATTCTGAATAGTCTAAAACCACATGTAGAATTGGTATTATTTCCTCCTTAAATGTTAGGTAGAATTTATCAATGATGCTAACTGGGCCAGGAGTTTTCTTTTTGGGAAGGATTTTAATCTCAGCCTGTTAATTTATTTAATAGATACAGGGTTATTAAAGTTGTACATTTATTCTTGAGTGAATTTTGGTTACCTGTGTCATTTAAGAAAGTTGTCCATTTCATCTGTGTTGTCAAGTGTAGTGGCATAAAGTTATTTATTAAAATTTCCCCATTCTTAAAATATCTGTAGCATCTGTAGTGATGCCATCAATCTCATTCTTGGCATAAGTAATGTCTGTTTCTCTTTTTTCCCCTGATGAATCTAGATTAATCAGTTTTATTGATCTTCTCAAAGAATGTGCTTTTTTTGTTTTCCATTTCTTTGATATCCACTTTGATCCTAACTATTTCCTTTATTCTGCTTAGTTCGGTCTTAATTTTCTCTTTTATTCTGGAAGATGTAGTTGTTCATTTAAAACCATTCTTTTTTCATATAGGTGGTTAGTGCTATATATTTCTCCCTAAGTATTACTTTTAGCAGCATCCACAAATTCTGATATGTCGAGCTTTCTTTTTCCTTCGGTTAACAATACTTACCAAATTCCTTTTGATTTCTTCTTTCATCCATGGGTTATTTAGGAAGTGTGTTATTTAATTTCAAATATTTGGATATTTCCTAAGGATATTTCTGTTAAAGATTTCTAATTTCATTCCGTTGTGATCAGAGGACATGTTTTGTCTTTATTACTTTTCCTTTTATTGAAACATGTTTTATGGTCTAGAATATACTGTATTTTTTAATGTTTTATGAACACTTGATAAGATTTTGTATTCTATTGTTAGATGAATACCTGACCTGTCAGTCAGGTCAAATTGGTTAATAGTGCTGTTCATGTCTACTATAACCTTGTTGATTTTCATGCCTACTTGTCCTGTCAGCTGTTGGGAAGGATGCTGAAGTCATTTGCTGTATTTTGAAGATCTGTTATTAGGTATATTAGCCTTTATGACTATAATTAATTATTCTCTTTTTCATTGTGAAATGACTGCCTTTATTCCTGGTAATTATTCTTGGGTTTGAAATTTATTTTTTGTGATATTACTATAGCCATTCCAGTTTCCTGCCATTAATCCTATCCAGTTTTTTGTTTGCCTTCAGACATTGTAGTTTTCATTTCTAAAGACTTTTCATATGGGAGACTTTAGGAAAAATTATTTAACCACTCTGTCTTCATTTTCTTCTTTATTAAAGGCACATAATAAAAGAACCTATACCGTAAAATTGTTTTGAGAATTGGGTAAATGTATCAAAATGCTCACAAATACATATATATCACAGTATAAGTTCTGAATAAATGTAATCTACAGCTATTGTTCCTACTCTTATGGCTGCTGTTTAAAAAAAGTATTTTTAAATCCATAACATATTAAAACAGAATTTCCTATTGATTTATATACCCAAGAAGTTTCTTGTTTCGACTTTCGTTAGTCATCTTTAACTAAACTAGAATATCATCACAACTCAAAAAAAATACCTGTTTCATTTTGTTTTTGTTTTGTACTTAAGATTGTGTACAAAAATATAGGTATTGTGTCATTATCATATTTTTCAAATTCAGTGAATATGTAATTCCCAAATGCATTAGAATTATACAGTAGTTGTGAGTTCTCAAATGTACATACTTTGGTTTAAATATAGGACATATTGAAATTAGTCATTTTTTTAATCAAAGGAAGTAAATGTTTACATTTAATATTTTGTATGAGTCCTTCACATTACTATCATTTATTATGAGTCATTTATTTCTTTCCTTGTTTCTCTCTCTCTCTCTCTCTCTCTCTCTCTCTAGATTGGGCAGCTGGCTTTTAAAGGAATGAGGAGACTCAATAGAATCCAGTCAATTGTGTTTGAGACTGCCTACAACACCAATGAGAACATGCTGATTTGTGCCCCTACTGGGGCTGGAAAGACCAACATTGCAATGCTTACAGTTCTGCATGAAATTCGCCAACATTTTCAACAAGGTGTTATCAAAAAGAATGAATTTAAGGTAGGAAATTAACAGGTTAGACCATAACTTTTTAAATTGTAAAATTAAAATCATTTGTAGTTGTTCATGTTACATGAAATCTAGAATAAAAGGATATATTCATGATGTCATGTAAAGATTGCTGCTTGAATTTCTCTATTACTGTGAAAGCATTCCCAGTTTGTGTTAGGAAAATCCTATTACCCCTGTGAAAAGCTGTGAAAATACATTTAGCTTTGAAGCAAAACCAATTTTCAGAGGGATGAGACTATATACAAAAATTTCATTGTCCTTTACATAGCTGCACACTTATCCAAGAAGGAGAAGTACTTTTCAGGTATCACTATTAAGATTTTTTACTCCTAGTGGCTACAATTATATTTCACAATAAATTGTGACTTACATGGACTGCTGTGAAACAAATGACCTTCTAGGTTTTGCTCATTTATCAAGGTAGTGTTTTCCTTGGCACAGATTGTATATGTTGCTCCAATGAAAGCCTTGGCAGCTGAAATGACAAATTACTTCAGCAAACGTCTAGAGCCACTGGGCATCGTTGTGAAAGAATTGACTGGGGATATGCAGTTGTCAAAAAATGAAATTTTACGAACTCAGGTATGTTGTGTACTTAGACTTTTTTAATACCATTATTTTTCAGGTAATAGTGAAAATTGTTAAACAACTATACCTAAGTAGCTATAAAATATAAACCTAATGAAATGAACTTCTTTTGTCTGTAATTACATCTTACCTCCACAAAAGAGGTTTTTGCTGGTGCACTGTCCTATTTTATCCCTTCTAACTCTATGATTCTTGCTGTATCTTGACTATTGTTAGATGTCTGGTGTAAATTTTAAGTCCATTAACACTAAATTTTTTTTTTTAAACAGTAGAGAATGAGAATGTGGATAAGACCAGACTTCAGTTTTAAGAGCAGGAAAATATATAGATTCTTAAATGACCCCACTAGTATTCTAAACTATTGTATAAGGATTGCTTAACAAAAAATAAAAGTTTTTAGTCGTTCTTTATTTCATCAGATAGAAAGTTACTAAATCGCGCACTGTATATAGCACTATATTAGGTGAAGTGCGTGACAGCAAAGATATTGAAGATACCCTTCCTGCTTTCAAGGATCCTATACTATGACTGAATAGGCAAAAACTATATTAGAGCTACAACAAGATTATCATTAATTGATGCAACATCAACTAAGGTAATGTTCATAATGCTTTGGAAAAATCCAATAATGGATAACCAAATATTAATGGGATAGTTCAGCCTCAAGGATGATCTGGAGTGGGAACTAGGGAATATGCTGGCCTATTAGCCTGGCATCCTTGCCAGTTTCTCAGGACAAATTACCTGTCCTTACTGGTTGTTAAATATGTATTTTTTAAACATTATACCTGATATGTAATTAATACTATTAGAATTTAAAGTCAGGGGTTGGGGGATGGGGATTGGAGAAAGGTGGTCAAAAGGTATAAACTTCCAGTTATGAGATAAGTACTAGGGATACAGTGTAAAACATGATGACTATAGCTAACCCTGCTACATGTTATACAGCCAAAGTTCTTAAGAGAGGATATCCTAAGAGTTCTCATCATAAGGAGAATTTTTTTTCTTTTTATTTCTTTTTCATTTTGTTGGTAACTTTTTAATTGTATGATGGATGTTAACTAAACCTACCATAATAATCATTTCACAGTATATGTAGGTCAAATCATCATGCTATATACCTTAAACTCATACAGTGATATATGTTAATTATTTCTCAATGAAACTAGAAAAAACAAACAAAAGTGGTTAGAGGAAGCAGATAGACATTTTTCCAAAGGATACATGCAGATGGACAGTAGGTATATGCAGAGATGCTCAGCATCACCAATCATCAAGGAAATGCAAATCAAAACTGAGATATCATCTCACACTTGTTAGAATGCCTACTATCAAAAAGACAAGATAAGAAGTGCCAACAAGTATATGGAGAAAAGGGAACTTATGTGCACTGTTGGTTGGAATGTAAATTGGTGCAGCCCTGGAAAACAGCATGGAGGCTCTTCATAAAATTGAAGGTAGAACTACCTTATGATCCAACAATTCTGCTTCTGGGTGTATATCCAACAGAAATGAAATTAGGATCTCAAAGATCCTGTGTTCATTACAGCATTATTAAAACAGCCAAGAAGGGGTGCCTGGGTGGCTCAGTCAGTTAAGTGGCCAACTTCGGCTCAGGTCATGATCTCACGGTCCGTGAGTTCGAGCCCCGCGTCGGGCTCTGTGCTGACAGCTCAGAGCCTGGAGCCTGTTTTGGATTCTGTGTCTCCCTCTCTCTGACCCTCCCCCATTCATGCTCTGTCTCTCTCTGTCTCAAAAATAAATGTTAAAAAAAAAAAAAAAGCCAAGAAAAAATACTTTTAGACTTTAAAGATTTATTAGTGAAGATCAGACACATATTTCAGTTGTAGTAGATAAAAGGCAGTAATCAGGATTTAGCATTCATTATTTTTAATATCCTTTTTATTTTATGAAATAATAGAGGGGAGTGTATTAATGTTTAGCATCTGTCACAGTTTTTAAAAAATCTCTAATTTAACAAATGGTTTTGTGTTTCAAGAAGAGGTGGCAGAAGGAAAAAGTGGAGCTACAACATAGTTTTTATATTTAGAATCTATAAAACTTTTTCTTTGCCCTTTTACATTATACTACAATCTCAGATTTACTTATTTTGTTAACATAAATAGATTTTTAACTGCTAAAAATGGTCGACAGTAAAGCACACATTATTTGAATTTTGATCACATATTTATGAGTTCAGGTAATGGCACCTTAGGAGCTTGACCTTTCTTTTCTTTCACATTTCAGCTTCAGAATTAATTTTAAAATGTATAGTGTACTTCTATGACAGTTAATTTAGGTCTTTTGTTGGGTAAATTCTAATCCTAAGATAATGTAAAAGAATTATGTGTTTTTATTATAAAAGATACATTATTTTTAAATATTTTGTCAGTGGTAACAGCTGAATAGTAAACAAACGAATAATTTTATTATTCTGTCATTGTAAGTTTTAGCTTATATTGCATAACTGTGATACATGGTTAGGTTTTAAAGACCAGACTAATATGTGGGGTCTTCGTTAATGACTCTGGCTAAAATCAATATGGTAATTTTTGACGTACGTTTTATCCCATTGCCTTGAAGGGATATGAGTCTCTTTTATTAATGATAGTGTTCTTTTCTATAGTGATTCTTTGGATCAGCATGTCCTGAACTCTATCAACGGACACTTTAAGCTACTCTAATTATTGCTTTCAGCCACTAGAGCCGTGCATGGTTGGGAAATTCACTCATGTAGGAAAAGCATCAAACTTACAGATTTTGTTCTGGGTAGTTATGTCTTTTTAGAGTAGGTTTTGTTCTGGTGTTGGCCTGCTTTTTTACATGGGACTCCTGGGTTTTCTCCCATAAAAGTATTACTAGCTTTTATTCCGGCATTTGGAAGGTTCCCATGTTATTGGGCTTTTCACACTGATTTTCAAGCTGCTCTCTCAACTCTGAATCCCACCTCTGAACTCTGATATCTGGCACCTTCAGCCAGTGAGGCTGTGGTTTTTCCCACCTCCTTTTTTTGCAGCTGTAGCAGTGGGTCTGTGATCATACTCTTGGGTCATTAATTTGCAAACTGGTAATTCTTAATCCCTTTCAATTGATACTACATTTCTCTGTTTTTTTACCACTTTCTGATGCTGCCCTGTGTCTTAAACAGTTTTTTTTTAATTGTATACAGTATTTTATGATTATCTGCAGAAATTCCTGCCACTTGTTTGTTCATCTGCCATTATTGGTAATAGATTTCAATTTCCTAGTATTTTTATTATTGAGTTTATTAGTATTTCAAACATACTAATTGTCTTCTCCTAGCAGTGAAGGTGGGAAGCATATTTTAAAAATCTAACTGTTCTTTTAAAAGTTTATCCAAGGGACAGCTGGCACCACAAGGCTTAGTCGGTTGAGCATCCAACTTTGGCTCAGGTCACGATCTCTTGGTCTGTGAGTTGGAGCCCTGCGTGGGGCTCTGTGCTGACAGCTCAGAGCCTGGAGCCTGCTTTGGATTCTGTGATTCTCTCTCTGACCTTCCCCCCCTTGTACTCTGTCTCTGTCTCTGTCTTCCCGCCCCCCCTCAAAAATAAACATTAAAAAAAAACAATTTATCCAACACCCATACATTTTTTTCCTTATAACATTTTTTAGAATCTTGTTATTCCAAATGAATTTTTCTCAAAAATATATTCAACATATTATATGCAAAATGCCTTGTATTGTCATTATTTTAATCATTACATGAGTGGAGACATTCTAATAATTTCTTAAAATGCATTTTTATTTTTATTTTTAAAAATTTTTTAATGTTTATTTTTGAGAGAGAGAGAGAGCACTCAAGTGGGGAAGGGGAATAGAGAGAGAGGGAGACACAGAATCTGAAACAGGCTCCCAGCTCTGAGCTGTCAGCACAGAGCCCCACACGGGGCTCGAACTCGGGAACAGTGAGATCATTAGCTAGGCTGAAGTTGGACACTTAACTGACTGAGCCACCCAGGCACCCCCTTAAAATGAGGTTTTAATTAAAGGATTTTTCTGTAAATTTCTAACATTTTCTATGAAATTTGAGTGTTGAGATACCACCCCGCCTTTTCCTTGAAACATTAAAAAAAAATTTTTTTTTTAACTTAATTTTTGAGAGAGAGAGAGAGAGCATAAGCAGGGGAGGGGCAGAGAGAGAGGGAGACACAATCCGAAGCAGGTTCTGGGCTCTGAGCTGTTAGCACAGAACTCAACGCAGGGCTTGAACTCACAAGTGGTGAGATCATGACCTGAGCCGAAGTTGTATACTTAACTGACTGAGCCACCCAGGCGCCCCTCCTTGAAACATTTTAAATTTTATTTTGTTAAAGAATCTAGAGAACTGTTACCTGAAAACAGGAGTAACAATTATATTTTTACATATACAGTTGACCCTTGGACAATGTGGGGGTTTAGAGGTGCTTATCCCCCCCCCCATAGTTAAAAATCCATGTATAGTTTTGACTTTCCAGAAACTTAACTATTGTTGACCAGAAGCCTTTCCAATAACATAAACAGTCTATTAACACGTATGTTTATATGTTATATGTATTATATACTATCTATTCTTACAATAAAGTAAGCTAGAGGAGACATAATGTTATTAAGAAAATTGTAAGGAAGAGAAAATACATTTATAGTACTATATGATATTTATCAAAATAAATCTGCATATAAGGGGACTTGCACAGTTCAAACCCATGTCATTCAGGGGTCAATTGTAGTCACTTGAACAAATTTTGGTTCTTTTAACATAATGAACTAAATCATGCTTAAATTTTTAAATGTATATAATGGAAAGAAGTTGACAGATTTGTATAACACAGTGCAGACTTCAAACTTATGGACACATTTGATTCTGAAAGTATGCTCATGTATGTATAGAAGGTGTGTTACATATGATACATTCCAAGTTTAGCTCCCAGAGTTACTTGAACATACAATTACAGAGGTCATATCTCAAAACTACACATCAGGACACATAGACTGCTTTTTTTAGTATGTGATTTTTACTTTCATATGTCTTGTAAAGCATATAGATTAACTCAAAATTTGACTTTTAAAAAATTGCCTCCATTAAAATTTTCTGAAATTTGAACCATTCTAGAGTATCTGAGACCATACATATGATGTGTCTTACCTAAAGAAATGAGTTTTGTATCCCGATGGATACAATTTTAGGGAAGAAAGCAAGTCAGTTTATTCCTCTTTTATTGCTTGCAAGTCTAGCCTTAAGAAATTTTCTACAAATGGTAAGTTCAGCTTTGGCAATCAAGTCACTGTTGTGCCAAAACCACGGTTCTTCCTCTGTGTAATTCTGCACCATTAACAGCCTTTTTTGTTTTGTTTTGTTTTTTGTTTTTGTTTTTGTTTTAAACTCTGCATTGATTTGGTCATTCTCATTATACTACAGCAGGAACTCTCAAAATGCGGTACAGGGATGTTATGTTTCCTAAGATTGTTTCCGGGGTTGGCAAAGTTAAAACCTGTTTTTAGAATAACATGATGATATTATTTTCTTTCACTCTCCTTCTCTCACATATATTGTGGAGTTTTCCAGAGTCTGCATAAGGTGTGATGTTGTCATCATTGATGGCTTATGGAATGAATACTTTCTATTCTTTTTTTAAATTTTTAAAAATTTTTAAAATTTTATTTAAATCCAAGCTAGTTAACATATAGTGTAGTAATAGTTTCAGGAGTAGAATTTAGTGATATATCACTTAGATATTATACCCACTGCTCATCCCAACAAGTGCTGTCCTTAATGTCCATAACCCATTTAGTACATTCCCTCACTGAACACCCATCCAGCACTTTCTAGTATAAGAAATTGAGATAGACAGAAAGACAGAAAGAGAAAGAAAGAAAGAAAGAAAGCAAGAAAGCAAGAAAGCCCATAAATACAAAAGCTGTTTGGGCCCTCAGTAATTTTAAGAGTACAAAGAGGTTCCAAAGCCAAATCATTTTGAGAACTACTACTTACATAAGATAGTGGATTCTCTTTATAATCTACATTTTCTCAAGTAAACAATTCTATTTCCTCATGCATTTTCTCTTTTTCATAATGTCTTTTTTTTATTCATTGACAGTTACCCAAATCTTATCCATTCTTCAAAGCCCAGTTCAAACCCCATGAGTACTTTATTTTCTCTTGTCTGAATCCTATATCACCATTCATTTATATTCATAAAATAAGATCTATTCCATAAAATCGATGGTTTTGGATCTGGTGTGATCTTAGAAATCTGGCCCACTCTCAAAATTGCAATTGCTCTTGCACTGTATCTACCTGTGTTACTAATGCCAATGAAAGAACACTTATGGAAAGACAAGGGAGTTAACATTTGCATTCATATTATGAGTCAGTCACTATGCTAAGTATATATGTGTATCCTTGGTTAGTCATTACAAGAACCTTATTGACTAGTGTCTCCACTTTACAGATAGAGAAAGTAAAATTCAAATCTACTTAGATTTATATATTATAGTTTCAAAAGATTTATGACACCCCCTTCCCCCCATTTGCTTATTTCTGAACTTCCCTAGACCTGCTTTGTGTCTTTGGTCAGTATTTGTTAATTCCGTAAGGGCAGGGACCATGTGCTTGCCCTCAGTAATAGTCTATAAATTGAATCTCTTGTGTTTGTTCTTTATTTTCCTCCATGATAAATATAGCCCTACTATTAGTGATGCTAATTTTGTAGATCTGAAACTGTATAGTTTCTTTACTCTAACCCTAGAGGTTAGTATACTAACCTCTTTACCTTGTCCTACTATGTATTCTCACAGATTCTCAAAGATCAGTAGACAGTGCTGTTATCAATGCCTTTGAGATTGGGCTGCAGAGAGAGCAAAGTGGGAATATTTCAGGGCATGTAGGGGTACAGACATACTCAATTTTTAATTTTGAAGTTTTAATTTTTTGCTTTCCCACCTTTTCACTTTTGTCATTTTTCATAGCTTTTAATGATTCCCCTTCTAGGTTTTTTTTTTTTTTTTTTTTTTTTTTTTTTTTTTTTTTTTGGTAAATAAGTTTCCCAGTAATTAATATAATTAAATATAATCTTGAAATTCCCCTGTCATTTAAAAAATATTTTCAGTATTGTTGGTCTTTATTTTTATAATATGGGAAAGCAAATTAGTCTCATTTGTAAATTCTTTGTCATACTATTCTGACATATTATTCCCTTGTTCATAAACTTTCATTGGTTCTTTATTGCTTATTGAATTAAATCCAACTACCTAGCTTGTTAAGAATCTTGTATAAATTAAGTATAATACAAGATGTGATTTCTTTTGTGGTTCACTAGGGACTGTCAGGTCTAGTAGCAGTTATGATTTTATTGAAGTTTGAATGTAAAATTTCTTTCTACAAGACAGGATTGTATAATTCTAAGATTTATTGTCATGAGAAACAGCCTACGTAGACAACAAATACGTTGTTGAAGACCAGATGGTCTTCAACTGAAAAGCCACTTTGTACAACTTTAAAGAACTCAGTAAACTTGTCATCATTGAAAACCCCATTTTTCTTTCCCAACCTTATTTTCTATTGTTCTTCATTTTGATTACTTTCAGATTTTTCCCCCTAACTGGATCATTTGTGAAGAGTTACTGTTGCACAGTGTTCACTGTTGTTTTTAATAGTTCCATTGAGCAATTGTACTTTTCCTTACCCCTGTCCTTCCTCATCTCAGGTTATCTTTTCTGCATCCCTCTCTAATACCATAGATGCAGTGTTCCTTTGAATCTTACTTAGTGAAAATACTGGTCAGAAACTTCAGAAAAGATTTCTCCTGTCCTGGTAGTAACTCTATATTAAAGCAAGGCATGTGCCCTGAATTCTGAAATTGTTCTCCTATTTCTTTTATATTTGTTTGCTCATCCTTAGGCTGGGGTGAGTCTATCTGTGCAACTTTTGGAGTCAAGATGAGCTGTTTTAGGTTTTGTTTTTGTTTCTCTTTTGGCTGGGGATGGAGAGAGACTCTGTTAAAATCTTTTAGGTGTAGGCAACAGCAAAGGGAACCCTGAATTTCTGTTATATTCTGTTATTAGAGCTCCGGTAACCTTGGTTGGGAGGCTGTGTGTGGTGTGCATGCATATGCATGTGCTCGTATCACGCACACTGCCCTGATTTATTCTTCTCTGAGGAGGGTTTTTATTTTACTGAGAATATGTATATACGTAGGAGTAGAGGGTGGGAACAAAGGGGAGTTGAAAAAATGGGTTTGAAATTACATATGCTAGGTTTCCATTTTATCTGGATATTTGTGTGTTACATGTTTAATTTATTGCTGCCTTCTGTATAAAATCTGAGGGTGTCTTTATTTCATCTCCATTCTTGAAGGATATTTTTTCTGGATATAAACTTGTAGGTTGTCAGTTCTTTCCTTTCACACTTGAAAAATGCCCCACTTTTTTCTGGTCTCCATGGTTTCTGAAGAAATATCCACTGTGATTCAAATTGATCTTCCTCCATAGGTAAAATGTTTCTCTCAGTCT
Source organism: Neofelis nebulosa (assembly GCF_028018385.1). Classification (NCBI taxonomy): domain Eukaryota; kingdom Metazoa; phylum Chordata; class Mammalia; order Carnivora; family Felidae; genus Neofelis; species Neofelis nebulosa. Next base: position 94,355,580 of record NC_080787.1, on the reverse strand, counting down.
TTTAATATTCTGTCTTTGTCTCTAGTTTCCAGAAATTTGATTATGACATGTCTAGTTGTAGATGTTTGGGGTTTATTCTGTTTAGTGTTTCTTTACCTTCTTGAGTCTGCAGGTTTGTCACATTTGGGAAACTTTGAACTTGTATTTCTTTTTTTTTTTTTTTTATTTAATTTTTTTTTCAACGTTTTTTATTTATTTTTGGGACAGAGAGAGACAGAGCATGAACAGGGGAGGTGCAGAGAGAGGGAGACACAGAATCGGAAACAGGCTCCAGGCTCCGAGCCATCAGCCCAGAGCCTGACGCGGGGCTCAAACTCACGGACCGCGAGATCGTGACCTGGCTGAAGTCAGACGCTTAACCGACTGCGCCACCCAGGCGCCCCTGAACTTGTATTTCTTGAGTCCCTTGTTCTTTCTCCTATCCTGGGACTCCATGGGCAAGAATGTTAGAGCTTTTTTTATAGTCCCACGGGACCCTGAGAGCTGTTCTTTTTTTTTTTTTTTTTTTTTTTTTTTTTTTTAATCTATTTTCTCTCTGTTGCTCAGATTTGATAAATTCTTTTGATCCATCTTTGAGTTCATGGATTCTTTCATCTATTGACTACATGCTTGCTTCCAGTGACTTTTAATTTAGGGTGTTGTCAGTTTTCATTTCTAAACTTCCTATTTAGTTTTTCTTTGCTGAGACTTTTTTTTTTTAATTTATTTCAAGTGTGTTTGAAACTGCTCCTTGAAAGATTTTTATATAGTTGCTTTAAAATCTTATCAGATAATTCCAACATTTTGGTAATTTCAGTCTTGGCATCTGTTTCATGTCTTTTCTCATTTGGGTTGAGATTTTCCTGGTTATTGTTGTTTGTTTTCAGTTGTATGCTGGGCCTTTTGGGTATTATGTTATGAGACTGGTTTCTATTTAAATCTTGTTACCTGTTACTGCTCAAATGATACCCAGGACTCTTTTCACACATGTCCCCACCCCCTCAGTGCCAGTCTCATCAGCATACGGTGAGGTTGGGGAGGACCACATTTTTCCTTAATGGTGTTTGGCTGGTATTGTCAAAAAGTGTTAGTTTGTCAGGGTTTCTCCCTTCGGTACATTGGCTAGAAAAACCTCTAGTATTTTGACTGTTTTGCTTTGTTTTGTTTGAGGGTGAGTTCTGCATTCTTAAGCTTTCTGAGTTGTGACCTTCTTCCACACCAAGCTGGGATGTATTGGAATCAAAGAAAGAAACCCTAAGGAACTCACTGCTAAGTCATTCCTTGAATTCCGAAGTCCCTATAAAGTCCCTCTTTGACTGTTAGAGTCTTCTGATGTCTATTTTATATTTTTTTTTTTGGAATTTTTACTAATAATAAGATGAAATGTGTCTCCTCCATCTTCTTAGCCATATAGACTTAAATTATAATGCATTCAAATTTATCAGCTTCATCTGTGGTTTGTGCCTTTTTCATTAGTTGTACTTTCTAGGAAATACTACTTTATTCTTCCTACCATTTTTCTTCTGTTAGATTTAAAGTTTTGTTTTTTCATACTTAAGTCTTGAATCTCCCTGAATTTTTATTGCTATTTTGATGAGGGCAGGGTTCTAATTTTATTTTTTTATCCAAGAAAAGTCATCATGTTTTTCTCTTTTTCTTGGTGAATATGAAATGTCACCTTCATGATATTCTAAAGTCTACTGTTTTCTTATAGCTCTACTAAGCTTCCTATTGTTACATTGATGTATATGTCTGGCCTGGCCTCAGGACCATCCTTAAAATACTTATTTTAAGGATGCCTGAGTGGCTCAGTCAGTTAAGTGTCCGACTTTAGCTCAGGTCATGATCTCACGGTTCAAGCCCTGTGTCTGGCTCTGTGTTGACAGTCGGAACCTGGAGCCTGCTTCAGATTCTCTGTCTCCTTCTCTCTCTGCCCCTCCCTTGCTCACACTCTGTCTCTCTCTCTCTTTCTCAAAAATAAATAAACATTAAAAAACATTTAATTACTATTATTTTAGAATAACTGTTGAGTGTAAAGCAAATCCCACTTCCTTACTTTATTCTCATTTTCCAGAATAATCTTAGCTGTTCTTGGACCTTTACTTGAGTATTTTCATTTTGAAATCACACTCTTTCATTTCATTAAAGGATCTGCTGGGATTTTGATTAGAATTGCATTGAATTTATAGAATTCTTTGGGGGGAAAATCGACCCTTTTATCATGTTCTCTCTGCATCCATTACCATTATATATTTTCCAAATTTTAGGTCTATTTTTGCCCTTCAGAAATGTTTTATAATTTTCATTATAGGTTTTATATATCTTTTCATTGACTCATTTAAGATCTTGTATTATTAGTTGCTATCTTTAAAAATTTCTATTATGCGATGATTATCACTGGAGTTAAGAATGTTGATTTATGTGTATTTACATTGTATCCCACAATGCTAAATGGCTCTTATTAATACTGATAACTTATCTATAAATATCGTTGGTTTTTTATATAGATGGTGATACAATCTGCAGATTACAGTGGCACGGTCTCAGTAACTTTGAAAGTAACCCAGCCTTAGAGGCCGATGTTTTTATCTTTAGATTTTCTATCTTACTGTGTGTGTGTGTGTGTGTGTGTGTGTGTGTGTGTGTGTGCGCGCGCGCGCGCGCGCGTGCACACGTGCACACACGTGTGCATGCTTGTGCTTTCATTGTTTGAAACATTTCCTCTTGTATTTTATATTTCTGACCTGGTGAGGAGAGTTTACATCAGCTTATCCTGTTTTCTTGAGTGGAAGTTACAAGATACACTATTCTCTTGTTAATGGACAACAGACAATTAAAAATATCACAGAATAATTATTAAAGTATACGTGAGGGATTGCTAAGAAAGTTTATTTTTGTTTTGAAGGTCTGGAATGTCCAAATCTTTTTCTGAATTATTAAATTAAAAGTTGAAAACAGAGAACCATATATGTTATCTGTCAGGAGAAGAAAATCCACAAACAGAAATATGAAAGTAGTATAAAGTTCAGAAGTACAGAAATTATTCAGCCTATGTCTTATATTTATGGTAAAAAAAAAAAAGGTTTTGTTATTATTTGGAAGCAAAATTTACCATAATAAAAGTTTGGCTAATTGAAAATAAACATCCATTTAAAGGAAGCAAGTTTTAAAGTGCTAGTGGTTCTTTGATTGATAGCAGTTCCAAACCTCGCTTTTATATCTTCCTCAAATAAAGAAAAAAATAAAAAAGGGTCTTTAAATATGAATCTCAAATCTCTTATGATGTCTATGTCCCTAAAGTATTTTATTTTGTATTCTTTTCCATGTAGATATATAATTCACGAAGTGTGATTTTTTTCATAGAAAAAGAGTTTCTTTGTTACTTCTATAAAATTTAGAAGTCTTTTCAGAGTAAATTTGAATTGTGATATTGTGAAATGTGTAGTAGAAAGTTTTTTTTGACTCTTACATAGTTTGGTCACACTTTTCAAATATCATTTTGTTTTTATATATTTCTCAATATATACTTACCTTTACAAACTTCTCCATCACATGTAAGAAACTCCTATGTGTTCTACTTATAATGAAAATAAATTCAACTCCTCTGATTGAATTAAACTATTTTATATAATTATCTCTAGACCTAGAGATATGATAAGATGCTTGTATGTAGAAAATGTAAAATGTTTTGCAAAAGATTTCTACAGTTGTGTTGTTACAGGGCTGATGTTTTAGGAGGCACATTTGCAGTACATGAGAAGCCAGGATTGAGTAGGTATTTGCTGAATCATGAACTTGTATTTCTAAAAGTGTCTTAATCCTACATTTTTTAGAAGGCTAATTTGTTCTGCCTCATTAACAGTTTGGAAGGGATAGGTTTATTGGTTTGTCCTGGTTGATTTAAAATGAGTCTGATTAGTCTGTGTCAAAGATGAAAAAGAAGAGCTCCATATAGGTTGCCACTGTGTGTAAAAGGTATCATGAAGGTGTTCAGTGCCTGGGAATGGACATCAGTTGTGAGGAGAGCCACCCTGAAGTTTTGTATGTGACTAAGGTAAATTTTACTGCATGCTTTATTGATGTCCAGTAGTTAGTATAAAGGTTTTATGTTAAATCTAAAACTGAAGACTTATTTAATGTTATGATTTGGGGATTTTTTTTGTTTTATTATTCTTACTTGGAGAAAAAAATGAAAATGATAGAAATAATTTGAAATTTATAATACTCAAGACCAGACTGTCTCATTGTATGGGTGATAGAGCAGTATTTTGGGTTCTGCTGAGTGAATGAAAGAGTTTTATAGTCTGGATCTCTGGGCGTGACTCATTATCCATAGTATAATTAGTGTGATAAGAACTAAGATGTTTTCTAGTAAAGTTATTTAACTTTGAGCATTTTCCAAACTTATTTGAACATAGATCTCTTCTTTCACAGAACAATTATTATTAGAACTTGCTTTGAGGGGCATCTGGGTAGCTCAGTCAATTAAGCATCTGACTTCGGCTCAGGTCATGATCTTGCAGTTCTTGAGTTCGAGCCCCATGTTGGGCTCTGTGCTGACAGTTCAGAGCCTGGAGCCTGCTTCAGATTCTGTGTCTCTTCCTCTCTCTGTTCCTCCCCCACTGATTCTCTCTCTCTCTCTCTCTCTCTCTCTCTCTCTGTCTCTCTCTGTCTCTTTCTCTCTCTCTCAAAAATAAATAAACTTAAAAAAATTTTTTTTAAATAAAAAGAACTTGCTTTGACAAATACTGCCCTGGAATAGGTTCACTGAATTAGTGAAGCCACATTCCAGTGAAAAGAATTAATCTTACTTTTAATGATGCTAAGAAATTAACACCAGATAAATGTTCTATGGTCTAAAGTATTTGGTTCTGACCAAAACCAAATGTGTAAAAGTACATTTCTTTAAAAAAAAATTTTAATGTTTATTTATTTTTGAGTGACAGAGGCAGACTGAGAGCAGGGGAGGGGCATAGATAGAGGGAGACACAGAATCTGAAGCAGGCTCCAGGCTCTGAGCTGTCAGCACAGAGCCCAACATGGGGCTTGAACCCACAAACTGTGAGATCATGACCTGAGCCAAAGTTGAATGCTTAACCAACTGAGCCACCCAGGTGCCCCATAAAAGTACATTTATTTTAAACCAAACTTTCTTTTCAGCAGTTAAAAATCTCTTAAAATATTTTATGGATGATTACACCTTTCAAATATTGTAATATTGACATATCTATTTGATAAAATTTATTCAATAAAATTGTTAGTAATGGCTTGGAAAGTATTTGCTTTCTTAAAACAAATCACTCAAATACAATAAATATAAAAAGTGTGAATATTTGTATGTTTGTACTGAATAGTTGAATATTCAGAATTTAATCATGGTCTAAAACTAATGGTAAGCTCTTCAGTTTGTCCTGGAGTTACTAAGAACTTGCTATATCAAACCATGTACAGATTAGTAGTTAATATCAAATATTTTGAAACTATACATTATGTGCGAAGTTTTTTTTATGTTTGATATGTAACATTAGGCCTATAAATTATATTTTTCTATACAGTATTGCTCTGTGCCAAAACAAGGTCTCAAAAACAGTTATCTCTTTTAACATAGTATCTTTTATGTTGATGGTCAGAGTTCTTTTTTACAAATATGGAGATATTGTTTGATCACTTCTATTACTGTAACCTTCTCCTCTAGATAGAAGGTATTTTTTAATTTGTCCATTTTTCCATGCCCTTTTATGATGGCATTTAATACAACCTTCTTCCATAACATATCACTTTAATTTTAATGGCAATATTTTAAGATAGCTGATAGCCTTTTTATTGGGGGGAATTACTGTTGTTTTTGGTTTTTTATTGTTTTGTTTTGTTTCTGTCCAGTATTTTAACAATGAAGTACGGAGATTTTTGATCAAAATTTGTCAAATTTAAGATATTAGTTAATATCTTAATTTTGAGTTTCAACTCAGGAAATTTAAACATTACCAACTTTATTTTGTTCATGTTACTTGGGACTTAATGAATATTAGTGTATAAGTTTATTAAGCTACAATCTTCAAGATGTTGGATTAGCAAAAATCTTAGATCAAAATGCTTGATTGGTAAAGCCCAGGTCCAAGCTTTAGAGAGCTCCCCAACTTTCTTCTCCAAGTAGGCCCATTCATTTTTTAAGTATCTCCTATTACATAGAAGGGAAATAAGCAGAAAAACAGCCAGATGAGTATATATTTTCTATTAGATCAGTTACTGTCATTTTGCTCATACTCAACTTTATATTTTTCCACATTGAGAATTTTGCATTTAAACTGGTATTCTGGATTATGAAAGGGCCAGTAATAATTTTAAAAGGACTATAGTCTTAAGCACATTCTGAATTTATATATAGTACATTGAATTGTCTGTTGCATAGGTCTTATAATTTGGTCACACTCTATATAGTGGTCACTTAGGCTATAAATTTTAGTTTGCTCATATAAATAGAATTTGGTTCACTTAACACTCTAGGCATAATTCTGACAGATTAGAGGGTAAACAGATGTAATATACTAAGTTAACATTTTCTCAGCAGGTAGTTTTGTACCTGAGTGCATCAGAGGACAAAGTAACTTCTTTAAGGATAGCGGGTTTGGTTTTAAATATGTTGAGCATGGAAAGATTGCTGGAGTTGTAAACATAACTGAATTAGAAAGTCAAAATAGTCCAAAAAGACTCCAGAAACATTCTTGGAATTAGAAATATAATGTCACTTAACTTGGATTTTCATTATACAATTCGTAATATATCTAGTGAAATGTGTTAAATGCTCTGTACCTATAGATTAAGATTTCCTGCATCTCATTAACTTTGCCCTCCTTGTTCTATAAAAGATTTAATCTCTTTTACATGAGCACATTAAAAAAAAAAAACACAAAACAGCAGGATGGTATAAACTAAAGGTAAGTAAGAAGGGTAAAGGAAAACACAGGCCAGGTTGAAAAGAGAGAAGCCAAAAACAATACTGCTATAATAATGCAGATATAACAAAGTTGAGGGAGTCCTGACCAGGTTTATAAATCATAGTGACCATTTGTCCAGAAGTAATTCTTGAAGATAAGAGGCAAAAATATTTCCCCGGGGCCCTTAAAGAGAGAAAAATCAGTAATGTATTGAAACAAATCTTCAATAACATCTGTCCAGTAGATGCAAAGATAGGTTTTATGGACCTTAAAAAACAGCTCTGGCACATAGGAATCTATGGATATATATATATAAAGAGGAGGGATGTTCTGTGTTTCCTTCTCTTTTAAGGAATTACAAATATGCTGTATGTCTCCATGTTCAAGTGTTCAGTATTGATGACTTCAGTATTTGCTGGGGTTCTCACTGCTTTTTTTGTGTTATGTGTGGGACTGTGAAAGTAGCCATGTAAGCCCATACCATCCAGTGTGATCTTAATAATGGGAAAATGTTCTCAGTGGGGTCACGGGCAGCACTTTAAAATCAAATACATTAGTGTTTTTACGGCAAAACTCTTCAGTATTTACACATGTAAATTTACACATCAGGTCAGGTTTGCCCTGAAAAATTTATAAATGCTTCTCTTTCAGAGTCTTTTCCCCTTCCTTCCTTCCTTCCTTCCTTCCTTCCTTCCTTCCTTCCTTCCTTCCTTCCTTCTTTTCTTTTCTTTCTTTTCTTTCTTTCTTTCTTTCTTTTTTTTCTTTTCTTCTTTCTTTCTTTCTTTCTTTCTTTCTTTCTTTCTTTCTTTCTTGTTGATCTAGGAATCAGAGACACAATTACTGACCTGAATTAGAAAGTATAAATACTTTCCATAAATGGGAAATTGCATTCAAATTAACAAATTGGGAGGCCAGAAATACAACACTGCCTCTGGTTAGTTTTGAAAGCATTGGTAAGGGGTCTCTGGTTCCTTTTCTAATATGTTGCCTTCACTTTGTCCCCTATTTGTCAGAAATTTAGGACCCTTGATAAGGAACTCTCATAGGATAAAATATAAAATAATTGTGGTACATCCTAAGATTTGAAGCAAACTTATGATTAGAGGCATTTAACTTTTATTTTCTGTAATTAAATTAATGCTAAACAATGTAGTAATAAAACAGGTCCATTTTACTATGAAAGCTGATTTTTACTTTTTAAACATATCTTATTACAATTTTTAATAAAATTCTGCTTTGTTTCATTTTATGTAATTTATTTATTTTTAATGTTTATTTTTACTACATTTGATCTTAGCCAAAAGGCCGAGAAGCGATTTTTTAATGTTTATTTTTGAGAATGAGAGAGACAGAGCACGAGTGGGGGGGTGGGGGCAGAGAGAGAGAGAGACACAGAATCTGAAGCAGGCTCCAGGCACTGAGCTGTCAGCACAGAGCACAATGCGGGGCTCGAACTCACAAGCTGTGAGATCATGACCTGAGCCAAAGTCAGTCGCTCAACCAACTGAGCCACCCAGGCGCCCCATTTTATGTAATTTAAATGAAAAACTGAGGTCAGTAGTATTTTTATTGGTCATATGAATGAGTGATTGGATGTAACAATGTTGAGGCAGATTTAATGTGGTAAACCTGGATTTATATAAAAGGTGAGCAGGAGGGAATGGTCTAAGACATGTGTTCTTGACATGAGCAGGAGGGAATGTGTTCTCAGGCATGTTTAGATCAGAAGCTATCTGATGAAAGCAATGGACCCTGTCCATGGGAAATTGGTTTGGGGATTCAGATAAACACAAATAGTATATAAACAGAAATATTATATAAATAAATATTATGCACAGTTTATTATAATAGTTCACTCCTCTCAGGTGAAGCAGCCCTAGCCCAAGGTGTCCATTCTTACAAAAGGAGAAGATACCATGACTTGGAAATTACAATGTTGGAGTATTTTTGTTGGGTAAATCAGCCACTGGAATCTGTACACTTGAGTTGGCCCTCGGGTTTAGTAGAACACTACAGATTTTAACTCCAATGTGCTGGCACTTCTTGGTTGCTTTCCTGTGTTGAGGATCAAATGTTTTATATAAGAATGGTGAAGTATATATTATTGGGCACTCAATAATACCATTATATTGTTAGCTATGACACAAAGCAGTTGAAAAAGTTTCGTTAAACTTTATTTGGTACAAAGTGTGAAATTGTAGAGACAAAGATCTGGTTAGTTAGTGAGATTCCTATTTTATAAACATGAAAATGATTTTTTTTAGTGTTTATTATTTTGAGAGACAGCAATTAGGGGAGGGACAGGAAGAGGGAGACAGAGAATCCCAGGCAGGCTCTGCAGCTGTCAGCACAGAGCGTGATGTGGGACTCGAACTCAGGAACCTGAGCCAAAACCAAGAGTCAGACTGAGCCACCCAGGTGCCCCTAAAATGATTCTTGAAGACTCTAGGATAAATATATTTCATGAGTTTTATGATACAGCTTGCATTTTTTACAGATTATTGGCACATAGAAATATGTTAGTTCTGAGAAAACTAGATTGTCTTGGCAGACATAATTTACTTTTGAATAGTCAGTTCCTCTAAAACTGAGTTGCCTTGTTAGGGCAAGGACTTCATAATTCAGACACATCTTCAGGTTTCTTCCACAAGGCATCCACAGAAAGTGAGTATTCTATGTCCTTATTTGTATCTCTGATTTTTTTGAAGTTGTGGATTTGTTCTTATCACTTACCTTTGAGTTTTTTATTTTTATATTTTTATTTTATTTAAAAAGTTTTCTTTTTAATATTTATTTTTGAAAGAGAGAGAGCATGTGTAGAGGAGGGGCAGAGAGAGACACAGAATCTGAAATAGGCTCCAGGCTCTGAGTGGTCAGTACAGAGCCCGACGCATGCTCAAACTCAAACTCATGAACCATGATATCCTGAGCTGGGTCTGAGTAAGAAGCTTAACCGACTGAGCCACTCAGGCACCCTACCTCTAAGCTTTTTAAAAAAATCTCTGCTTTGAAACAATTTGCTGAATAAAAACATTTTATGTTAATCTGAATACTTTCACTTTCTTGAACAATACCAAATTTTTCTCCATAGTTTGGTATGGTGTGATGTCTGAGAAATTTAGGCTTATGAGACCTGAGAGCTTGGTAGGTTATGGCAATTTGTTAGTTTCAAGTAGTTCTTGATTTGAGAGCAAGTTTTCTTTTGTTTGGGAGCAGTTATTTTAGTCAATATTACAGGCAGTTATTTTCAAGAAGGCTTTTGTTTCAGAAACACTGCAACAGAAGCATGAAGTTTCTGTAAACCTAAAATGGAATATGCAGCTGGTTAATTTTAGGAATTGTAGAGAGCTATGCTTGCTGGAATTTTTATGATCTAAATAGTATCCTTTGAATTTATAGTTTGCACATGTCTGTAAAAATTATTTTTGTATATCAAAATGAATATATGAAATCATACTTTTGTAGAACTTTGTGCCATTATAGGCATACATAATTTAAAAAAATTAACATTCATTTATGATAGACAGAGGCAGAGCGTGAGCAGGGGAGGGGCAGAGAGAGAGGGAGACACAGAGTCTGAAGCAGGTTCCAGGCTCTGAGCTATCAGCACAGGACCCAACGTGGGGCTCAAACTCACAAACCATGAGATCACGACCTGAGCCAAAGTTGGAAGCTTAACCAACTAAACCACCCACGCGCCCCACCATACATCATTTTTAAAAAGAAAACTGAGGGCGCCTGGGTGGCGCAGTCGGTTAAGCGTCCGACTTCAGCCAGGTCACGATCTCACGGTCCGGTCCGTGAGTTCGAGCCCCGCGTCAGGCTCTGGGCTGATGGCTCGGAGCCTGGAGCCTGTTTCCGATTCTGTGTCTCCCTCTCTCTCTGCCCCTCCCCCGTTCATGCTCTGTCTCTCTCTGTCCCAAAAATAAATAAAAAACGTTGAAAAAAAATTAAAAAAAAAAAAAAGAAAAAAGAAAACTGAATGTACTTGTAGTCATCATTGATTTGAACCTTGGTTAAAATTACTACATAGAAATATTTATTGCTTGTTGTTATTGGATAATCAAGGTTGCCAGAACATTAGAAGGCATGACTATAGATAGTATGATATATGTTATGTTAGATGTGTATTTTAGGCCATTTCGTATCCTAAAGGTCATTTTCCTTATGTTTTATTGCGCAGTTTTACAACTGGAGCTCTGTGGCGCTTTTTAAGACCAGTGTGAATTAAATATTAATTTTGTTTGAGAATTTTCATACTTTGGATTTTTTTTCTCCCTTCAAAAGGTTAATATACTCATTGTAGGAAAGTTTAAAAAATACATAAAATTACAAAGTTTAGCATATTAATCTTTTTTTAGGCAAATATGTAAAGCTTTAAAAAATGAAAGTGGATTGTATATTATTTGTTACATTTTTCCCAGTAAATATTTTTGCATATCAATTAATCGTATTTCATGGCATTTGATAACTACAGAGTATTCTCCTTTTGGATATACTAAGTTAACTGTACACTTCTGGTGACTTTTACTTAAGAGTAACATTTATTTACTCACTAACTTATGGCAGACTGAACACTTAGGGGAAAGAGGAAACTAGGATATCTAAGAAACTTAGCTGATACGGTAGAGAAGAAAACTTTCTCATTATTTTGTGTTGATTTTTCATGGACTTCAGGTTAAGGTATCCTTTACATTCACATTTATCCTTCTTCACTTTTAACCATCAGCATGGACTTCACATTTCTTTATGTCCAGAGATTGACTGGATCTAGTCTCCTTAAAAGTCTCCTTTGTCTTTTCTATTGTTGTGTGATAGGCTTGTATATAATATCCTCCCCTAGACTTGTAGGTTGGGCTGAGTTATCTAGTTATTCGTATTCCAATTATGATTCTTTTTTTTTTTTCCTCTACTCTTCAAATCTAAGTGCAGTCTAATCTTGGAACTGCTATATTTAAAAAATAAAGTAACCAAGAATGATTTTCTATGCTATTTTAATTCTCATTGCTGTACAATTTGTATACTGTAAATATTTCTTTTTTTTATATTTTAAACAAAGATTAATCACCTTAAACACTGTAAGTACTTTGTATTCAGGATTCACCTGGGTTTAAGGCAGGCCTCAACTTCAAAAGCTGAGTCTGAAAAAATAATACCAGTGCCCTCTAGTCATTCCTATTTGCCTTAAAAACATTTTCATTGTACAGTGCTTTGTTCCTTCAAGTTATAGAAAACTAAAATATTCAAAATGTTTTCCTATTGTTATTTAATATAATATATAAAAATATTTTGAAGATACCGTTTTGCACGTAGTCGGCCTTCAACAAATGTTAGCTCTTTTCTTCTTCTTTATTGGGTTCTTAAGTCTGCTCCTTACCCACTATACTTCACAAGTAATAACCCCAGAGACTTGATTTATGTTACATTGACTCTTCAAACTCTGCCTGGCTGTTAACAATCAAAGAGAAGAGAAAAATGTGGTGACCTTCCCCCCAGTTTTAGAAATGACAGGATAGTAAATGTGAATGGTGCTTGTTTGGCTGTAAGTGGAATATCCTTTGACTTTTCCCTTTGGCAGAACAGTAATCTGTGGAATTGATCCTTGGAGAAAACCTCTTAAAAGCTTGGCTTAAAAAAAGCTCTTATGTTCAGTTTGACCCTCTTTTTATTAAAGGATGAAAGCTATACATTCATTCCTAAATTTGAGATTCATTCCTAAATTTCTTACTAGAAAAGAAAATAATAATTGTATTCTAAGGAAAGCAGTAGATACTACCATGTTAAATTTAATACATGTATACCACTTGGTCTTTAAACATTTTGTTTTAGCTTTAGTGAGGTATAAGTAGTGTACAAAATAGCTGTACATATTTAAAGAATACAATTTAATGAGTTTTGACATATGTGTATACGAGTGAAACCATCAACACAATCAAATTGATGAACATATTCATCAGCCCTAAAAGTTTCTTCACACCCCTTTGTACTCTCCCTCCACAACTGTCATCCCCAGGCAACCACTGAAATGCTTTCTGTCACTACAGGTTTGCTTACATTTTCATAAATTGTATGTAAGAGTTACTCTATTGAATTGCTTTGGCATTTATTATTGAAACCAATTGACCATATATGTGTGACTCTATTTCTGAATTCTGTTCTATTGATTTTGTATGTTTATCTTTATGCCAATACCACACTGTCTTGACTACTATAGCTATATAATAAGTCTAGAAATCCTGTGAGTCCTCCTACTTTGTTCTCTTTCAGAGTTGTTTTGGTTATTTCAGGGTATATTTTCAAATAAATTCTATATGTTTTGCTTAGTTTTTGCTAACTCTTCCTGTTATTATGCAATTTTATCTAGTATCCATAGAGTAGAGAAAGAACAGTTTATAAAAGTGGTAAGTGGGAGATAACAGCTGTTTATTTTGAATTATTTTGCAGACCTTGAGGCCTCTGAAAAACACTATTATAATGGCAGTGCAACACTGACTGAAAAGAGATTCAAAATTTTTTGAAAAGTAGGGGAAAATTGCCCACAACACCCTAGAATTACAGATCCTAAGTATTTAATTTCTTTTTAATACTTTACATTTTTTATTGTTTTTATCTCATTGTAACACATATTCTTTCATTACAAGAAATTTAAAAATAGCCAAAAATAACATATCCAATCACAAGTTATTACAAGTACATACTTTCCATTTTTCATTCTTGTGCTAAGGTATATTCATATATTTAATAAAAGGCAGTATGGGGCGCCTGGGTGGCGCAGTCGGTTAAGCGTCCGACTTCAGCCAGGTCACGATCTCGCGGTCCGTGAGTTCGAGCCCCGCGTCAGGCTCTGGGCTGACGGCTTGGAGCCTGGAGCCTGTTTCCGATTCTGCGTCTCCCTCTCTCTCTGCCCCTCCCCCGTTCATGCTCTGTCTCTCTCTGTCCCAAAAATAAATAAAAAACGTTGAAAAAAAAAATTTTTTTAAAAAATAAAAAAAAATAATAAAAGGCAGTATGGCATAGTGGTACATGAGAGTTAATTCATTTTATACATGTGAATTGTTTAGAACAGTGCTTGGTATATAAGTTCTTAGTAGGCATTAGCTTTCTTTTAATAAAACCATACAAGTAAATTGCTTTATTTGTTTTATTTGACAATATACCATAAACAATGATTCATGTCAGTAGATATATATCTATAATAATGTAATGACATTTAATGATGTTAGGCATCTTTTCATGTGCCTTTTGGCATCTGTATGTCTTCTTTGGTGATGTGTCTTTGCAAATAGTTTGCATGACATTAAATAATCATACAAAGTAGATTACTGATTGTTGGAAAAGGACCACACACACAAACCTGCCATATTCAGTACAAACCATGTGTTTGTATTGTGTCCTCATTTACTAAATTGAGAATATAGGGCAGTGTTGTTCAGTATACCGGCCACTGGCCACATGTGACTTTTTAAATTAAAATTAAGTAAAATTTTAGAAAATTAAAACTTATTTCCCTCATTTTCACTAGCCTCATTTCAGCTGCTCAGTAATCACCAGTGGTTACCAAATTAGATAATGCAGGTACAGAACATTACTGTCATCACAGAAAGTTCTATTGGACAGTGACAATGTAGTGCTTAAAGGAAGCATTGTAGAAATACAGAGAACAGAAGCTGAAGCAGTGTATGTGCATACATATGCTTTTTCTTTTGTTAAGGGGCATGGAGTTTCAGTATACAGAATATCCTGCTGCAGTCAAGAAAGAAACCAATCACTGTTAAGCTACTCCCCTGTCATAGAATTTAGGCTTACAGTTTCTGGGCTTCATTCTAAGGACACGTTTACAGATGTCAGGCTTCCTTGATACTGAAGCAATTTTGATACAATTTTCAGTTGTACAGTTGAAAAATCTCCGTTTCCAGCTTTGCAAGGGTCCTGGAGAACCTTCTCTCCTCAGAAATATACAACATTGTATGTATATTACATGGTTTATTTAATTCTTGCTTGGATGTTTATTTACAGTTTTTAAACTTTTCCTATTAGAAAAATCAGCGTGTGCGTGATTGGCTAGAAATCTGTACTAAAAATTAAAACATATAATATAAATAAAATAGCTCAGTAGTTTTGAAAAATTGGCATAAATGCTTAATAATGTTGAAACTTCAAAACAACCCTGTAAGGACCAGCATTTTAACATGTTCATATTGGTGACTAGGAATGGCATTTGCATTGATTTGTCTTTTCATAATTTCTCATTACCAAATCAGTTTGATGTTATCCTTTTTTATCATTAACTATAGTCATACTAGAAACCAGCTTAACTTCCAGTCCCTGTCTCTCTCTCTCTCTCTCTCTCTCTCTCTCTCTCTCTCACTCTCTTTTTTTAAGTTTATTTATTTATTTTTGAGAGTGAGAGCGAGAGAGAGAGACCAAGTGAGCAGGGGAGGGACAGAGATTAAGGGAGAGATGGAGGGAGGGAGGGAGGGAGGGAGAGAGTGAGAGAGAGAGAGAGAGAGAGAGAGAGAGAGAGAGAGAATGAGAATGAATCCCCAGCAGGCTCTGTCCTGTCAGCGGAGAGCCCGATGTGGGGCTCGAACCCACGAACCTTGAGATCATGACCTGAGCCAAAACCAAGAGTTGGATGTTTAACCGACTGAGCCACACAGGCGCCCCCCAGTCCCTGTCTCTTTATATTACATATATAGGCACTGAGATTGCCATATTGCTGTTAATTATATTTTGCTCTGGAAAATCCAGCATAGTTTTATAGCTTACTTTTAATAATCATTACCTGTCCCCCACCTCCCTGTCTCATCCACTGGCTCTATTTGGTATGAAGAGCTAAGAGAAAATAGCATACATTTAAACTACATGCTAGTGAAATATGGAATAAAAAACTAAGAGGAAATGAAATGATGCACAGAGTAGACTTTATCAGCATGAAAGTTTGTTTCAACTTTGGGTTTTGTAAAAATCTGAACTTCTGCCATGTATAACTGACATTCAAGATAAAGTCATTTATCCAGCTCACTAAAATACTGTGTGCCTATTTCATGAAATCAGTAAAGAATGCTAATCATTTGAAGTCACTATTCATTGAGCTACTTCTGCATAGATGCAATTTTCAAGCCAATTGAAAAACCTAGTCTCTGATGAATCTAAACATTCTAAGATATGGATTTAGTTTAGAAGTTATTGTGGTATTTATATTTGTTATAATGTTGCTTATTTCCCTTCTTGCCTTCATTTATTTGGTTTTGGGATTTGTTTTTTAAAGTACTTATTTCAGAATAAGAATAGTAGACAGCAACAGTATTCTTTTCTGGTTTTGAAAGGTGATTCTTGTATTTAAGCTTAATTTTTCAAGTGACTTCACAAACACAATTAGTGTGTTTTTCGTGGCAGTAATGACTTTTCAATCCTTTAATAACAAACATTTTGCTTTTTCTAGTCTTTTTTTCCTGATTTTCATTTCTAATTTTGTGTAATTAAACAATAACCAAAATGAAAATTTTAAGCTTCCTTTTAGAGATCTTAAAAAAGGGAAATAGAACTTGAAATCTGAAAGCAGCCAATCTCTAAAAAGAATGATTAGTTTAAAAAGGTTTAACCATGTGCTTAAACATAATGGAATTAAAAAGCTACCACTTTTAAAATCCATGATGAAATGTCAATATTATTTGCGAGGCCAACCATTTCCTGCATTTGAACACATGCCATTAAGAAGTAATGAGAGCTCTATTTTGAAGAATGTCTCGTTACTTTTATTAGTAAGTAAGTTATAAATTACTCTGAAGCATCTTGGAATTCTTAGTGTTAGGTATTATTTTTACTTTTGCAAGGTTTAACAGCTACTCATAAAATATATTAAAATGCTTTGAGTAAAAAAGCCCACTTCTGTGTATAAACTACTGTTTTTAACTGTTTTGTTCTTAATATAGTTGGATGAAAGGGAGTCCTGAAAGAACTATAATTTTTGAGGCATAAAAATCTGTTTTGTGGATGCAAATTATGTATTATTTGAGACCCTTAGAGTATAATTTAAAAGCACTTGGGAATCTAATTATCTTTGCCTTTACTAAAAAAAATTTGGAATAACAATTTTGCCTAATCCATGAGTGTTACTTTGCAGAAAAATAGCTTGTTTCATTGTATCACAGGAGTGAAGGGGGGGGGTGTCCTATTCTTAATCGTTTCTTGTTTTCTTTTTGTCTGCTTAATACCACAATTTAGTTACTTTTTGTTTCTATCATGTGATTGTTTTATATTCTTTTTTTTTTTTTAATGTTTATTCATTTGTGAGCGAGAGAGGCAGAGAGGGAAAGAGAGAATGTGACGCAGGCTCCAGGCTCTGAGTCAACAGCACAGACCCTGACAGAGAGCTTGAACCCTCGAACCTTGAGACCATGACCTAAGCCCAAGTTGGACGCTTAACTGACTGAGCCACCCAGGCACCCCTGATTGTTTTATATCCTTATGGGACACTGTGTAAAAAAAAGCAAAGTATTAGAAAACATTTTTAAATTACTTCAAGAGCACTAACTGCAAAGTTTATCATGCTAACTTACCCAAATACAGAGCAAAAACCAATAAAAAGCTTCGTGTTTTCTTTCTCTTAAAGTAAAATATAACAATGTATATTATTGTAAAATAATACACTGCATAGCATGCTTAGAAACAATCTACTTTCCCTATAAACAAGGAAGCAAAAATAAATGTTCAATATTTATGAGGCTGATTCTAAGTCTTCTTTTACTCATTAAATTTCAGAAAAATCCTGCCACCTGTAAGTTGTAAGATGGGAACTCACTAACCACAAACATTAATATCATTGTGAAAAATTACTTTTATCTTCCTCAGAAATATGAGATGTACTGAATATTAAAGGATGTTTTATCTATGGTCTTTTGTAATTGCGCATCCCTTAAAGTGGGTGTTTTTCTTTAATTTTCAAAGGCTATCCAGTGAAACCTACATTTAAAATTTTTTAATAACTAATTATTTTTAATAAAAACAGGCCTCAGTTTCTAGTATTCCTTTTTTTTTTTTTTAACGTTTATTTATTTTTGAGACAGGGAGAGACAGAGCATAAATAGGGGAGGGTCAGAGAGAGGAGACACAGAATCTGAAACAGGCTCCAGGCTCTGAGCTGTCAGCCCAGAGCCCGACGTGGGGCTCAGACTCACGGACCGCGAGATCATGACCTGAGCCGAAGTCAGACACTTAACCGACTGAGCCACCCAGGCACCCCTCTAGTATTCCTTTATATCTTGTTTTTGTTTGTTTGTTTGTTTGTTTGTTTGTTTTTTAACCTCAACTGTTATCCTACAGCTATTGAGGTAAATCTGTAAAAAGTAGTTTGTTGCATAAGTAACAGTATGGCAGCTAATGGGCCTAGAAAAGATGAAGAGGCTAACCAACTTTAATTTTCTTATGTTATATTTTCAAACCAAGTTTGAAAATTTTTCTCAGAGGGTAACTTGTAGCTATATTAACTATTTCTTAATGTTTCATTTGTGATTATTTCATCCTGAACCAGGAAGAGAGCAGAGAGATGTAAAATATCTGACACATGGGAAATTTTCAGCAGAATATATTTTTACAGTACTTTTCTCTGGGGAAAGATAATGCTTAAATATACTCTATATTTAAATGTAAGGTTGGGGCGCCTGGGTGGCTCAGTCGGTTGAGCGTCCGACTTCGGCTCAGGTCATGATCTCGTGGTCCGTGAGTTCGAGCCCCGCGTCGGGCTCTGTGCTGACAGCTCAGAGCCTGAAGCCTGTTTCAGATTCTGTGTCTCCCTCTCTCTCTGACCCTCCTCTGTTCATGCTCTGTCTCTCTCTGTCTCAAAAATAAGTAAACGTTAAAAAAAATTTAAAAAAAATAAATGTAAGGTGAATACAGTCAATCCAGCACCAGTTCTTATTTTTTATTTTATCTCCTATGTGTTTCTCACATTCATCCATATCCTCTCCATCTTCACTAATGCTTCCTTCACTAATGCCTCTATCATCTCTCACCTTGATTCCTTCTCTAGTATTCTAACTGGGGTACCAGCATCCAACTTGCTCCCTTCTATTCTTTCCCCTTAAGTTGCCAGAAATGCAGTCTCATCTGTTTCATCCTTCCCTTTTCACTCCCATACCCTCTCCTATGAAAAACATCAATCCAAAATGAACGAATGAGGGGCACCTGGGCTCAGTCAGTTAGGTGTCCGGCTTTGGCTCAGGTCATGATCTTGTGGTTCATGGGTTTGAGCCCCATGTCGGGTTCTGTGCTGACAACTCAGAGCCTGGAGCCTGCTTTGGATCCTGTGTCTCCCTCTCTTTCTGCCCCTCCCCTGCTCATGCTCTGTCTCTGTCTCTTAAAAATAAATAAATGTTAAAGAAAAATCAGAATGAATGAATGAATGAATGAGTGAATGAATAGAAGGAAGGAAGGAAGGAAGGAAGGAAGGAAGGAAGGAAGGAAGGAAGGAAGGAAGGGAAGGAGGGAGGAAGTAGACAAGACGAGACAAGAGAAAGGAAGGAAAAGAAAGCCACTAATAGTTTTCCAGGCTGCTCTACAGTGTGAAGAGTAGCTAGAGGTAGCTGAAAGGCTATGCATCATCTGACCCTTCCCATCTCTTTCCCGCCAAACTTCAGTCCTCTCAGCCTCTGTGCCCAGCCCTTTACTCTGCCTGTCTTTACTCTCTTCCATCCATGTTGTCCCCCACATGCTCTATGTACATGCTCTGCTTCTGCCTGTAACTCTCTTTTTCTCCTTCACCTCATTAATTGCCTTTCATCTTTTAGATGTTAAATCAAATATTGGTTCCTTTTTTAAAGTTTATTGCTGAGAGAGACAGAGCATGTGCAAGTGGGGGAGGGACAGAGAGAGAGAGGGAGTGAGAGAATCCCTAACAGGCTCTGAACTGTCAGCATGGAACCCAACATAGGGCTTGAACCCACAAACCTGTGAAATCATGATCTGAGCTGAAATCAAGAGTTGGACGTTTAACCATCTGAGCCATCCAGGTGCCCCTCAAATGTCACTTTCTTGATAAAGCCTTTTCTGGTTTCTCTGGTTAGGTCAAATTTTCCTAACAATTTGTTGCATCATGAATAATATCTAAGTTGTCTTTAGTACCTTATCACAAGTAAAATCTTGCATTTCACAGGTTTGTTTTTTTTTTTTGTATAATGCCTACTACCACTCCACCTGCATTACAATGTAAGCTTTATGATATCAAGAGCTTTATCTGTCTGCCTTTATCTTTCCTCACCATAGCATAGTACATAACTTAGTGTCTGGTACATTACAGTGAGAAGACACAGGATGAAACTGATGATGTTAGAAAATCTAATTGATCCCTATTACGTGTCAAGCATTATCCTAAATATTTTATGTATATTAATGTGTTCCATTTTCATTATAATCCACTGATATGTAGGTACTGTTATTTCTTCATTTTATTATGAGGGAAACTAAGATTTTTGGTAGTAGATAGATACACAATAAATATTTAATAGAGGCATCGCTGAAAGATAATGTGTTCTCATTAAGCACAATATATCAGAGATACTGTATTGATAAGTGAGACACGCCCATAAGAATACTTAGAAGTACTAATAAATTGTGTTTATAGAAATAAAGTTTCAGTCCATATTAATAGGACTACCCACTTTTCTTCTTGGTTGGAGGAAATTAAGTTAGGACACCTCAGCTATTGCATATGGGACATCAGAAATGCTGGCCTGTTCTGTTGGGAAAGGCCTGGGGTTGGCTTGGTGGAATAGGGGTGGGAGGGCAGGAGAGGAGCATTATAAAAAATCTCTAAGTCCTGATTACAGAATGTTCAAATTATATTCACTCCTCTTTGAGTGATATTCTGAAATACAATTCTGCTTTTCCCAATAAGACAGAGATTCAAGCCACTTAACTTAATCCATGAAGAGCTATTAAAGTCTCATCTTTTCTCAACAACATTCATTGAAGAGAAATAACATCCAGATACTGGGACTGTCATCCCCCAAGGCACAGGGTGAGCAGCATCTTCTTTGCCCAGGACTCAGTAAATGACCCTCTTTCTTTGAATATGTTTTGAGATTTTTCCATTTGGTAAATGTACATGAATAGATTAGAGAGGTGAGCATTCCTCTGGCTAATTCACAAAATCCATTATGTGACAGTATATTGAACATAACTTTTAAACCAAGTATCTATATGGAACATAAATTGTATAAATCCTACCATTAAGTATAGAAATATTCTATTTTCTTATTAGGCAAGAAGAGTTACCACCAGTATTATGAGTAATAATTACCTGCAAAAAATATGATTCACCAACAGTTCTTGAATATGTACCACATGCCAGAACACTTTAAGACATTGTGGATAGAGTATCTGTCAAGACCGTCACTGTCCTTGTCTTTTCAGTGCCTGGGTCTATTGAGGGAAGCAGATATTTAAGCAAGCAATATAGTATAATAAATACTATGCTGAGATAGAAAATATGGGCACAGAAATGCCAGAGAAGCCTATGGAAGGGAATTATTAGTAGGGTATTATGGTTTAAGAAAAGCCTCCTAAACATTTCAGCTTAACACCTGGAGAATGCAGAGGTGTGTGTGTGTGTCTATGTGTGTGTGTGTGTGTATTTTCTTTTAGCGTATTAAAAACAGAATCATACTTCATATATTTGTGTCTTTGTGTAAAATGCATCATATTTTTTTAACTTAATATCAGTATGTATACATCTACATTATTTCCTTCTAAAAAGCTTCATGAATGTCCATTTGTGTGTGTAGACCTTTTTTTTTAATTTTCTTTTATATTTTTTAAAATTTACATCCAAATTAGTTAGCATATAGTGCAACAATGATTTCAGGACTAGATTCCTTAATGCCCCTTACTCATTTAGCCCATCCCCCCTCCCACAACCCCTCCAGCAACCCTCAGTTTGTTCTCCATATTTATGAGTCTCTTCTGTTTTGTCCCCCTCCCTGTTTTTATATTATTTTTGTTTCCCTTCCCTTATGTTCATCTGTTTTGTCTCTTAAAGTCCTCATATGAGTGAAGTCATATGATTTTTGTCTTTCTCTGACTAATTTCACTTAGCATAATACCCTCCAGTTCCATCCACGTAGTTGCAAATGGCAAGATTTCATTCTCTTTGATTTGTAGGCCTTTTTTTTTTTGAGATTAGAATTCTAGAAATGAGTTGCTGGACCTAGGGTTTGTGCATTTAAAATTTTGAGAGATTTTGCCAAATTACCTCCAAAATGGCTCCACTCCTTATAGCTAATATACCTATTAATGATTGAGGTTTTGCAGTTTGATGATATGAACACTAAATACAACATTGACTCTTCCTACAAAGGGAAAATGCATAGTTTCAAAAAATAACATTAAGCATTATTAAACAAATTCTAATTAAGATACAAAGCTATTTCTCCATGATAAATTAGTAAAGGTAATGGAAATACCCCATGCAAGTTAAACTACAGTATAACTTCAGCTCCCAACCATTGCCACTAGTGTGGTAAAATCATTTTGGCTAGTGATTTGCTTGAAAGAAATCTGGATAGTATGGTCAAAACAGTTTAGTTAACTGAATAGAGAATGGCTGTTGGAGTCCTGAGGTCCTAGAAATTTGACAGATGTAGCCGTAGCCAATTTTGTTAACTCAAGTTGCAATACCAAAATCACTTGGGGAGCATTTTCCTTCTACATACACTGGCATCCTTTTTAGTAATAGTCATCCTAACAGGTGTTAGGTGATAGCTCATTGTGGATTTGATTTGCATTTCTGTGATTAATGATGTGATTAGCACCTTTGCGTGTACATAGACCAGGGTTCACAGAAGCCTGCTGGTGGCCTGTGCCATGGATGCTTCCTGGGGCTGTGGATGCTGCTTTGGGCTGCTTGGGCCAATGGGTGCTAGGGTGAGCCAGGAGCCTAGGTTTGCGGGAGCCCCCAAGGAGCATCTAAAGCCTGTGGAGTTGGCCTGGTACTGGGGTAGGCCAGCTCTGGGGTCTGTGATAAAAATGGACACTTATTTCCTTCTGCAATGAGGGAAATAATTTCTCTGCACTGGGCTGCCTGGGCTTAAAGGAGGGATGCTTGGGGATGGGTGGTGACATGAATCTATCTTTCCTACTCTCCTCAGTGCATCTTTTCTTATTTCTGTACTTCACCCATGTGCTGTAATCCCTCACCTGGAATCCTTAGCTCTTGTGAAGTGAAGTTATTTTCATTCACAGATAGTTGTTCAAATTGATTTTTCTGGGGGAGGGGACGAACACAAAATTCCTATGCTACTATTTTGCTGAGATCACTCCCAGTTTTTCTTTTTCAATTGGGTGTCAAGAAAGTGTACAGTCAGGTTTTGTGCTTCCTCACAGATACAGTATTGGCTTGGGGCGTATTTGCCTTTGTCCTGTATCACTTTCCTAAGCCTCCATTTTAGTGTATGTGTGTGAATTTCTGTTAAGTCACTTCAAAGCCAATAACAAACAATTGTTTTTTTATCTCTTTTTTGGTGCTGTAGGTTTCTTAGAAATGGAAGGAATAGGAGGAAAAAAATGCAGAAAATGTAAAATTTCACATGGATCTGCACTGAAGTCATATTGACACTATGTATGTAGTTTATACTCTGGTGGGCAGAGGCAGCAGCAGTTGACTGAGTGGGGTCAGCTGCCCACTATCGTTGACCAAATCATTGTGAGGAAGTGTTTGGACCACATTTCTTCTTTGCTGCATTTCTCGTTTAAGCTTCTAAACTTCTTGCCTTTATGTTTGTATTCCTAACCACAGACACCTATCTCTAGACATGCAGTTATGTACAAACTTCTGTAGAGAAGCTCTCCTTTGGATAACCATAACTTGTGATTAAATAGAACACATGTCCTGCCTGTGTTCTTTTTCTAAATAGAAAGGTATCAAATAATTGAAGTAGGTATTCAATAAGGACAGCTGATTTTCTTAGTTGTAGTAATTTTCAGCAGCTTATGCCCTGCCATAATTTGTTAAGATTTTAAAATCCTCCCTTCATCTGTCTCTCCTGCCCAATAGTAGACCCCAAGTAAACTTTTGATTAATTGTTCTTGAATTGGCAGAATCTCTCAACAGTGAATGTCTGGTATTAGTTTGAAGAGATAAAATCGGTATTATTTGGAATCATTTTTGTTGATTACTACAAAATACATTTTTTTTTAGCTCATCAGTTTTGAGCTTTTAGTAGTTTGGCATTGCAGTATGAAATTTTAAAGTGTTTTTGTAAGAAACTCCTCAAACTGAGCTTTGCACATGTGGCAGGAAAGAGAAAAAACATTATAGTACCAAGGAAACCTGTTCCCTATGAGTCATAACCCCAGTTATGCAGAATAGAACTTACCACAGGACAAGTTTCTACCACAAATTATTCACATGTCAAAAATCTGTCTTCATGAGTCAGCAGAAGAGGAATCATTGTAAATTGTTTTAGACCCTTCATCTATGAGATTTTAATGGAATGAAATACTGGAGTATTATGGACAAGCATTTAGAGATGAGAGCAAGGTCTTTATGGCTTTTATACACACTAATATAACAATTTCTGTATTTTTCTCTGTTAGTATAATTAGTTAAGTTTTAGAGTAACCAAGCATTGTACTCTTTATAGGCTTATGCTGATGGCTAGACTTAAGTATGTATGGTCTGAGATTGTTGGCAAGTGCTTTCAATCAACAAAAAGAGCTGCAAAGAGAATTCTACTCCAGCTGTAAACACATGTAGTCCAGAAAGTATTTTAAATGTTTCTCCCTTTCCCAGCACTCTATGTTCTGTTCCTTCAAAGGTTTCAGAATTTCTTATTGAATTATACTTTATTTAGTAAATGTTACCTATGAAATGTTAACCAAAAATAGTTTCAGTGTTTTTGCTAACATGAAAACACCAAGATACATGTTAGATTACATTCTTTATGCTTTTGCTTGACCATATCTGTACTTTCAAAAAAAAAAAATATGAGGTAAGAATACTTCTGTACTTGAAGATTTTCCAATTAATCTTAATATTTTTATTTTATAATTGAAAGCTGTGGTCCTTGACATAAATAAAACTAGATACTTCAGAAGACTTTGTGCTTTACATGTGTGAGCATGTACTCACACATGTTAATTGATGGGAGAGGAAAGAACATAAAATGTAGAAAAGGAAATAGTTGGAACTAACTGATTTGTTGTAGTGTCCCCAGGGGCAGGTATAATTTGCAAGCTGTCACATTCCATTATGGGGGCTGTTGCCATCAATCAGAGCTGACATTTGTATAGCAGAGGTTAGTATAACTGTAATTATATGTATGTTTATTGAATCTAAACCCTGTGACACTTTACCTTTATTCTTTAAATTAAAACATTCATGTAATTTATAAACTTCTTAGTTGAGTGGGTATGTCATTATGTATTTTAAAAAGGAAAATAGAGTTCCAAAATCCTGCAAACTGTTGCCTGGTCTAGTCTATAACACTAGAATGTGATTTGTAACAATTCCAGTCTGAGTGTTGTCACTATAGAAGATGTGTTAAGCAAACATTCTTGAATATTGCTCTTTAGTTTAGTTAATAGATCCCTAACATTTTGAAGTAAATGTACCATATTTCATCAGTTGTAAGACCCATTTTAAGAATTTACTTGATAGTAGAAACAACCATAAACAAGTAACAAAATGGCAATAAATACATATCAGTAATTACTTTGAATGTAAATGGACTAAACACTCCAATCAAAAGGGTTGCAAAATTAATAAAGAAACAGGACCCATCCATTGCTGCTCCAAGAGACACCATTTCAATTGAGAAACACTTGCAGATTGAAAGTGGGGGGATAGAGAAACATTTATCATGTGAATGGGTGTCAAAAGAAAGCTGGCATACCAATACTTCTATCAGACAAAAGAGACTTTAAAACAAAGACTATCAAGAGACAAAGAAGGGCACTATATAATAATAAAGGGGACAGTCCAATAAGAGGATATAACAATTGTAAATATTTATGCATCCAAAATGGGAGCACCCAGATACATAAAATATGTTTCCTTTCCAAACATAAAGGAAATAATCAATAGTAACACAATAATAGGGGACTTTAACATCCCACTTAAATCAATGGACAGATCATCCATACGGAAAATCAACAAGGACACAGTGGCTTTGAATGACACACTGGACCAGATGGACTTAACATACATATTCAGAACATCCCATCCTAAAACAGCAGAATGCCCATTTTCAAGTGTACGTGGAACATCCTCCAAAACAGATCACATATTAAGCCACAAAACAAGTCTCAAAAAAGTAAAAAAAAAAAATCAAAATTGTACCATGCATCTTTTCAGACCTCAAAACTATGAAAATAGTAAGCATTAGAGAAAATCTGGGAAGAGCACAAATACATGGAGGTTAGATAACATGATACTAAACAATGAATGGGTCAACTGTGAAAGCAAAGAAGAAATCAAAAATTACATAGAAACAAATGGAAAGGAAAACACAGTGGTCCAAAATCTTTGAAATGCAGCAAAAGTGGTTCTAACAGGGAAGTTTATAGTAATACAGGCCTACCTCAAGAGGCTATAACAACATTTTTCTAGATCTGTCTGCTAAGGAAGGGAAATAAAAGTAAAACTAAACTATTGGGACTACATCAAAATAAATGGTTTCTGCACAGCAAAGCAAACAATCAACGAAACTAAAAGGCAACCCACTGAATGAGAGAACATACTTGCAAATGACATATCCTATAAAGGGTTAGTATCCAAAATAAATAACTTATACAACTCAACACCCAAAAAACAAATAATCCTATTAAAACTGAGCAGAAGACATGAACAGACATTTCTCCAAAGAAAACATCCAGATGGCTAACAGACACATGAAAAGATGCTCAACATCACTCATCAGGGAAATGTGAATTAAAACTACGATGAGATCACCTCACACTTGTCAGAATGGCTAAAATAAAAAAACAGAAAAAGCAAGCGTTGGAGAGGATGCAGACAAAAAAGTAACCTTTGTGCATTGTTGGTGAGATTGCAAGTTAATGGAGCCACTGTGGGAAACAGTATGAAGATTCCTCAGAATATTAATAGGACTACCCTATGTTCCAGTAATCACACTTATTGGATATTTGTCCCCAAAATACAAAAACACTAATTCCAAGTGACACATGCACCCTGTGTTTATTGTAGCATTATTTACAATAGCCAAACTATGGAAATAGCCCAAGTGTCCACTGACGGATGGATAAAGAAGTGGTATTTTATATATATTATGGAATATATTCACTCAAAAAAAGGATGAAATCTTGTCATTTACAGTAACATGGATAGAGCTATAGAGTATAATATTAAGTGAAATAAGTCAGAGAAAGACAAATACCATACGATTTCATTCATAATAGTCATGATACAATCATAGAAAACTAAACACTGTAATTTTACTATATACAGATATAAGGAAAGTTTTTAATAGTAATGTTTAAGTGCGTATGGGATGCAGCAAAAACAGTTTTAAGGGGGAAGTTTATTATGATACGCCTACATTAAGGCAGAAAAAGTTGACAAACAACCTAACCTATACCTCAAGGAACTAGAAAAACAACAACAAACTAAACCCAAAGTTAGTACAAAAAGGAAATAACAATGATCAGAGCAGAAATAAATGAAATAGACATTAAAAAAATAGAAAACGTCAACAAAATAAGGGCTGGTTTACTAAAAAAGATAAACAAAATTGACAAAGTTTTAGCTATACTGACTAAGGAAAAAAGACTGAAATAAATAAAAAATGAAAGATGAAACATTACAGCTGACACTGTAGAAATACATAGGATCACAAGAGAGAATATCATGAACAATTAAACATCAGCAAATTGGATAACCTAAAAGAAATGTATAAATTCTTAGAAACATACAACCTGCTGACTCATTAAGAAATAGAAAATCTAAATATTAATATTGGATCATATTCATATTAATAGAATGGAAGAGAGGATCATATTAGTAGAATGAAAGAGAAAGATAATCATACGATCATCTTAATGGATGCAGAAAAAAATCATTTGACAAAATTCATCCTCATATACCCCCATGCTCTTTGCAGCATTATCAACAATAGCCAAGACATAGAAACAACCCAAGTGCCCCTCAGTGGATGAATGGATAAAGAAAATGCAGTGTATATGTACAATAGAATATTGTTTGGCCATAAAAGGGAAGGTAACTCAGACTTTTTAACAACACGATGGACTTGAGGACGTTATGCTAAATAAAATAAGTGAGACAGAGCAACCAATACAGAGAAACAAGTGTGTTCTCACTTATATGTGGAATATAAAAAAGCTGAACTTAAACAGTGGAGTGGTGGTTGCCAAGGTCTGGAGGATAGGGGAGTGGGGTAGATATTGGTCAAGGGGTATAAACTTATGGCTATACAATGAATATCTTCTAACAATCTAATGTATAGCATGCCAGTTTTAATTTGCAATACTGTGTTATATACTTGAAATTTATTTATAGAGTGGACCTTAAATGTTATCACCACACACACATAACACACCCACATGTAATAGTGTGAGGGGATAGAAGGGTTAATTAACCTTTTTGTGGTAATCATTTTGAATTATGTATCTGTATCAAATCATCACCTGTGCACCTTAAATTTACATATATTACATCTCAATATCTCAAAGCTGGAAAAAAATGAAGAGATAAAGCGACTTCCCTTAGGTCACAGTGTTTTAAAAGGTAAAATAATATTAATGTTTAAGTGCGTTACTAGATTAATTGGTTCTGGCAAGTCTTAGTTCCTTTGGTTCTTTTGTCAAATGGATGAGCATTTTAACTCAATACGCTGAATTTTTGGCATGATCGTAATATGTATATAGCATCACAACTATGCCATTTTCCCAGTGGACAGGATAAAATTGGAGCAGTTTCAAGTAATGATTTTTTATGTTTCTGAGGGAATAAGTACATGTATTTAGAGAAATTTAAGTTGACAGTAAAAATGCTGACAGTTAACCCATGCCCTGATACAAGAGCAGATGGAAATGTCTTGCATGAGTTCCAATTCATTAAGCAAATGTGACACTTTATGTTCTAGCCGTTTTAAGTTCAGGGAACTGAAGTGATGAATAGTAATTTAAATGAAGCCACTTCTCATTATGCTGAAAGTAAAGTATAATAAAATGCCAAAGTGGATTTTAAGATTTCCTTGGTATAGCTTTTTGATATCTGAAAAATTTGATTTTACAGTTTGTTACCGCATTGTTATCTCTGAAAGTTAATTATAAGAAAGTATTAGCATAATATTCTAAGTTCATGTTGAGGTAGGTAGCCAGGCTTCATATTAACAAAACAGATGAACATAGGGGAAGGGAAGGAAAAATAAGATAAAAACAGAGAGGGAGGCAAACCATAAAAGACTGTTACATATGGAGAACAAACATATATGTGGAGAGTTGCTGGAGGGGTGTTGGATGGAGGGATGGGCTAAATGCGTGATGAGCATTAAGGAGGACACTAGTTGGGATGAGCCCTGGGTGTTATTATGTAAGTGATGAATCACTAAGTTCTACTCTTGAAACCATTACTACACCGTATGTTAACTAACTTGGATTTAAATAAAATTTTAAAAAGTGTATCCTGTATCTTTCCTAACACTTGCAAGTAATAAGCTTACTTATTTTATACTTTGATAGTAAATATACAGTGTAGGAAATTGTTGTTTTTGAAAACAAATAAGCATGTTTTCCAGGACTTTTAATGAAAAGGGTTGTTAGTAAGTGATCCCTGGGTATATTTATATTAATATATCCTGGGTTATTTTAAGTTTATCATTATTCAAAGTAGAAGTTCATTTTAAATTTGTTGAAAGAGATTTTAATGCATAGTGAATGTTTTTTACCTATTTTAGATCTCAGAATTTATTAGACATCTTTTTATACCTAATTCCAGCAGCACATCTTTTCTATAAAATTTGATGTGATCTCAACATTGCCATTTAGCGTTAGCAAATTAACTAAGTAGCTTTGGATTTGTAGTATTTCATATCTTTGATATGAATTGCTTAATCTGTTTCATTATAGTTTGTTAATTAATGTTCTGTTTAGCTGCTAAACTTTGTGGTCGATATAGTTCATTTCATAATGAAAGCAGTGATATCACTAATAATGCAACAGGTCATATTGATAAATTTAGATCGTGGATAAGAATTTATACATAATTTGCACCAATCAAAAAAAAAAGTTATTGTCCCTACAGCTGACTTAATGAGGCATGAAATAACATAACAAAAATGTTGACAGAATAACCTGTCCCTTATCTTAGTCAACCCCCTCAAAGCACAGATGAATTGTGATTATCATCTGTCTCTCTAATCTTGATCTACTGGCTAAGAAAAGCTTTGATTTTGATTTGTTATCTTGTATTCTTTGATTTATCCACACATTGGCTTCTTTCCTAATGTAGTATTACTATAGTAGAAGATATTATTAAACTTGTCATCTTTTTCTCGCAACAGGATAAGTTTAGAGTACGCAAACAATTTAGTATGTGACAAGCAAAGAGATTTATAATTACAGTTTCATGTTAAATGGTCTGCTTCTGTGAAGTTCACATGAATGCCTTAGGCTTATCTCCTGCTCTGCATGCCCTAGAATCTTCGGTGACTCACTCTTTGGGTTACCATTATGTGCCAGTTATATGTATTATATATATTACTTTTTGGTATAAAAGTACTGTATATATTAGTTGATATTAAAGAGCAATTTTTTAAAAACTGTGTTGTTAGTAAAGCTTCCTTCAAATTTGGATAGGTATAAACAGGTTATTGTTCCTAGAATGGATTCTTGGTTTCCTTTTCATTTCCTTTTAACACTTGTTTCACTTCTTTGTCTCTTTTCAAATAAAGGCCATCATCAGTGTATATAGTTTAAAATATAGAGTCATTTGTTTTTTATATCATAAGATACTTTTTAAAGAAGGTATGTATTTTATAACATAACTTCATAACAATTTATTGACAGACTATCTTCATTGAGTTTTAAATAACTGCTTAATATCACAACTTAAGAGGAGTGAAATATCACTCTTGAAGTGACATTGTTTACGGTGAATTAGATATCATTCCAGGATATTTTGAACACTTTTTATTTGATCTGCATAAAGCCTGCTAATTATATTTCTTTTTGAATGGCACAGGTGAAATTTATATCATCCATGTGATACTTTCTCTTTTTAAATTTATTTTATCTTATAGATGCTTGTTACCACACCAGAAAAATGGGATGTAGTGACAAGAAAGAGTGTTGGAGATGTAGCTCTTTCCCAAATTGTAAAGCTCCTTATTCTTGATGAAGTTCATTTGCTGCATGAAGATAGAGGACCAGTATTAGAAAGCATAGTGGCACGTACTTTACGGCAGGTAAGAGGAAGTTATTTTTAAGCTTATTTTGGAGGAATGAGTAAGTTTTTAAGCTTAAATGTAGCATTCAAAAAATATTAATATGTTTTGTTCATGAGAATAAAGATAATTTAATATGGAGAAACCTTTAGCTATTTTGTTTTCATATTAAAAGTACTCTTTCTTCCTTCCAAGTCTTATTTTATTGAAGTCTCTCTAAATTAACCAAAATAAAGACAGGAAAATTTCTAAACTGTTGTCACAAAGCTATGTCTAATATTGACTAAGCAGTATTAAGATATAATTGAACACAGGTAAATATTAGTGATTTCATCCACTTCTCTTCTGTCTGCACTTCTTCCCCCTGAAAAGATATGAACAATTTACAATTTTTCTTATATACTAGATAAAATGAAATGTAATCACCTCATGTGCATAATCTTCATCATTTTTTTTTTAAAAGACCTGTACACGCTATTTCTAGTTTGAGAGCTTCCTGGCTATTCATAAATAGTCCAAACAAAAGTTGGTTTACCAATGTCTCGTGATTATTTTCTGTCAGCCTCTCTTTTCATTAAGTGAAAAGACAGTGTCTTAGAATGTCCATGGGTATTAAAATGATGTTTGTTGGTAGATTTTACATGTGTAGAAAATAGATGAATACTAGTTTTTCAACATAATCAAGAACTCTAATTCTTTACTCTCCATTTATTATTGTCTTTGACCCATATTCTCCTGGTTTTATTTTCTTTCTGAAATAGCCAGGACACCATGACCAATTTTTCTTTTGTCAGTAACCTTAACTTACTTAACTTATCCCTGACTATCTGGCATAGTTCCATCCATGAATCATTTGAATCATATATATGCCTCTAGCCAGATGCTAAGCACTAGCAAAGAAGATCACATAGTGGTATACGAGTCACTTTACGTTCATAGACTCTGCATTTACCTGCATCATTGGGATCACCCTGGAACTTCTGAGCCACTTTTCTTCTGTTTTCCTAAAGCGAGCATTTCCAAGCTTCACCAGACTTCTCCCACATTTTTCCCTACCCTGTCGTGCCTCATTCTTAGGGCAATGTGTTTACTGAACGGAAGTAGAGTCCTTCATGCTTAAAGTCCCTCAGTTCCCATCCTTTGCCTTTCCTTTCACCACCCAGAATAAACCTCAGCCCTCCCCCTCATATCCATATTCATCATTCTATCCCTTGTTCCTTAGAGACCCCTTCTCTGCTTGCCTTGGACCCATTCCTTTTACTCTGTATGTTATCCCTTTTCCTTGCTGTGTTATCTTTAACTTCTCACTCTCAGTGGACACTGTCTCTTCAGCTTAAAAGAACTGCAAAGTCCTTCTCATTTTTACCAAAAAACCTTTCTCAAACCTATCCTTCTCCAATAACTCCTATTCAGTAAAACTCTTCTTGCCACCTATCATCTGGAAATATTAATCTGTATTCACTGTTTCTCTTTTGACTTTCAAACCATTGTAGTCTGTTTATTGTTGCAACATAGGTAATAAAATGTTTTTACCAGGATTGCCATTTATTAAATCGAAAAGGCAGTCCTCAAACCAATTCCTTTTTTTTTTTTTACCTTTTCACACTACTCATTTTTTATATTTGATGTAACTTATCATTTTCTCAATCTTGAAATTTTCATTCCTTTTGGCTTCATGATGCGATCCTGCTCTGGTTTTCTTCACTTGACTTTTTTTTCCCCACCTACTTAGCTGCTCTTAACGGTCTCCCTTGCTGTCTCCTTTACTCAACCTTGAAATGTTTACATTCTCCAAGTCTCAGTCAGTTGCCATCTTCTTTTTTCATTCTGAATATTTACCCTGGGAAAATAACACTTCTTTGCCTTTGTCACTTAAATCTATGTAGTCCAAATCTTACCCTCTGACTTCTGGCCATATCCAGATGCAGTTGTATGTTCCTATTCTAATATCCCGTGGATATCTCTTGCTAAACATGTCAGAAACTCTGCCATCTTCCCTATATATTTATATATGGCTTCACAGTCTCAAGCCCCAAACTGGGAATCACACTCAAGTTTTCCTTCTTCCTTAACACTCTTCCTCATCCCAATCACTACTTAGATATCAATTATTTTATATTTCATATGCTAACTAGCTCTGATCTAGATCTGTATATGGGAAGTTATACTGCATTTTAAAATGTTTTAAAATAGTGTGTTTCCATCTGGTAAATCCACCATAAAATTCTAGATGGATTAATAATTTAACTATATCAAGCAAAACTCTCAATACGTTAAAAAAAATATAAGAGAGCATATCTAAATAACCTTGGGGATAGAGAAGCTCTAAGCAAAATGCAAAACTCCAAAGGTTATAAAGGGAACATGTGGCACATGTGGATGTCTAAATATTAAAAACTTCTGACCAACAAAGACATCTCCAAAAAGTTAAAATGTGAGACAGAGTAACAATAGCATGTAAAATAATGTATTTTATATTTAATAGTTATTATAAATTAGTAAGATATATGAGTTTTTTAGAAATTTGTAAAAAGTGTTTCATGATAGAAATAAAAATACTGAGCATTAGAGAAAAGATGCTTAAAAAGACATGAGATTTTTATCAAATTGGCAAAATTGAAAAAGAATGTAATTTGAAAGCACCCCCTAAAACCAACCCTATGATTTTACTTCTAGGGATCTAATGTGTGGAAATCATAGCACAAACAGATACCTGTATTTTTTCATAAATTTTTTTAATGTTTATTTTTGAGAGAGCACACCCGAGCATGTGCTCACGGGAGAGAGGCAGAGAGAGAGAGGGGGACAGAGGCTCCAAAGTGGGCTCCTCACTGGCAGCAGAGAGCCCAGAGCAGGGCTCAAACTCATGAACTATGAGATCATGACCTGAGTTGAAGTGGATGCTCAATAGACTGAGCCACCCAGGTGTTCCCACAAACATATATATATATATATATATATATATATATATATAATATATATAACATGTATATATATATAATTAATAAATTATAGTCATACTACAAAATGCTACTTTGCAGCCTTTAAAACAAATGAGGTACAGCTGTATGAACTGGATCTAAAAGATATGTTCTTATTGAAAAAGGAAGCTGGCCTCTACATATAGCATAATCCCACTTATGTGAAGAAAAAATATGTATTCTCATTCATTCATTCATTCATTCAGTGAACATTTGCCAACCACATAGTTCTAGGTGCTATGGATGTAGTTAATCAGAGTTCTTGCTTACATTTATATTTTAGGTTTGGGTAGACAAGGGTGAATATACATGCAAGGATATGCTACAAACCTTAAAGGTGATTTGATAATAGAAATGGAACTAGAGGGTTATTTGGGACATGTTCACATTTTACCATATAAATTAAAAATATGTGTATACACACGCACATAAACACATATGCATAAAACACAAAGGGATGGAATATTAAAAAAGACACAAAAATCGGGTTTTAGCTAATATCCAACTTGATAATTTCAAGGATACAGGTAGTTGTGAGACAAAGGTGAAGCATGGAGAAGTCTGAAACTGCCATCATAGCTTTCCAGGTCCTTTCTTGCCACATAGGATTGGCTCTGGCCCAGATTTTCAAGCATGAAGGGCATCATTTACAGAAGAGAGCTATTTTAATCATGAAATGTGTTTATTTTATACCATGGTACTTATATAGCTTAGTGATGTTTTTCGGGGAGTCATGCCATATGAATCCATACATTCTAGATTTATTTACATTGAGCCACCTAGAGGGACCATGGCCATCAGCTAAAAGCATTATAAAGTTAAGGACTTGCCTATAACTATAGAACATTAGAGGTCGAGTAAATATCATTAGTACATTTACCAGAAGGTCTGCATTAGAATGTTACAGGGGTGTTTGACTAGGACATCATTCTTTCCTGAGCACCCCCAGTTAAGGGAACAAATGGATTGCAGGCCTCCTGCTAATGCTTTCTGTATATATGTACACAGACACATGATACTATGTATTATATATATTTTGAAGCAATTCTAAGTTTATGAATATTATAGTGTATAAATTTCCATATAATACATAAATATTATAAACTATATCAAGTTAAATTTATATAAACTAAATATATAAAATAGATTTTTATTGTATATGTAACGCAGTTATAGAAATATCTATATATGATATAGAAATATATATATTGTGTATAGTATAGATATATAACATCTAAATATTTAATATATTCATCCTACACATGATATCTCCATAATATAATAAACTCCAATTGTATGGTTTATTACTACTATGTTCATAAACTTTTTGATGGCTTGCTGTTTGGTATCTAAAGAAAAATGTTTAAATTCCTTATCTGGACATTAAAGACTATTGGAGCTGTGATCTATTTGTATAATTTTAACTTCTACATATTTCTTAGCTACAATAGGTTCCAGCCACACAAAACTATGTGTCCTTTCCCCATTTCCTTTCCAATACCATTGACCCTCTTCCAGAGATGAAACTCATCTCACTGAAGGCAGAATATTTTATTGGTTATGAGAAATTCTGTCTTCATTTGTATCCTTTACTATATTTTAATCTCCTTTATAGAAGGGTCTGTGTGATTCTTCTCATACTTTTTAATGTACTATCACAAAGCTCATAACTACTTTTATTAAAAAGCAAAGTTGCTGTTTTTCTATATACCTTTTTTTTTATTACCAGATGTTCCCAGTAGATGGCAGTGTTTTACATAGCACATCAACATTTGTAACTAAGGGAAGCAACGTTAAAAGATGCTCTAATGCAGTGTAGATTGTGTTCGGATTCTGAAATTGTGTGGTGGCTTTAGGGACTAAATTCACAAGATACATGATTGAGAGGAATTTAGAAAACAGAAAGTGTAAGAAAGGCCACATCCGTTGTATTTAACAACACTGAACTAATATTAATTGTCTTCTAAACTGTCTGAACATAGATTTTATATAAAGGAAAGCATCCTAAAAACTTACTGCCTAGCTTTTGGGCTAATTATAAAAAATAAGCTGTAAAATATTAAAACTTTTATAGTTTTTGACACAATAATTTTTAGGTGAATTTATAGTTCATAGTGTAGTTTACAGAGCTTTGAGATTTGGTTTAGGACATAAAGTTCCAAGTTATTCTCATTTAAAAGAAAGTATTT
Source organism: Neofelis nebulosa (assembly GCF_028018385.1). Taxonomy (NCBI): domain Eukaryota; kingdom Metazoa; phylum Chordata; class Mammalia; order Carnivora; family Felidae; genus Neofelis; species Neofelis nebulosa. Next base: position 94,319,077 of record NC_080787.1, on the reverse strand, counting down.
CACATACAGGCTTATTATATATATTTAGAATAATAGGATCATACTTTTAGATTAAAAAATAGAGTCATTTTAAATGGAATTTTAGCAGAAAAAGGTCTATGGTGTTTGCAGAGTATCATGTATTTAACATCGAAATACCTTAAAAATATGTTCAGTAACTTTTATGTTATAATGGTTTCAAAACAAAAAGATCACTTTCATATCCTTTCAAATCACCTTCACTACCTCATAGAACTATTGCGTAATTAAAATCATCATTCTAGGGTTGACTGGGTGGCTTAGTTAAGCCTCGACTCTTGATTTCAGCTCAGGTCATGATGCTGTGGTTCCTGAGATTGAGCTCAGTGTTGGGCTCTGCACTGACAGCATGGGAAACTTGCTTAGGATTCTTTCTCTGCCCCTGCTGCGTATGCTCTCTCCTTCTCTCTCTCTCAAAATGAATAAATAAATAAAGAGTTTTGTTTAAAAAAAAAATCATTGTAATCACTGTAAAGGATTCTCATCACAACCTATAAAGGGGGTTTCTTAACTAATAGGGATGTTGATTATTTCCCTGATAGAGGGTTCCTTTGTTTTTAGTTTTTGCTGATAGCCACAAGATTTTTTTAGTGAAAGCAAATACATGGTAAGATATTGTATATGTATTTATACTTTAATTTTTATCCATCTCTATCATTTTTTGATGCTCCCTCTTTACGCTTTTGCAAATAGTCTCTGTATGTGTGGATCTGTGTCTTATTCAGTGGTATCCACATTGCACAAAGTTTAAGTCTTAAGCCATTGTTGATGGATGTCTAATTATGGAAGTATTCCTATTACTCACATTGGACTACTTTGCTTATGCCCACTGAGTCTTCTAGACTAAACAAACTTATCAAAAGCCTCCTTAGAAACCTGTGATGAATTTGATCAGTCATGGGATCATAATGATATATTTTAATTACAAAGTGAATAGAAGTTTTTGGCCATCTCTTGGTTTTATCTTTCTAAGTATGTTACATTGTAATCAGAGAAAGCGGCCTATATTCTTTTTTGATTTGAAACGGAGTTTTTTGTGACTTAATACATTTAATTGTTAAAAATGTTTAATTGTTTAAAAGTATAATTGTTTTTTGTGACTCGATACATTTAACTGTTAAAAGTGTTTAATTGTTTAAAAGTTCCTATAGCAATTTAATGTAAATTCCAATGTACATTTTTAAGTACTGTGGGTAGAAAGTGTACTTTGTATGTATTGAATCAAGCTTGTGAATTATGGCCTGCAAAGTCATACATGAGAGGGTTTTCAGTAGACCTCTAAACTCTGCTCTATCCACACTTTGTCCTCTCATTCATTTTCTTCCTGCTCAGCTTGTTCCAATCCCACAGTCTTTGTACTTACTTTTTCTTCTGTTTGAAGATTTTTATCCCCTGATCATCTCTCCAATATTTCTTCTTTAGTGAGGTTTTTCCTCATTATCCCACCTAAAGTGTGGCCCCACCCATGCTACCTTCTATGCTATTACCTTGTTTTACTCTACTCATAGCACTTACTGATACCGATACCTGAAATTCCCTAATTTGTTTATGAGTTTATGGTTGTCTCTTCTCAACTAAAACGTCAGCTCCTGATTGTAAAGACAGTTTTGTTTACTGCTATTTCCTGGTGCCCCCCCCCAATACAATTACATACACAATCTGTTGACTGACGAATGAAATGATTGACAAAATCCTCTCTGACTTTACTTAAAATGCCACCCTTGCTCCTTTGTAAAAAAGAATATTTTGTTTACTCCCTTTTCTGACTATCTGTTGTGATTTCTTTTATTCTTGAATCCTTTCTAGTAATAATGAATATCAAATTAGAACATACTTTGTCCCCCTTTTCTTTGTGAAAGCAGATTTATAAAATACTTACTAACAATCAGTGAATGGATGGTAATTTAACAAAATATGAGTTCCAGGCTTATTGAGTTGTCTTCTAGATAATATCACCTAAAGGTAAAAACTTTTTGAATTAAATGCAAAAGCATATTTTGAAAATTCAGTTATTCATTTTCTTATTTTTTATTTGTTCTGTAATTTGGCTTATTATATAATTTTTATGGAATCCACTGATTTATAAATTTAATGAAGCAAATGGATCTGTTCCCTTAAGTCTGTAACTCTGCCATACAAATGTTTATATTGATTCAGTTCATGATAATTTCAGTCTGGAGTTTTTTGGGGGGAAGGTTGTTTTTATATCCAACTAATACCTTTAATTTGAAAGTTGTAGTTCTTATTCTTTTACCAAAGTGGTAAGAATCATCTGTCTAAGGAGCCATATATATCTCATAGGTATCTCTATAGGTATTTTATTTAGTCCTCAAATATGCCCAGAAAGAACCTCTAAACTCCTCTGTCTAAACTTACAGAATGGATTTTGAAGTTACAGGACCACATTTTCTCTTATGCTTATAGGAAACATTGGTGTCAGGGAATGTATCCAGGCATTTGGACTCTCCTGAAGTGTGTGTACATTGTATTGCAATGTGCAAGGAGAAATCCGGCATTGAAAATTGCTCACTTAGGGGCAGTAAACTTGAAGATACCAGTATGATGCAAGCAAGTTTTGACTAAAATTAGCTGTAAATAAGAAGGACATAGGAAACTGAAGAAATGATTAAAATACTTACCCAGTGTCTCTTCATGAACCCCCTTATTTTACTGATGATAGCAAGAAAGTGAGAATGGCAAACATTTCTAGATCAAAAAATAATAATATAACGTTAAGGTTAGAAATCTTTTTATATGCCTTCTCTCATAGGTTGACTAACTTGCCAAATTCATTCTAAATCATGTGTAATTTTTAAAATCACATTAGATGTTATCAATTTTTCTTTTTTTTAGGTAAGAAATCATTTTCTAAATCAGACTTTAGAAGCCAAGAATACAAAATATGAAAGCAGAAGGGATATGAGAACACAGAGAGAAGGGCTATTATAGGGACATGGGGCAGCAGAATGCCACCTAATATTTCTGCAGAACCCATAGGGCTAAGGTGTGGATGATCCTAGACTGTATCATGCTAATGATAGAAATTAATTCCCCTTAGGAGGGGAAAATTAATTTTGCCTCCTAGTTTAAAATGGGAAGTTCGTATGTGATTAAAATGATTCTTTCTTTTGGCAAATACTAACATCCTGTATTGCTGATGTAGAGAATTTGAATAATATAATTAATGTGGTGAAGTGATCAAACATACAGTATTGTGTAACCTATGAATAGATAAATCTCAGGTCTCTATGGGACATTTTCTCTCAAAGCAGAAATTGAACAGATCGTAGTCTTTACAGAATACAGTAGACATTTAGAAACAACTTTTATATGATAAAATTCTGTATAGATAGTTAGATACACATACATACATACGTATATACATGCATACATTCTACACTTTTATATTTGATAAAATGAAGATTAAAACCCAACCAACTGAAAGATTAATCCGCAGCCACTTAGAGGTCAGTAAGTGATCATGGAGAAGGAAAGAGAGAGGGTCAGCACTCTTTTTTTTTTCAAAAATAATGGAAGCTTGTCAAATGCACCCAGAATTGTTATTCAAAGTAAGATTTATAATCTAAAATGAAACAGGAATGGAGACACTATCAATAAGTTAATTATTAAATGTTAAATGTTAGTTTGGTGCAAAATATTCTAATGAAATCGAGTGGAAAAAATAATAAAGCTGAAAAATAAAGTTAATTTTAAAATAGGAAAACAAAATTTTTAAAAGCCAATGGAAAAAAAAAACTAAATAAAGCAACCTCTAACAAGTCTAATCACAAATAGAAAGCCAATGAATAAATAAAACTAGAAATGATAAAGACCTTTTACTGAATGTGTAGAAACGTAAAATATGAGGATGTTGTGTTGTAAGTTATGAATTAGACCTGAAAACATAACTGAGAGAGAACTGGACGCTGTTGTGTGCTTATGAGCAGTTAAATGGACATACTTCTTGGCATGTAAACTCTTTCATGATTATTTCTATATTTCTAACCACATCTTCTGTCACTTCCTTTCTCCAGTTCATACTACTAGTCTTGCTAGATGCAGTACCCTAAACTCCCGATTCCTTCTGTCTTGCCTGCTGTCCTCTCAGTTTAGATTGGCAGCAACCATTACCCCCACTCAGTATGCCTTTCCTGACATACCAGAGTTTATTTAGTGATCCCTGCCCATTATTCTCACCATTCTGGGAAACTACAACTATTAATAGGACACATTACGATGTTTTTTGCCATTATTACATATGGACTCTAAGCTCCTGTTCTGTTGGCCCTGTGCCTGTCATTAAGAGCTTAATAGATAATTATTAAAATCAGTTATCAATAGTGCTCAGAAACAAAATGAGACTATTACACTACAGCAGTGAACACAAAAAATGTGGCTTAATTCATGTTTTCAGTAGTTTTTATTTTTTCCCAAGTTTTAGCTATTATTCCCTGCAGTCTCTCTTCTGTTATGATTATGAAATGATTTAATATAAAGTGTGTAATGATAATTTGGTAAACCAATTTGAAAACTTCCTCTGTGATGAAAGAATAGTGTGTTAGTTTCTCAGTCATATATTTTACTGATATGCTCAACTTTTACTGATATGATATGTTTTACTGATACGCTTTACTGATATGGTAGTATGATACAGCAAAAGGAATACTGTATAATAGGTAAAGAATTATAGACTAAGCAATCTATAATAAGGGAAGGAAAATGCTGATTTAATAAATGAGCCTTCAATAATTTTTTAAAAGGTCCATGGAAATTTTCAATGAATGTATATATACACATAGTTTCAAATATTTCTGTCATTCATTTTAAATTTAAATTTGTGAAATACTAGAAATATTTACCTTAATTATTTTAGACTTTTGTGTTTTTAGCACCTGAAATTATAAATTGATAAAACTTAGACTAAATCCTAATCCATGTATGTCACTTACTTTGTTACATTTTTAGGGAAAAAAAATTAGTAAGATTCTTCAGGAAATGTAAAATTACATTTTAAATTATTTTGTATTATCCTTGATGGCAGGCTTAGACCAGTTTATTTAATTGTTTATCTTTCAGATAAGGACAGTTATCTGTCTTTTAAATTGTGTTGTTATTATATATTTGGGGGTGGATCTTGTTTTATTATATATTTTATATTATCCTTGATGGCAGGCTTAGACCAGTTTTCTTTCATTGTTTATCTTTCAGATAAAGACATCTGTGTTTCAGACTATGTATTGTTATTACATATTTTCAAGAGGGGTGGAATCTTGTTTTATTGTAAATGTCTCATACTCTCTGTTTACTAAAACTTATTTCAAACCCAGAAAAATCCAAATGGGTTGAATCTACTCATACATTAAATAATGTAACCCATGTAGGTGGAATCCACACAGAGTATGATAAGGATTCTTGGGCTCTCTGCGACCTTACCCAACTACCTTGATGTTGCTACATTTTTACATGTTAATCCCTGTATTGGACTTTTCTACTTTGATGGCCGTTTTCGACCAGTTCCTCTTGGACAGACATTTCTGGGAGTTAAAAGTGCAAATAAGGTAAATATATTTTTTAATAATAATAGAGTTTTCTGTTCCTAAAATGTTTTTGTTGATGTATTGTTTAATGCTTATTTGGGATTTCCCCAAAAGACCCTTTTAGTAGGATTACAAATTAAACATCTTAGATAAAATCAAGCACATTTCCTCAACTATAAGTAGTAATATAACGCCTTCAAAAAGTTGCTTACAGTTTGTATCACATTATCAATGTATATTTTGTATTCTTGGCTAATAATACAAGTTATATATATATATATGGTCATAAATTTCAAAAAGTTACTTTGAAATGATTGAAAGCTAGTGTAAAATAATAAAAGGCTCTCATTCAACCAGTAATATAAATTTTTATATGCTACTTATCTAAAAAAAATAATAAATTTTATGCCATTGGAAAATAATTCCTAATAGCAACTGTTAGTGAGGTATTCTAGTTCACTTATGTTTTATAATTACCATATTAATTATATATATGTAAGTGGCATTTCTGAGATTCTTTATAATGCTTTTAAAAGTTTTATAGTATTACTGTGTACCATATACACTATTAGGGTGCTTATTTTAAACTTCTGTTTCATAGTATCATGAAGGAATATTTTACTTTTCTCAAAATTTATGCATTTAATATTGTGTTAAATGATACTTTTTGTTTTCTGTAAAAGAAATAGGTTTGAGAGAAGATTCATAGGCCTTATGACCTCTTTATAAAATAAAATGAGATGGAATCCTGTGTTAGTATGTCAGCCCTGGTCTTTAATGTATTGCATTACTTGTCTAAAAAGAGTTTTATTAGTAACATAGGGTCATTTTACCTTACACTATTACAAATAAAATATTCAGCTAAAAAATACCAAAAGTGACTGCCACTACAACAGTGTATACATATGCTTCAGGTACAATGCATAATGTAAGGTGTCTTCAGGGTTGTCATGAGCCATTTCAGACATACAGACAGATATAATAATAGTTATATTGCACATATTTTGTCATTAATTGATTCAAGTGATTTTCAGTATTGCTGCTTGTTTTTTTTTCTCAGTCACTTCTTAATATATATTTGATTATTTAGTATATTTTAAGGTATCCTTAGGGCAGCTGTAGAGCTGTTTCCTTTATAGCTTTAGCTTATTCTTTCAGCTTTATAATTTAAATGACAGAAGATGGTTATCACAGAAAGATTTAGAAAAGAAAAAATTTTTCAGGTGCTTTTCAACTATTTAAATCTTATTTTTTTTAATCCATTATATAAATTGGTAAATCACTTAAAGCTAATTAAATTCAACATATTTTCACCCTAATATGTTAGCATTGTAATCTTAAATCATAAAAAGAATGGTGTCAGGTGACAGAAGTCTGGCACAATTAGAAAAACATTGTTACGTGTCTTACATAGGGTTAATAGTAAATTATTTATATGTATTAGTTATAGATTTTTTTGTTTTATTATAATGTATTATTTTTACATTCAGTGAAATATACAATTGGTAATCATTAAGCATTTCCCCAGGGTGTTGATTAATATATTTACTAACCAGTTTTCCATTTGTCATTGTTTTATAAAAAGAAATCCTTGTAGGTTCCTCAGAGTTTCATTCAAAAACACATGATGTGACTCAGTTATTATGGAAGAATATAGGAAGATGGTGTGCCTGACACCTCTAATTTGAAATCATGGCTTTGCCCAGAACTCAACCCAAACTACACTGAAAAAATTATTGCGAGCTGAGGTTGTTCTTGAATCATTAATGGGGAGTAAATTATCTTGTGATTATCTCCTTTTACTTAGTCACTACAATTCATAAGAGTAACAGAATGATAAAACATTTACTTTATTAAAACAAAATATCTATATCATAGTCATTCCAAATGTGTATGACATTTTCATCACTTCCACACTCTTAATAAATGTTGTGTAGCGAGATGCAGGTTGGATCACATGCCTCTTCCTTTGGATGAACCATCTTACCTTTTTGGTTGGAAGTTTCCTCATCATTAATAGGGAAAATGAGATCCTTTCTTAACTCATGAATTGGATATTAAATTTCCAATTAACCTGAAAAATGTTTCTGTAGAAAAATATCTAACCCTCTCCATATGTATTACAGAAATAGTATGTTTCCCTTGATTCTAACTGTATATACCATGGCATTCTACTAGTGCTGTTGTGGTGATTTTGAGAATTACACAGGAAAGCTGTATAGTTTATAGAATGAAACAGAAGAAAAACAGCCTGACAAGTGAGCTTCCTGGGGAAAGCAAAAATTTTTAAATTATTCTAAAATATCTATAACTGGTATATTATCCTTAAAATTGTCTTTAAAAAACTTGTCATACTTAGAAAGTTAGTATGAGGTATTTTATTTGTACTTTTATTTTTTTTAATTTTTTGAAATCTTTTTTATTTATTTTTGAGAGAGAGGGGAAGAGAGAGCAGGGAAGGGGCAGAGAAAGAGGAGAAAGAGGGAGACAGAGGATCCGAAGTGGGCTCTGTGCTGAGAGCAGAGAGTCCCATGTGAGGCTCGAACTCACAACCCATGAGATCATGACCTGAGCCAAGGTAGGATGTTTAACTGACTGAGCCACCCAGGTGCCCCTTTGTACTTTAAAATTATGTTGTGTTTCTTAATAGGTTGTTATATGCTAGGTATTTATATTGCATTTGTTGTTTCTACATTCTAGTTAATCTGAAAGGAAAAAAATGCCTTATGATCAGCAGTTTTGTTGCTAGTTAGAAAGTTTATAATTGCTTCATTTGATATTATTCATGTTTTAATAACCTTAAGGTGCAACAATTGAATAACATGGATGAAGTATGTTATGAAAGTGTTTTGAAGCAAGTAAAGGCTGGACACCAGGTATGCTTTATTTTATCATGTTTTTGAGAATACTTAATGGTTAAAATTATTAATTTTTATGCTCTTAAAATTTTTCTTGAATTGTGAGATAATGACTGTGAGGTTTTATTTTTTACTAACTTTTTAGCTGAGTGGTTAGCCATATAAGTCATAAAATATTCATAAATTATCATCCCAATATTGCTAGGTCATTTTATTATTTATTTGTTTATTTATTTATTATTTTGCTATTTCATTAAATAGATAAGAGAGAGAAGGATTTCATCCTCTACACTCCTGGGTTTTTTTTTTTATCTTTTAAAAAAGCAGTCTTCCTTCATACCTCAAAATTTTTAATTTGTACTTTTTTACATAATGTAAAAATTTTAAATGTTCTGTTATTCTTACTGTTTTCATGAAGTAGTACCAATTCAAATATATATGATATATGTTGTTTTATTGTGCTTGGAAATTAAGCAGTTTTACTTTTAAACTCCATTGTTCAAAATGCTCCAATCAAGATTATTAAAGAAAAAGTGGGATGATAATAATTGCTTGCATGAAGCTTCATCATTGCTTGATTGTATGTGGTTCTTTGGATCATTTTATTTTATTATGGAATTTTTTTCTATGTTATTAGCCTTTATGACACATAAAATTAAATACTTTATGGTCCTTTGGTTTTTAAATTTGTTTTAAGAGCAGTGAAATCCTTTTTTTCCAGACTAAATGTTGTTTCGAGCCTCAGTATATAAACAAATCAATGATGAATTAAACTTGAAGGCATGGAACACGGCCCAGTGAGCATCTTTGATGCATTTTGCCCCTTTAAGAAACAACTTTAGAATCAGGTTTCTAACTAATCTCAAGAGAATGTCTTTAGGTTTAAGAATAACTTTTAAGGAAAAGAAATCATGATTAAATTATATGATATCAGTGACTTACCTTTCCTACTGATTCTTAAATGTCTGAAACTGCTAAAATTATCTTACATTTATTTTCATTGAATCCTCTCACCAGGCAGTGAGACAGGTACTATTATCATCATTTGACATGTGAAGAAAATGAGGTGCTGTACAAAATAAAGTAACATGTTTCCATCATTTTTGTAGTGCACTTGTATATCCAGTCATGTGAGTGCAGCGTCTTCACTAACCATCATGTCATGATCACTATGTGCATTTATTTTATATCAGTGTATTTCTTTGATCTTCATTAGAAAACTGCTTTGAGTTGCATTATTTACTATGTACAAATAAAGGTTAAAGACCAATATTCTTTCTTTAATCAAAAGTATTACCAAATATCAACTACTTACGAGCCAGGAAACTTCTTTTTTTTTTTTTTTTTTTTTTTTTTTTTTGTAAAGGGGCATGTAGTAAATATTTTAGGTTTTGTGGGCCTTATGTTTTTCTTCATTGTAGCTACTCATTGCTGTTGGAGCATGAAAGCAGTCGTGGACAGTATATTAACAATTGGGCATGGCTGTGTTTCAATAAAATTTTATTTACAAAAACAAGCAGCAACTGCATTTGGCTTGTTTTCTAACTTCTGTTCTAGATTGCTTCATAAGATTTATTTGTAGTGAACATCCGATGATCCTAAAATGTTATCTAGAGAAACATTTGATAGCATTTTAGTGAAAATCCTGAAAGAAAGAAATATCCTGTATAATCACCAATGTCTGTACCTTCTTTGTAAAAGAACAAGATAAATTCAGTGTAATTAGGTAGATATTACTGCCACGGACATTTATTTCTAACTTTTATATCACAAAAAATTTAAACTATATTATTAGCTAAGGAATGTAGCTATGAAATCCATAAAATCTATTTGTATATGCTATACTAAAAATGTTAAGTAAATATGTTTTTTCAATTTTTTAAAAAGTAACATTCTTTTTTAGAGCAGTTTTGGGCTCACAGGCAAAATTGAATGGGATTCACTCTTGAAGTTTGTTCTGTAGGTTTGGACAAATGTATAATAGCATGTATCCACCATTGTAGTGTCATACAGGATAATCTCGCTGCCCTGAACTCTCTGTGTTCAGCCTATTCATCAATCCTTCCCATTTACCCCTTGAAACCACTACCTTTTAAATCTTTTTAATCATTCTGTTGTTTTGCCTTTTCCAGAATATCATACAGTCTGTAGCCTTTTCAGATTGGCTTTTGTCACGTTATCTGTTTGAGGTTTCTCCATGTCTTTTCACGACTTGATAGCTTATTCTTCTAATCACTGAATAATACTCCACTCTCTGGATATACCACTGTTTATTTATTTATTTACATACTGAATGATATCTTGATTGCTGCCAAGTTTTGGCACTTATGAATAAAGCTGCTATAAACATCTGTGTACATATTTTGTGTGGACTTAAGTTTACAGTTTCTTTGGGTAAACACCAAAGAATATGATTACTGGGTCATATAGTAAGAGTATGTTTAGTTTTGTAAGAAAGCTCTATACTGTCTTCCAAAATTGTGTACCATTTTGCATTCCTACCAGCAGTGAATAAGAGTTCCTTTTGCTCCATAGCCTCACTAGCATTTAGTGATACCACTTTTTTGGCCATTCTAACAGGTGTGTAGCAGTATCTCATTGTTTTACTTTACATCCTTAATGACAAATGATGTTGAACATATTTTACATCTGTATCTTTGGTGAAGTATCTGTTTAGGTCTTAGGCCATTTTAAAATCAAGTTCTTTATTTTCTTGTTGTTGAATTTTAAGAGTTCTTTGTATAAAAGTTCTTTGGATAAAAGTCATTTATCAGTTGTGTCTTTTACAAATGTTTTCTCCCAGTCTGTGACTTGTCTTCTCATTTTTTCAGCAGTGTCTTTTACAAACAGTTTTTATTTTAATAGAATCTGGTTATCAATTATCTTGCAGACCATGCCTATGGTGTTGTATCTAAAAAGGCATCACCATGCCTAAAGTCACCTAGATTTTTACCTATGTTATCTTCTAGGAATTTTATAGCTTTGTGTTTATATTTGGGCCTATGATTGGTTTTGAGTTAAATTTTGGGAAGGGTGTGAGGTCCATGTCTAGATTTACTTGTTGTTGTTGTTGTTGTTGTTGTTGTTGTTTGCATGTGGAGGTCTAGTTGTTCCAGCACCATTTATTGAAAAGACCATGTTTGCTCCATTTTATCACCTGTACTCATTTCTCAAAGATCAGTTGGCTGTATTTATGGCTTCTTTCTGGGTTCCCTATCTTTTTCATTTGTTTGGCTATTCTTTAGTGAATACTAGAGTGTTTTGATTACTATATCTTTATGGTCATTTTTGAAGTCAGGTGGTATCAGTCCTCCAACTTTGTTTTTGTTTTTGTTTTTGTTTTTTTTTTTTTTTTTAACGTTTATTTATTTTTGAGACAGAGAGAGACAGAGCATGAATGGGGAAGGGTCAGAGAGAGGGAGACACAGAATCTGAAACAGGCTCCAGGCTCTGAGCTGTCAGCACAGAGCCCGACGCGGGGCTCGAACTCATGGACCGTGAGATCATGACCCGAGCCGAAGTCGGCCGCTTAACCGACTGAGCCACCCAGGCGCCCCAGTCCTCCAACTTTGTTCTTCAACATAGTGTTGGCTATTTTGTGTCTCCATTTAGGTTTGAACTGTGAGTTAACATTCTTTTTAACGTAATTTTTAATCATGATAGGATTTCTTCTATCACAGGACAACTTTTTGTAATCTATGATAAATTTCTTTATACATGCAAACTCTTAAATTTCTTTTTGTCTTTTAAAATAATGGGAATTGAACTGTAAATATTTTACCATGTATGGAACATATAAATAGATAGTTTTACTCTCGGTCAATATCAACTCTATTCCTTTTTTTTTTTTTTTTTTTTTTTTGAAAGAGAGAGAAAAAGAGAGAAAACTTTAGCAGGGGAGAGGGGCGGAGAAAGAGGGCCAGAGAAGGGGAAAGAGAAAGAGACTATCTTAAGCAGTCTCCACACTCAGTGCAGAGCACCGACATGCCTAGGTGCTCCACTTATTACTCCTTTTGTAATATTCTTGCAAATGTTATAAAAATATTTAAGACACTACTGGTAGGAATGTTAGTGTTGCCTGTAGAATTAAAAAGAAATTAAAACAATCATTTTTCTTCTGTTGTAGTTAGCATTTAATGACAAGATAAATAGGTACTTGCGTCATTACTTCAGAACACAGGATTGCTTCTGATAGAAAAATCTCTTTTTTTTTTTTTTTAGAATTTTTAAAAAAGAGAAGTTCTTGTGAATTCTTTCTTAGTGAGATTGATAAATACATATATCTATGTATAAACATATACATAAACACACATGGTTGTTAATACTAATGTAAGTAAATGGCTTAATAATACCATTACTGCCAGTACTACAGCTATTTTGAGGCCTTAGGAACTACAGATCACTTATCTTTGTAGCATTATTTGCCTTTATCATGCTGTTTATAATTATCCTTTATGTATATTTGTTATATTACTCCAACCTGTTTTTCATTATTGAATCTTACACTATAAAATATTTCTTTAAAAAATAATCACACTCCTACATTCTCTTACTCCTTATTGTTGGTAAGAGTGGTAGTTGTATCTTCTACTGTATATAAAAGTCCAATAAAATGTTGTAATTTAAAGGATCCTAGGAAGATTGTTTCCTCTTCCTCTTCTGTCATGGTTCTTTTACTGTTACAGAGGCTCACATGTTCCCCTAGGAATCACGATTTATGAAGTATGCTGGCTGGGGGTTGTTTGGTCAGTAGAGATGGGATCTTGCTGCCATTCCTTTCATTCTTATTGTGAAGTTGTTCAGTACGTTGCTTTTCAAAAAGAAAGCTGCCAGATGGTAGGCATTTGCAGTTATAAATTCTAAAAGGACAAGTTGGGATGGAGGGCTGGGTTCATAGCACTGGTTTCCTATTTAGAAAGAACAGACTTGGGTGGGATACCCAAGGGAGGGAGGCTTCAGGTGACCAGAGGCTGCTGCTCCAGGGCAGGAAGAACATGGGAATGGAGGGTGAGCAAATCTGAGGCAGAAGTTGGGTACAAGCATTCCCTTCTCACCTTTGTGTGCATGTCATGGCATCCATGATTGCCAACCTTTTAAGGATGCATGACCTCCAAGCTCTCTTCTTCCCCTGCACGCCTGTCTGGCTAAAAATGCACTGTGGGTGATTGTGTAGACTATGATTGCAATTTGAGAGTTCAGTGAAACACTTAGGGATCAGAGATTGTGTCCAGATATGTTCCTCTTCCCAAACTAGAATTAGAACAGGATAACTAGGGCCCTCTTCACACTGTGTACCTTAAAATGTCAGGCTTAAGCTGCATGTCTCACAATTTCTATTTTTGAATGATTAGTGATGATGTTTATTTTCCATAATAGTAGGACTTTCTGAAGTTCTGTAGAAATACCCACATATCTCTTTTACTTTTTTTAATTGTAAAAATAAAATAACACTAAGGAAAATTTTTATAGTCTTACTATTTACCATTTTAACATTATTATTGTAATTTTTATGCATATCCACTAGTCATTTTTTATCCAATTGCACATGTAGCTTTTAATTTTGTTCATTCAAACTTAGTTATTAGTTGTAATCCATAACTAAATTATACTGTAGTTACAGTTTTATATTCACTGTTTTCTTTAATGAATAGTGAACATTTTTCATTGTTTCTACATGGTCCTCACAATTTTAATATCGCTAAGAGAGAAAGGGAGTTTTTATTCAGTTTCTAAGTTTCAGACACCATATGAATGTCTTTGGACTTTTAATTTTCCCATCCCAACATGAGCATTATGATCTCCTTTTCTTCAAAAAGAAAATGAACCTACAACATGTTAAGCAGCTTTCCCAGCTAGTACATCCAGCTAATAAAGGTTTGCATGAGGATTGAAACACAAGTTTTGTGGAGATGAAACCCACAGCATTTTCAGAACTTTATACTGCTCCTTTGTCATTAAGCTGACATTGGCTGTTCCTCTATTACTGGTTATTCCTATATTAGTAAGTGTTTTTAATGTTTGCAATTTTCTGTTATTAAAGATAGTGCTACCGTAGTGATCATCTTTCTGCCTATTATTTTTCTATTGAAACATTTCTTGGGATAAACTTCCTAAAATAGAATTATGGCACAAATGGCCACATTCTGCAGCCTTGCCACATGATCCTATAATGCATTCTGGGTGGGTAATAATATTTCATGATCGTAGCAGACCTATGTAGGATTTTAGAAACTTGATGCCATATTTTCCTGAAAAGTTTTATCAGTATAATGTGAGGTAAGATTATGATCTGCTGTGTTTGCTATTTTGAATTTGTTTTATACTTTTAAGGCATATAATAGAGTGGTAACATATCAGTGAGCTTTTTTTCTTAATTAGCCATCGATTACTTCTTTTTTTAAATGGTTATTTATTTACTTTGAGAGACAGGGAGCTCATGAGGAGGGGAGGGGCAGAGAGAGAGGGAGAGAGAGAATCCCAAGCAGTCTCCATCCTGTCAGCGCAGAGCCTGACACGGGGCTTGAATTGAGGAACTGTGAGATCATGACCTGAGATGAAATCAGGAGTTGGACGCTAAACTGACTGACCACCCAGGCGACCTTGGCAGCCTTTATTTTTAGATCATGATTACAAAAAAACACATTTTGTATACTTGTTGTTCATGCTTTGCTTTGAGTTTGCATTCTCTGTCTTTTTTTTTAAAGTTTATTTATTTTTAGAGAGACAGAGACAGTGCAAGGGGGGAGGGGAGAGAGAGTAGGGGAGAGAGAAGAATCCCAAGCAGGAATTATGTGCTGGCAGCATATGCAGGGATTGATGGAGGGATTGAATTTAGGAACCATGAGATCATGACCTGACCCAAAATCAAGAGTCAGATATGTAATTGACTGAGCCCCCCAGGTGCCCCATGCACTCACTTTCAATTAGAAAAACTTGTTCTTCTCTGTTTTTGCTTCATAACTATGACCCTGTGGTCTTTGACCTCTGTAATTGCATTTTTAAAATGTAGTTTAAGTATGATTAATATAAAATATTGAGGGGAAAAAAGGATTAAAGCAAATATAATTTTTTTTGTTGGTGTATGTCCTTTCATTTTTTAAAATGGACATTTTCCCCTTAATTTCCTATCTTTTTTTCTGTTACTCCTATAGTTTCTCTATTATATTTTGTCCATTCAAAAGTATGACAGAACCTTAAATGGAAACTAACACTATATTTTAAATAAACAGATCAAAGATGGCATACTTAAAACTTAATCAGTGTGTTCTGTGCAGTGTTGTCCTTTTAGGTTTTGTGTTCTAGTAGGACAGGTCCTACGAAGTTAAACTGGATTACAAGAACATATTATTGTTTAAATTCCTATTATAGTGTCTTGTGCATGGGGTCTCTCTAGTAAATACAATTTGATTGTGATGAATTGCCTCATCTTCAAAAATTTAACATCCTTAGTGAGATGGAGATGACAGGAAATATGAAATGCATCAGGATTATGACTTACTGGTTGATATTTGCTTCTAATCTTGCTAGTATTACAAATGCCAATGCCAGAGCCATAAGTACTAAGTTGTTAAGGCAAATTTTACATTAATGTAATCATCTCAAGAACTCTTTAATGAACATAGTTTGGAAACAGAGCTCCATCTTTTTGATTTCTTTATGACCTTTATTATGTTTGCAACTTTGGGAAAGTTGCTCAAAACTAAAATCTTCTGTTTCAGTCTGAATTTTCAAAGGGATCATTCAGTCTTCTATTTGCAAGCTGCTCTGCCACATACTATTTGGCCAATAAGTTAATTTAGCTTAATGTGTGGCAGCTTCTACTGATTGCCTTTATAATATGTCCAGAGCTGAAATTGCAGAGAAGATGCTTGGAAAGGAAGACTATTACATATTTTGATGTTGGAAGCTGAGGTAGATACCTATTTCAATAAGGCTAAGAGTCGTTGATGTAATCCATCACTCTGAGGATTATGTCGAAATTTGTTTTCAGGGACTTAGAACCTCTCACTGAATTATCCCCCTTCCCCCCCACCCCCGTTTTTTAGCTCCTTGAATACATACCTTCACTAAGATGTGGTCCTCTGCTTTTATTAGAGAGTTAACAAAGAACTTCCCAATAGGATAGTCTCTGAGTCGTGTTTTTTTCCCCACATAATTGAGTTTGACTATAATGTTATCCCAGTCACTGTCTGTCTTTATATAAGGTTCCAAGTAATTTTAATGAATGAATTTGTATCCATCTATCAGAAAATGAAAAATGTATAATTCAACAATCTCTTTACCTTATTATCTAAAAAACTGACACCCAAATTAACTCTTCAGTTATATTATTCTGCCCAGCTCTGGTGACTGAAAGGTCTAACTATACATGTGTGCTTCATTCTAAGAGACTCTTCTATTTAAATGTTTTGTTGTACATATAAGTACAGTAAATTATATATGTGTTTGTGTGCATATATATATATATATGTAGCTGACTGCTTAATAACAATGTGCTAATACAGTTAGTTATAACTATAACTGAATTCTAGAAGTAAAGGTCTCTGCCTCTCTATACTAGATATACATATGTATATACTATATATACTAGATATAGACATCTATATACTATATATACTATATACTATATATATACTATATATATACATATACTAGATATAGATATGTATATACTATATATACCAGATATAGATATCTATATACTATATATACTATATACTATATATATAGTATATACATATCTAGTATAGATAGAGAGGGAGAGACCTTTGCTTCTACAATTCAGTTATAGTTATAACTAACTGTATTAGCACATTGTTATTAAGCAGCCAGCTACATATTCAGTAAATGTGCTTTTCTTTGTTAATAAGGGAACATAAGTTATTGTGGGGCTGTGTAGCTAACAAACTTTAGCTTTATTTTGTTTCCTTTTAAATACATCTTAGCAGTTACTATACAGTAGTAAGAAATTTTAAGTCTATTCTACTCCTGGAAAATCAACTGAATTTACCATGCTACCACCTTGTGCTACCCTTTCTCTGCCACCCAGTTAAAAAATCCTTCCTGCAACTACTCCTTGATCTGGTTTTCTTGCCTTCAAGTTGTTTAGTATTTTGGCTTTTCTCCCTAATTGTGGTTTCACTAAATACTTTAATCAGAGCTGTTACTTTTCAGACCATTAGTAATAAGACTGAAATAAATGTCTATTGAAAAATGGAAAACTACAACTCTCAAGCAACTGAATAGTTTTCATGCTAAAAATTAACAGTTTCTTCTTAAATACACAAGTGAATTTGTTTTGTTTCTCTCCATTTAGATTACATTAGAATAGAACGAACTTCATGTTCATAAACCATGCTGATATCCTCTGGTCATCCTATTCCATGGGTTTCAGTATACCAATCATCTAAACTTATGTGCTAGTGTACTTAATAGATTTTATGTGCAACATTGCCTTAAAAGTATTAAAAACAGTAGGAGGCAGTTGTGTTCCACTCAAGCATGTGTTGATGACAGATGGAGAAAATCTTTTCATGTTGACTTTTCAACAGTCATACTCTGCAAGACTTCAAGTCTTCTTGGCAATTGGGAAATTAAAAGTTGGCGATTCAGCCTTTAATTTTGATCCATCTGCTCAAACTAATGAGACGTCTCATTTGTAAGCTACTCTTTGTGTTACCAAATGCAAGTACAGCTTTATCATCCCTGTTAATAATTCCCCTCCTCCTGTGTAACTTGCAGAATGGGAAAATAATTGATGCCCTAACCCTATTGAGATTTTTCTTGTTATACAAACTTTGTTACAGTGATAGAAAAAGAAATTAGGAACTGCCTCAGAGATTATGGCATATTTATTAGTAACTTGTTCTTTTTTTTAACTTATCAAAAAAGTTAGCATCCTTAATTAATAACTTCTTACTCAAAACCTACTAAGTTTCAAGAATAAATGGCTTTGCAGTATTAAAGAGGAAAAGTTACTTCAGTCTCGGATTCATGCTTAATATCAGCTTTTCCTTATTCAGATTTGTGCCTTGTTTTCTCTTTCTTCAATGTTTATAACTTCTTAATAGATGTTTCTGTTTCTAATAAGAAATCACCCGTAAAAATTAAGTACTAAATATCTATTAACTTAATTTCTTACTATCTGAAGGGAATTATTTTTCTTAACATTGATTCTTAGTTTATATAAAAATTATTATGTACAACTGACACAGATTTTACCATGCTAACTTTAATGATGGAACTTTCCTTTGGGCTCTTTGCCTAAAAAAGTTTTCTTCCTCCAGATACAAGCATCTCTGATTCTTAAACCCATGTTCTGTCATACCTAATTTGTTTAACATGAGTTTTATTTGTGAATTATTTGAGTGCTGCCTTTTTTGCTCTGTCTTCCCAAATTGAGACATATTCCCAAACGAATATAAAAGCAAGATTCTTGAGAAGATATTTTAATATCTATGAGCACAACAATTAAAGAAGATATTCCTCCTTCATCTTTACCACTAAAAATGGTACTATTAAAGAAACAGTTCAGGAGTTTTCTTTAACTACAAGAAAATCTAAAAGCAGCATTCCTGAAACCTCTATGGATTTTTTTTGTTTATTTATTTATTTTGAGAGAGAGAGAGGGAGGGAGGGAGAGGCAGAGAGAAATGCAGAGAGAATCCCAAGCTAACAGTGCAGAGCCCCACGCAGGGCTTGATCTCACCAACTGTGACATTATGACCTGAGCTGAGATCAAGAGTCAGACGCTTAACTGACTGAGCTACCCAGGTGCCCCTGGAATCTCTATTCAAAAGTACACCCCACCCCCATAAAAAGCTCTGATTCATTTTCTGTCAAATTGAAATTTCCTATCCTTCTACATTTCACAGGCAAAAACTAGTTCTTGATACTGTTGAGTTCTCTATTTTACTTTTTTTTTTTTAATTTTTTTTTCAACGTTTTTTATTTATTTTTGGGACAGAGAGAGACAGAGCATGAATGGGGGAGGGGCAGAGAGAGAGGGAGACACAGAATCGGAAACAGGCTCCAGGCTCCGAGCCATCAGCCCAGAGCCTGACGCGGGGCTCGAACTCACGGACCGTGAGATCATGACCTGAGCTGAAGTCGGACGCTCAACCGACTGCGCCACCCAGCCGCCCCTCTATTTTACTTTTTAATCAGTATTATTAGGGTTTGCTTAGAATTTTTTTATTTTCTCTGTATATAATAAGGTAAAAATCTCATTAGTATATCTGTGTACAATTAATGTGTTGTATAAGAATAAGGGGTGATACTTTCTTTTATATTCTTTCCTTTCATTAACAGCGATTTTCTTTTATAGGGTAAGAAGACAAAGTTGGGATTATTCATTTATCAGTTTATTCATTCCTTTATTAATCTAACAGTGATTTAGTATAGACATTCTATGAGTGAAATACTTGGAATAAAGAAAGCTAAATGTTGTCCTTGTTAACTAACTCTCCCTTGTTCCCATTTCTAATCCTTCATTAACACCTATTCATTTTACCTAAGTGTGTTTCAAATCCATCCATTTCTCTCCATCCCCCCGCCCCCCTCCACCGTCACTTCTACTACCTAATAATGCAGGTAACTATCAGGTCATCCATGGACTGTTCTAGCCACCTCTTAATTGCTCTACCTACATCCATTCTGGCCCTCCACCAGCTGCTCTCTCCACCTTGCTAGAAAGATCTTTACAAAATACAACTCCAGGGTGACACTTGAATCCTTCAAGCTCCTATAAAGGGCTCAGAGGGTCACTCTATTGTCTGGCCTTTACATTCTTCCATCTTCATCACCTCTTTGCCTCATTTTCCACCTCCTGCCTTCCTGACCTTCTTTCATCCTAATCATAGAGCTGCTTACTTCTATTTATCTCTGAGCTTTGTGCATATCTTGTTCCCTCTACCTCACAAATTTTTTCCTTATTCTCTGCTTAGTTATCCTAAATCCTTCAAATTTTATCTTTGTTAGAGAAGGCTCTGTATACCTCCTTTACTCTTTTACCTCCCTATTATGAACTATATAATAGCATAGCCCACATCTTCTTCATATTTCTTGCCATAGTTTTACAATTTTTTCTGTCTGGTTTTGATTAATACCACTTTTTATTATTAGATCATTAATCCAATAAAGGGGCTAACATGGTCTTGCTCATCATTGTATTGTCATGGCCTCACGAGTACCTGGAGCATAGTTGGTGCAGAGATGATGTTTGGTAAATAAGTGAATGGGAGAGGTAGTCTTCACAAGTTGGAAGTTATCCTTAAAGAAATTGAGGGCAACTAACTTCAAGGAAAATCAAGAAAATAGTCATTAGTTCTACAGAAAGCTGAATGTCCAGGCTGAGGGTGGAACATCCTGATGATGTTGAATGACATCAAAGATTGCTTTGATTACCTTCTTAGGGGAAAAATTTCCCCCATTAGCTGTAAAGATCAGTGGAAGAATGTTGGTATTCTCCTTTAAAATGTTTCATTACATAAATTTATTCTTAATATTATTTCATCTAGTTATAGTCTTTTAGCAGTATTAAATTATCTCATTTTCTCCTAATTTGAGATATCCATCTGCCTTACTAGCTATTTTTCATGATACAGACATCATTTGTGCCACCAGTTATTTGATGTTAATAAATTCTTTTTTTATTTCTATTCATTAAGCCCTAGAGAAGTAACTTTTGCATGCTTTTAAAATTTTACATTTTGAAGAGAACAGAAAAAATTCCATTTTTCTGAAATACAGCTGACCATAAGAGTACTCAATTACATTCTTAAAATTTTGTATGTAACAGTTCCTTTATTAACCTTGTAATGTTCTCTTCATTTGCCAAGGGAATTTTTTTGGAAGTCAGAAATTTATTAAAAAAAATTTTTTTAAACATTTATTTATTTTTGAGACAGAGAGAGACAGAGAACAAGCAGGGGAGGGGCAGAGAGAGTGAGGGAGACACAGAATCCAAAGCAGGCTCCAAGCTCTGAGCTGTCAGCACAGAGCCTGACATGGGGCTCAAACCCACAAGCCGTGAGATCATGACCTGAGCCAAAGCTGGACACTTAACCAACTGAGCCACCCGGGCATCCCAATTAACTTTATTTTTTAAAGTTTTTATTTAAATTTGTTAGTTAACGTATAGTGTAACATTAGTTTCAGTAGTAGAATTTTGTGATTCATCACTTAAATACAACACCCAGTGCTCATCACAAGTGGCCTCTTTAATAACCATCACCCATTTAACCCCTCCTCCCAACAACCCCTCCAACAACCCTCAGGTTGTTCTAGATAGTTACAAATCTGTTTTATGGTTTGCCTATCTCTTCCCTCCATGCCCCACCCCAAGTTCATCTGTTTTGTTTCTTCAGTTCCACATGAGTGAAGTTATATGGTATTTGTCTTTCTCTGACTTATTTTGCTTAGCATAAATACACTCTAGCTCCATCCATGTTGTTGCAAATGGCAAGATTTCATTCTTTTTTATGGCTGAGCAATATTCCATTATTTCATTGTATATATATACATCTTCTTTATTCATCAGCCTATGGACATTTGGACTCTTTCCATAATTAGACTACTGTTATCAGTATTTTTGCATCCTTTGGGTAATACCTACTAGTGCAGTTGCTGGATTGTAGAGTAGTTCTATTTTTAACTTTTTGAGGAACCTCCACACTGTTTTCCAGACTGGCTGCACCAGTCTGCATTTCAACCAAGAGTGTAAAAGGGGTCCCCTTTCTCTGCATGTGTTGCACTCATCAACAGCATGTGTTGTTTACTGTGTTGTTAATGTTAGCCATTCTGACAATGTGAGGTGATATCTCATTGTGGTTTTGATTTGTATTTCCCTGATGATGAGTGATCTTGAGCATCTTTTTGTGTCTGTTAACCATCTGTATGTCCTCTTTGGAAAAATGTCTGTTTGTGTCTTCTGCCCATTTCTTATTTTTTAAATGTTTTTTAATCTGTATTTATTATTTTGAGAGAGAGATAGAGTACAAGAGGGGAAGGGGCAGAGAGAGAAAGGGAGACACAGAATCCGAAGCAGGATCCAGGCTCTGAGCTGTCAGCACAGACCTGGATGCGGGCTTGAACCCACAAACCGTGAGATCATGACCTGAGCTGAAGTCAGCCACTTAACCAACTGAGCCACCCAGGCACCCCTCTTCTGCCCATTTCTTAACTGGATTATTTATTTGTTTTCTGGGTGTTGAGTTTGATGAGTTCTTTAGAGATTTGATACTAACCCTTTATCAGATATGTCATCTGCAAATATATTTTCTTATTCCAAAGGTTGCCTTTTAGTTTTTTTATTGTTTCCTTTACTGTACAGAAGGTTTTTATCTTGATGAAGCCCCAATAATTTATTTTTGCTTTTGTTTCCCTTGCCTCAGGTGCCACATCTAGTAAGAAGTTGCTATGGCCAATGGCAAAGAGGTTGCTGCCTGTGTTCTTCTCTAGGATTTTGATGGTTTCCTGTTTCACATTTAAGTCTTTCATCCTTTTTGAGTGTATTTTTTGTGCATAGTGTAAGCAAGTGGTCGTGTTTCATTCTTTTGCATGTTCTGTTCAATTTTGCCAACACCATTTGTTGGAAGAGACTATCTTTTTCCCATTGCATATTCTTTCCTGCTTTGTCCAAGATTAGTTGACCATTTCTGGGTTTTCTGTTCCATTCCATTGATCTGTGCACCTGTTTTTGTGCCAGTACTGTACTGTCTCGATCACTACAGCTTTGTAATGTAACTTGAAGTCTTGAATTGTGATGCCTTCAGCATTGCTTTTCTTTTTCAACATTGCTTTAGCTATTCAGGGTCTTTTTTGGTTCCATACAAATTTTAGGATTGTTTGTTCTAACTCTGTGACAAACACTGGTGGTATTCTGATAGGGATTGCGTTCAATATGTAGATGGCTTTGAGTAGTATAAACATTTTAACAATTTTTGTTCTTCCAATCCATCAGTATGGGATGTTTTTTTATTTCTTTGTGTTATCTTCAATATCTTTCGTAAGTGTTCTATAGTTTTCAGAGTACAGATCTTTTACATCTTTCGTTAGTTTTATTCTTAGGTATCTTACGGTTTGGTGCAATTGTAAATAAGATTGATTCCTTGATTTCTCTTTCTGCTGTTTCAGAAATGCCACAGATTTCTGTATGTTGATTTTGTATCCTGCAACTTTACTGAATTCATTTATCAGTTCTAGCAATTTTTTGATGGAATCTTTCGGGCTACTACATAGAGTATCATTCATCTATGAATAGTAAAAGTATGTCTTTTTCATTGCTGATTTGGATGACTTTTATTTCTTTATGTTGTCTGTTTGCTGAGGCTAAGACTTCTAGTACTTTGTTAAATGACAGTGGTGAGATTGACATCCCTGACTTGTTCCTGACCGTAAAGGAAAACCTCTCAGTTTTTTCCCATTGAGGAAGATATTAGCCTGTCTTTCATATATGGCCTTTATGATGAGAAATGTTCCCTCTATACCTCCTTTGTTGAGAGCTTTTGTCAAGTATGGGTGCTGTACTTTATTAAATGCTTTTTTTGCATCTATTCTTGTCCTTTCTTTAATTAATGTGGTATATCACATTGATTGATTTATGAATATTGAACCATGCTTACAGCCCAGAAATAAATCCTACTTGATCATGGTGAATGATTCTTTTAAAGTACTGTTAGATTTGATTTGCTAGTATTTTGTTGAGAATTTTTGCATTCATTCATGCTCATCAGGGATGTCCTATAATCCTTTTTTTTTTAATTAAAAAATTTTTTTCTAACATTTATTCATTTTTGAGAGACAGAGAGAGATGCAAGGTGGGGAGGGGCAGAGAGAGGAGACACAGAATCTGAAGCCAGCTCCAGGCTCTCAGCTATCATCACAGACCCCACGAACCATAAGATCACAACCTGAGCCGAAGTTGGATGGTTAACCAGCTGAGCCACCCAAGAGCTTCTATAATTCTCTTTTTTTAGTGGGGTCTTCATCTGGTTTTGGTTTTGATCAAGGTAATACTGGCCTTATAGAATGAGTTTGGAAGTTTTCCTTCCATTTCTATTTTTTAGAACAGTTTGATAAAAATAAATATTAACTCTTCTTTAAATGTTTGGTAGAATTCCCCTGGGAAGCCAAGTGACCCTGAGCTTTTGTTTCTTGGGATATTTTTGATTACTGATTCAGTTTCTTTACTGTTCATGTTTTTTATTTCTTTCTTTTTGAGTTTTGGTATTTCATCTGTATCTAGGAATTTATCCATTTCTTCCCTATTGCTCAATATGTTGACATATAATTTTTCATAGTATCCTCTTAAAATTGTTTGTATCACTGTGGTGCTGGTTGTAATTTCTCCTCTCTCATGATTTTATTTATTTGGGTCCTTTCTCTTTTCTTTTCCATAAGTGGCTTTGGGTTTATCAATTTTATTAATTCTTTCAAGAACCAGCTCCTAGTTACATTGATCTGTTGTACAGGGTTTTTTGTTTGTTTCTATGTAATTTATTTCTGCTCTAATCTTTATTATCTCCCTTCTTCTGCTGGCTTTAGGCTTCATTTCTTGCTTTTTCCAGCTCCTTTAGGTGTAAGGTTAAGTTGTATATTTGAGATTTTTCATGGTTCTTCAAGTAGTCCTGCACTGCTATTTATTCCCTTTTACAACTGCTTTTAGATTTTGGATCATAGCATTTTCATTACCATTTGTTTCCATGTATTTTTTTTTTTTATTTCTTCTTTAATTGCCTGGTTAACTCTTTCATTTTTAAGTAGGATGTTCTTTAACCTCCATGTATTTTTTGTCTTTCCAAATTTTTTCTTGTGGTTGACTTCAAGTTTCATAGCACTGTGGTTAGAAATTATACATGATAGTTCATGAGTTCAAGCCTGCATCAGGCTCTATGCTAACAAATAACTCAGAGCCTGGAGCCGGCTTCAGATTCTGTGTGTGTGTCTCTCCCCCTCCCCTGCTCATGCTCTTCCTCTCTCTGTCTCTCAAAAATAAATAAATGTTATAAAAAATGTAAAAAAAAAAAAAAAACAGGCATGATATGATCTCAGCCTTTTTGTACTTGTTGAGGCCTAATTTGTGACCCAGTATGTCATCTATGCAGGAGAATGTCCCACATGCACTGGAAAAGAATGTGTATGTTGCTGCTTTAGGATAAAATGTTCTGAAGATATCTGTTATTATATTATCAATGAGTTCCTTTATGTTTGTTATTAATTGTTTTATATATTTGTGTGCTTTCACATTGGGGGTATAAACATTTACAGTTGTTAGATCTTGTTGGATAGATCCATTTGTTACGATATGGTGCCCTTCTTCATCTCTTGTTACAGTCTTTGGTTTAAAATCTAGGTTGTGTGAAATAAATAATGCTACTCCAGCTTTCTTTCAATGTCCATTAGCATGATAGATGGTTCTCCATCCCCTCACTTTCAATCTGCAAGTGTCTTTAGGTCTAAAATCAGTTCCTTGTAGGCTGCGTATAGACTAGTCTTCTTTTTTTCTATCCATTCTGATACCCTATATCTTTTGATTGGAACATATAGTCCATTTACATTGAGAGTAATTATTGACAGATAAGAGTTTAGTGCCATTGTATTATCTGTTAAGTCATTTTGGAGATTTTTCTCTGTTCTTTTCCAGTCTTTGTCAGCTTTGGTCTTTCTCTTCCACTCAGAGTGCCCTCTAATATTTCTTGCAGGGCTGGTTTAGTGGTCATAAAGTCCTTTAATTTTTGTTTGTCTGAGAAACTCTTTATCCCTTCTTCTATTCTGAATGACAGCCTTGCTGGCTAGAGCATTGCTGTCTGCATATTTTTTTCCATTCAGCACATTGCCTATGTCATGCCCTTCTGGCCTGCCAAGTTTCTTTGGAGAGATCTGCTGCTAACCTTACTTGTCTTCCCTCGTAAGTTAGGGGTTTCTTTTTTACTGCCTTTAGGATTTTTTCTTACCTCTATATTTTGTGAATTTAATTATGATATTTCTTGGTGTTTCCTATTTTTGTTGATTTTGATGAGAGTTCTCTGTGCTTCCTGGTTTTGGAAGTCTGCTTACCTAGATTAGAGAAGTTTTCAGCTATGGTTTCTTCAAATAAACCTTCTGCCCCCTTTTCCCTTTCTTCTGGGACTTCCATGCTATGTATGTTTTTATGCTTTATGGACTCTCTAAGTTCCCTAAATCTGCATTTGTGATCCAAGATTTTTCTTTCTCTCTTTTTTTTCCATAATTTTATCTTCTGTATCACTTATCCATTCCTCTGCTTCTTCTGTCCTGGTAGTCATTATATTTAGTCGGTTTTGCATCTAGGTTATATCATTTTTATTTTGTCCTGACTAGTTTTTAGGTATTTTATCTGAGTTAAGGGACTTCCTGGTGTCATCTATACTTTTCTCAAGCCCAGATAGTATACTTATGATTGTTGCTTTAAATTCTGGATCAAGCATATTATATCCTTTTTGACTAGTTCCCTGACTCTGCCCTTTTCTTGTTCTTTGTTTTGGGATGAATTCCTCTGTCTTGACATTTTATGCAGGTCTCTGTCTTCTTCTTTGTGTTAGAAACATCTGTTATGTTTCCTGCCTCTGAGAGTACTGGCTTTATAAAGAAGAGGGCATATACTGTCCAGGGCCTGACACTTCAGGAAGTGTCTCTGGTGTATGCTGTGTGCACTCTGTTGCTGTGTTTTGGCTGCTCTTTCCCTCAGGTCAGTCCTCTGTAGAGTTTCTCCTTATCTGCGGTGGGGAGTGTTTGAAGGTTTCCCAGAGTGTGATGAGTTTTAACTAGGTGCGCTATGGTCTGCTTGTTAAAAGAGACCTCATGATATTTCCACTAGAGCTGAAGCTTTTCAGAAATCTGTGGTCAGTAGATGTGGTGCATGGCAGGGGTAGGGGTTGTGCTGGTCTTCTAGGTGAGGAGCCCGCTGTGCTGTTCTCAGGCACACTTGGTAGGTGCAGGGGGCTGGGGCTTGGTGTAAGCAATTTACACCACTGTTGGTGCCGTGTTGCTTACTAAAGCTAGTTTATGCTGAGAGGCAGGGGAGAGAAGTGGCACCCACAGGCTCCTTTGTCCCTGGAAAGGCATTGTCACCTCTCAGATGTACCCCAAGAAGGGAGGATGTCCCTCCCAGTGTGTTGCACTCCATCCTCAGGTCACACCATCTGCTCCCCCAGGCTGTCTGCCCTCCTTCTCCACAGGAGCCCTGCAGTGCCCTCAGGGTTCCACACCTGCCTTACTGCAGAACTCTAAAACTCCAGTCATCAAGCCCCATAGTTGTAAACTCATGAAAATCAACCCCTCTCATTTTCCCCATCCATGTCTTTGAGGAAGTGTTTTCCTTGTGCGTTCCTCTTTCTCACCTCTCTCTATGGGGCTCTCTCCTCTCTGCAGCACCTTCCATCCATTTCTCCCCCACATTACGTCTCTGCACCTCCTACTTCCCACAGTGTGGCCTTTCCTCTCTCTCTAGTTGTACAGTTTGTCCTGTCAGTCCTCAGATGGATTTCGTATATTTTCAGAATGATTTGATATTTATCTAGCTGAGTTTGAGTGACCAGGCAAGCCTAGGGTCCTCCTACTACTCCAGCATCTTAGCCCCTCTCACAACGGGAATATTTTTCAACGAAGAATATTGGTATTGCCCTTTTCCTTCATTGCTATTAATATTGTTTTTTTCCGAATTCTTTGAGGATGTTCATATTCTTCTAACAAGTAAATTAAGGCAAAGGTGCAAAAAGAAAAGTCTTATTAACTACTTTACCCTCACTTCACTTTACCTTCAGTACTTCCTACCCCTGGAATGTATTGTTTTCTCCTGATACATACAGACTAATACAAGTATGTACATATGTTTCGGAATGTGAACTTTTTAACATCGGCAGTTAGTGCTTCTGAATTTACAGCACAAATTCACAGAGCACAGTGGAACAATTTGTCTCAGAATGATGTTTAGAAATTTTGAAGGTATAAACTAAGTTTAGATCTGTCTTTGTACAGACTACAAATATTTAGCCAAAAGATCAAAAGAAAAAGTGCTGTCTGTAATATTGTAAAACCTTAGAAGCAAAACAAGTAATTTTATTTTCCTGAAACTCATTATCTTTATATTAGATACTTTGCTGAACACCTGGGAACATATATAACAAGTCAAAACCTCAGGGTGAAGTTTATGTTCCATACATTTCATCCATCATATAATTGTATATGGTCTCTGTTTTTAAGTGTCTGATTAGTATAACTTCATTATAGAAGTTAGTAACTTTTCTATCCATTTTCTCATTCCTTGTATCGTCTTTGTTGTTCTTCATGTGTAAAGTAGCAAAATGTGAAGGCAGTACAAATTTCTTTGCCCTCTTACTGGGTTGTTTTGTTTTTGTTTTTGTTTTTTTTAATCATATTACTGTGTAATTTTCTCTCAGTTCCCTTTCATGCCTCTGGAATGCCTTCCATTAAAACAGCTGTAACTCTTCAGCTTTGCACATATGCTTTATTAAAGCATGTACCAGTCTAAATATAAATGCATATTTTCTGATATAACTATGTGGGGTTTTTTTAGTTTTTTATTTTTTTAATGCTTATTTTTGAGAGGGCAGGGGACAGAGAGAGAGGGAGGTACAGAATCTGAAGCAGACTCCAGACTCTGAGCTGTTACCACAGAGCCTGATGCAGGGCTGGAACTCACGAACCGTGAGATCATGACCTGCGCCGAAGTCAGATGTTCAACAGACTGAGCCACCTAGGCACCCCTGATATATCTGTTTTACATAAGAAGTGAAGTTAGCTAAAATGTATACAATTTGTTATAAATTTTATTATTTCAGATTTTCATATGGGTCTATAGCCGTTTGAAATAAAATATTCCAGATTTAGGAAGTGAATTTATTAGATTTTTTTGGTAATTTATTGAGGTGATGTTTGTAATTATAGTATTAAATTATAATAAGTTCATAATTTTTAGTTTAAATAGTATAAAAGCATTTAGTCTGTGTTATGGTATTCGGTTCAGTATTTTTTATATTCAGTATTTTTATTCTGTTAAAGTAAAACCCAATTTACAAACATGTTTATTTTATACTATTATTTGAATTATTTATATTGTTATTTAAATAACACTAATACTGTAGACTTGAGAAATACTAAAACAGTGTTTGACTGCTTGTAATCATTTTTCTTTTTATAGTAACACCATAGAAAATTCTCTAGACAGCCATTCAGGATATTTCACATTAAATTGTCAGAAGTTAATTTGAGAGCTATTTATTTCATTTTAGAAAGTGATATATTGAATCTCTTTATTTACTGGTTTCCAGCTGATATTTGGAATTGCAAGCATTTGGTAGATATGTTTAATAATTTTAGTTACCACTACAAGCATTTGTTGACTACATTTGTATAGCCATCTTTTGATAAAATTGAAAAAACAATATTTTTATTAAAGCTGAGTGTAAGATTTTGTGTCCCAGGGAAATCTGATACTATTCATGTATTTACTCAAAGTGCATACAAGGGAGGCGAATATTCAAACTTAATTTACCATTGCAGCTTTTTACTGTCTTGTCTGTAGCTGGGGACTTTACGTTTTGTTGTTGTTATTGTCTTATAGCATACTTAAGTGAGAATGAGTGGGGAGAAAGAAATTATGTTTCTATGGTTAATATTATAAATTAGGATTCTGTTTTTTAAGGGAGAAACACAATCGTCCCATATCTTATTTTTTTTCTTGGTTTTATAAGTAGATGGGAAATGCAGCTGTGACTATATTCTGGCAGATAAAGTGGGCATGTCAAGACTGTAAAACATTCAAGTTAGTGGCTGCTCCTAGAATATGATCAGAGAGCTGTTAAGTCTAGAGGAGGGTTTAAGCTAACTTCATTAAGTATTTTATACACACAAATACACATACACACACAAGCTCAGAAACAGAAACTGGAGAAACTTGGAATAGACCTTATATTTATTCAAAAATCATCATCTTTGTTTGTCCCTTCCTAGCTTCCCACTGGGTAATATGAGTGAGAGCTGGCTACCTCAGTGCATATGGGTTGCACCATAGGAGAGGAGCTACAAAATTATAAAACTTAAAGCTTATGGATAGTTGTTGCTGGCACATCTGTCTATCCTCCCCTCTGATGTAGGAGTGGAGAGAGAGGAAGAAAGAGGGAGAAAGGAAGGAAGAAGAGGGAGAGAAAGGAGAAGGGAGGAAAAGGACAGAAGTGAAGGAGGAGGAGAGACTGTAGACCAACTGACCCAAGGACCTTATCTTTTACTCTTGAATATAAACAAATGTCTTCTTGAAAAAGGAAGAGAAAGCCTTTACCCTGGGATATAAGCAGTTGTCTTCTTGAGAGATTAGAAAGGAGCTTCTTTCCTTTATTACCCTTAAATGGGAGAAAATGGCTCTGGGGGAGTGGAAACATTCTCTGCCATTCTCTTTCCATCTTTTAGATGGCCGTGACCATTTTTCTAAACCAAGAACTTCAGGGAGGAATATTTTCTAGCAAGACCTAGGTTTCTGGAAAGGATATGTACTCTACTAAACCATCATAGTAAGATAGTCTGCTGTCTACTATTGCTGTCTACTTAGGGGGGAAAAAAAGAATCTAAAAAAAGAAAAAAAGTTTTCAAACTTTACCCAAATTGCATATTCTTTCTCTCCAGTAGTCTTTTTGTCCTCTTGTCCATGAACATCTCAGTTTTCTGACTATGGTATCTGATTTACTTTGTCTTGTGGCTATATTTTTGAGATCATATGAAGCAAAGGCCAGATAAGCTTAAATGGCTTAATGGATGGTCAAATTTGTGGAGAATTGAGGTATTTTACATTTGTGTTTATGAAAGCAGCCTAAAAAAATAGAGATAGTTAAGAGCCAATCTAAGACAAATTACAATTTTGTGATTTTTTCTTTATAGCAGTACAGTTTTAATTAGTCTAGCTAGTAAATTTGATTGAGAGTATATTGGCTTAGTGTGATTTTTTTCTGCCCAAATTTTTAAAAGTATATTCTTTTAGGAAGGATCTCCTCAAGTGTGTAATTTGAGAATGTTAAATGCACAGTTGGGTGTTTAAGAATTATAAATAGTGATTATTGTCTAAGAAAAGAAATGAAAAATACTGATAGAAGGTTTAAAAATACATTTTATGTCGTTATTTTACTGAAATTAGATTCAGTCCGGAACATCTTATAATGGTGAATAATAATAGGTCTTGAAGTCCAGTGGCATCTGTAGAAATGAAATTGTTAGCTTACTAATGAATTTTATTTGCATAGTAATAGACTAGCTAGTCTTGCTTAATTTACTCCACAGAATAGATGTGGCTATTTTGGGTCTGTCAATAATAAATGTCATTGCAATTTGGATTGTCATAGAGGTCAGTAAAATATTTTTCTGTGTGCAATACTATAATGTATTGAAGAAAGATTCTTTATTCTGTCTTAGCAGCCTTTATTGGATTGACCTAGGTTTAGCAATTAATTAAGTTGATCTACATCTGTACTACGGGGACTAATTAGGAGCAGTAGAGTTTGGGCCATAGATTTCAGATTTTGGACATATTTGAGAACATCTTTGACACAGCCTAAAATCAGAGTGCTTGGATTTATAGAACTTCATCATTAAATTATTTTATCATTAACTTAATCATTGCAAGTAGGTTGGCTTCAATATATGTTCCTTACTTTTTTTACTTATGTGTGTATATATCTATGTGAACTTTAAAAAAAAAATTTTTAACAGTTATTCATTTTTGAGACAGAGAGACACAGAGCATGAATGGGGGAAGGTCAGAGAGAGAGGGAGACACAGAATCTGAAACAGGCTCCAGGCTCTGAGCTGTCAGCACAGAGCCCGACGCGGGGCTTCAGCTCACAGACCGCGAGATCATGACCTGAGCCAAAGTTGGACACCCAACCGACTTAGCCACCCAGACGCCCCCATGTGAACTTTTAAAAATTAGTGATACTTAAAACCTTTTCATACTTACAATCAGACTGAAATTTAAAAATGGAAATAGGATTCTAGACTTACAAACTTTAAATTACTGAGAATGGTTCATGATTTAGGGTCTCTTTTTATATAGTCAATTTGCCTTGGTAAGGTAAAAACTCAATGGGTAATATGCCCAGTAGAGAAACTGCTACACTTAATTTTAGCATGTGAACTATATCTGAGTCATCAATCTTAATTCTAGGTATTGAAAAGAATGATTTTTAAAACTAAGATATTAATGCCATTATTCAGCAAGTATTTATTGAATATTTGCATGTTCCAGACTGTGCTGAAGACAGAAAACAGAAAGAGACATTTTGTATTAGTGTTGCTTATAATGTGACGAGGGAAACAAAGGTTAATCAAATGATTATGCATAAAGTGTAAATACACAGATTTCATAATTAACTTTCAACCACTCATTTTAGCATCTATTAATGAGTTTTGGACTCCATCATTCCTTTCATTCCACTGCATGTAAGGAAGAGCTTCTCCTCTCTCCTATTTATTATTTTTCTATTCATTTGGATTCTTATTTTACTCAAAGGGTTTATAATCCATTATGGTATTACTTACTTTGATAATCATATTAGCCCAAATTTGGCAACTGGGAGCCCCTTCAAACTGGCTTCTTAGCCCTTTTGACCTTCCCCAGTCCCAGCATTGGAATTAATCATTTCTGCAACCTGGTTCCTTTTTAGTAGAGAATGGTATTTAGAAACCAGTGAAAGTGTGGTTTTTAAAATGAACATTTTCATTGCTTTTCAAACATTTATCATCCAGAAGAATGAAAGAGATGATGAGATTTTAGAGTTTTCAAACCTTTAACAAAAAAGGAAATACAATGCTGAACAGTTCCTTTCAACTAGAAGAGTTCCTTCTGTAGCTGTTATTTTCAGACTCCTCCAGGGTGCTCTGAGGTGCCACAGGAATTGCTCTCATGAAGTTGGGAGCAGGAAAGGTATGCTGTTTGGGAGGGAGAAATGAGATTTGGATCTCTCAGGTCCACTTCAGTAGCTTTCATCTTTTTATATATATGTTGAGCTACTACAGTAGAGTTTGTTGGAAGAAAGAATTCCACAGCCAAAATAAAGTTTTAAACCACTGTTCTGCACATTAGTTTTTCATAATTTGCATAATAAGGATTAGTAGTTTCTGTTCTTGTGGCGATACCAGGTAGACTGAATAGAATATCAGTTCCATTCCATTCCATTTCATGTATGGAATATCAATTTAGCTTTTCTTGTAGGGGTGGGATTTGGTCTTCTATTTTCTCATGTATACATTAGACCTAGGAAACCAGTGGTTTTCCCTTATGGGCCTTGAATACCAACTTGAATACTAATTGGATACCCTGGCTGAAAGCACTAGCCTGTAAGTTTTCAAATGTAGTTATCTTTTACTCATCAGGCAATTGTGCCTCCTCCATCACATATATTTGCATATATGATATATATATGCATATATTTGCATATATGATAAGATAGTCCTGTAGCTAAAAATGCTGCAGCACCTCTAGAAACTAGAATTGAGCCAGAAAGTAGAGGGTGCACCTTTCCAGAGTACCTTTCTCTCCAGCGCTGTGGGTCATCCTCACTAACTGTGAACTCACCGCACAGAGAATTCCACAGTTCATGCTGTCTTCACTCTCCTGACCGAAATTTAGCACCACCACCCCCCCGGGTTGGTTAATTTGTGTAAATGCTTTTTACATAAAAAACCATAACAAAATAAATTTTATAGTTTAAATCGTTTTTGCATAAATAGCAGTTATAGGTGTGTCACAAACTTCTTAACATCATGTATGATATAAAGAATATACTTCATAAATAATCATCTTTAAATCGTAACACGACATAAATATTCTATCATTATAATTTGAATCATTGCCAAAAATCCTGTAGAAAGGATTTACTTGAAAATTAAGATGGATATTACTCATTTTTTCCCCTTAAATTATAGGTTGTACTTATTAAACCATATATTTATCATCTCCTGATCGGGTACCATATAATTTTATTCCAGATGGAAGGTATTTTAAAGACATTTAATAGTTCATTATTATGTTTATTTTATCATTGAATTTATGAAAGTTCATTAGTCCACATTTTTATTACAGGTGACAAAACTAAACCTAATAATGTGCCCAAAGTCAGAAATCTAATAAGCTTTGCAATTACAACTAGAACCTGGCCTTTTTACCACCCTTTCAGTGCAAAATTGACATTTTCATTTAACCTGTTATTGCCCTGCCAAGAGAAGAGAATGCAGAGAATATGCTTTTAAATTCCACCTGGAAAAATCTGGCCTCAGGAAATCATCAGTAATATGTATGAAAAATCTACGGCAACCCAGTCACTTTCAGTGGTAAAATTTTTTAAAGCATTCTTTTCAGAAAGTATATGATCTTTCAATTATTATAAAATCTTTTTTCACATCTTCAAGAGACAGATGCCAACATATTCCTTTTCAATTATTTCAAGTTTCTCAGTAATTACAGTTCAAATTGATACATCTTTGAAAATATAATGTAAAGTCATATTAAACTATATAATCAAGGTGAAAACACTTTAGTCGCAAGTCCTATACACATTTCCATGATTTCCAGTCATTTCTTCCACGAATTCTCTTCAGTACATTCTTTTTAAAAAAAATTTTTTTAACATTTATTTATTTTTGAGACAGAGAGAGACAGAGTGTGAGTTGGGGAGGGGCAGAGAGGGAGACACAGAATCTGAAGCAGGCTCCAGGTTCCGAGCTGTCAGCACAGAGCCTGACACAGGGCTCAAACTCACAAACTGCGAGATCATGACCTGAGCTGAAGTTGGACACCCAACCGACTGAGCCACCCAGGCCCCCTAGTACATTCTTTTTATATTAAAAAATAAAGAAAGAATAAAAATTAAACTATATCAAATCATAATAACTATCATTTGTGGAAACAGCATTGAGAACTAGTGATGTTTAGCTGAAGAAAGCACAGTCATACTGGAGGTATGGTAGAATTTTTCAAATGTTTGAAGAATTGTTATGTGTGAAAACAAGTGCATTTATTTCCTGCTGCCTTAGAGAACAATACTGACCTTGGTCCCAGGGAGTGGGATGTGTGGGGATCAGATTTGGGATGAATATAAGGAAAACCTTTGTAAAACTAGACTTTTTTCTTACTGAATGGACCACTTTTTATATGCTGGTCCTACTGAATGGACCACATTTTCCAGATACTTTCTAATTACTGTTTGTTGTCTCTACATGACCCTTGTAAGGCAGGTACCATATTATCTCCATTTTACAGGTAAAAACTGAAGCATGGGTAAATTTGCCAAAGCTTATCTGCTATACAGATGCTGAGTTATGATTCAAACAAAGGTCTAAAACACTGTTGGTATTCAAAATAAGACTAAAATATGTTGTATAGGTTACAACATATATGTTATATGTTGCATATATGTTGTATGTACATACATGTTATATGTTGTATATATGTTGTATAACATATATGTGTTATATGTTGTGTGTTGTATAGTTTGGCATCAGGTAAGAGTTTTGTCTAGATTGGTAAGAATTTTTTCCTAAACAAAAACATTAGTTTGAGTATATCTTAAACTTAAGTAATATTAATATTACTATTAATATTCTTGATTTTTAATGAACAAGTAATATTAATATTCTTGATGTTTTGCTTTGTATTGTATTAAAAAACTAGAAGAAAATTATAACACGCTTAAGACCATTTTAATGCATAAAATTCACTTTCATTAATAGCATATACAATATTGTTACTTGTTTATAAATATAGTGAATAAGTTGTAAAAATGAATTTAGATTTCAAATTATTCAAGGCATAAATGTATATGGTACACTTATGAACAAGATTTGAATTAAGAATTTATAGGGGCGCCTGGGTGGCTCAGTCGGTTAAGCGGCCAACTTCGGCTCAGGTCATGATCTCGTGGTCCTTGAGTTCTAGCCCCGCGTCAGGCTCTGTGCTGAAAGCTCAGAGCCTGGAGCCTGCTTCATATTCTGTGTCTCCCTCTCTCTGACCCTCCCCTGTCTCAAAAATAAATAAACGTTAAAAAATTTAAAAACAAAAAAGGAATTTATAGATAATTTATTCAAGCATCAGTTGGATAACATAAATTGTATTACCTTTAAAAGATATGTATGCTAGTGGAAAAATAGATATCCCTTGTCTAAAAAAAAAGTACATACATATGCTTAATATCTAAGAAAGCATTATTTTTAAGTTAAAGAAAAAGCTTATAGGAAAGGGAAGTGCATTCAAAGTACTATTTTGAAATTTTAAAAACTGTTGTCTTAATATTTTAGACTCTGCTGAAATAGAACTGTCTTATGCTTCTAAGTATATTGTACGGTGTCGTGATGTATGGCGAATTGGTTGTAAGATTATATTTTTTATAGTGGACTTAGCTACAAAAATGATAATTTATTTTTGCTGTCATAGTGTGTAATGTACATTAAGTTCTCCAACTTTGTTTTGTTATTATACATTTTGATAACAGGTATCTTTTAGGGTTTAGAAAATGTAAAGTATCGTGGATTTCTTTTAACCAAATATAGCATTTAAAGCTCCCTACAACTCAAACATAGAAATTATAAATATTAAAAATTATTCCTTTAAAGAAATTGGTGAAGAATATATTTCACTTTCAGGGTAATGCCCTAAATATAATTCAGTAATGATAACCTGAATCTATTTATCACTTAAAAGCTTAGGTTTCTTGAGAAGAACTGCAGATTCGCAGCGTGAGAGTCCAGAGGTGGCTCTAAATTGCTGAGCGTAGATCTAATTACACAGCTTGGAGCTGCGGAACCACTTCTGTCTACTCCAGATTACTTTTCTGGGTTTATTTGCATAATTTGATGCATGAAGACTAGTCAGTGAATTATACAGTTTTCTATATAGGTAGGACAAGGTAAATTAACCCTATTTGAGGTAGTTTGTATTTTCATGGTACATCTGATAAACATTTAACCACATCATTTTAAACTAAAAAATATGTTTTAGTAGTTTAGTTGCTTGTCAGGAATATCGGATAATAAATGCTAGTTGTTACAGACATAATTAATAAAATAGACAATTTTAAAATTTATTATTTTAGCCCTATTTTCAGGGCTGAACTGTTACTTTTAGCAATAATAGTTTTCTGGATGTAATCCAGATATAGTAGTGTCAAATTTTCTACCATTATAAAATATAAGAATGCTTTCTTTATTCATGTCCATTAGTAGGACATATTTTTCGTTAATGAATATGATTAATTTGATTCATTATAAATGTAGGTAGCTTTGATTTAGGAACTGTCTTTGACTTCAAAGACCAAAAAAAATTTTTAAGGTGCTCTCAAATTAGCTTATTTTAGAAGTTGTTTCTTAAATCACAAATTTTGAACTTTGCAATGGCATTAAAATACATACACATGTAGCTTTACAACAGTATGAAATGACTAACGAGTACCAATTTTAGTTTATTAAATATCAGTGAAATGTTTGCTAATAAATTTTTTAAAACAATCCAGGAAAATCAATTATCTGGTTGGAATATTGGAAGTTAGCTTGATACCCCACATTGTAATAAATGTATCTGTGAAAGTATTAACTCAGCCCATATCTTATTATAATTTATAAACTTTTACATTCAAACTTCTCATAAATATTTAAAAAAATAAATGCTTTTTGTGAAAATGGGTATTTTCTAACATTGGAATTTCAGCTATCATTTATTAAGTACCTACTGATTGAGTCATAGTTGGGAGAGTGATACAGGGGATGACAAGGAGACCTCAAAATTAGTAAGATGTAAACTTGCCCTTAGGGAGCACCCAAGGAGGGAATATAACTTGATGGAAAGAAAGTAGGCTTTCCAATGAGGCTAATTCCCTATTCTGTTCTTGAATGAGTAGCAAGTTATTAAAATTCTGAGCTTCACTTTTCTCATCTATAAAACACTAATAGTGTTGTTAGTAGTAAGATAGAGAACTATGCATCACACCTAGTACTGGGCTGGGCATGTCATAAGCATTTAATCAATCATGTATTTTATTATTATTTTATTATTAGTCCTAGTAGTTCACGACAGTGAAGAAACATATATATATTGAGATTTACAGAAGGCACAAGTATGAACAAAGTGCTGTGGGAATGATTAATTTCCCTAGAGAGAATAGAGGTGAATCATTAGAACTAGGTTTAAAGGTATGTAGAATTTCCACAGATAAATTTGGCAGTAAGTAAAGAGAAAAATGAGTAACAGCCTGGAAATATACAGCCGTTCAAATGCATGGAGGTTTCGAACAGCAAAAAGAATTTAGAGAGATGACACCAGAAGACCAGTAATGAAGAAACTTGAAATATCATGACTTTTAAGTCAAGTAATTTGTTGACTTTAAGGAAGGACCTCTATTAATTTTTTAATTATGCTTTTCTTTTTCCTTTCCTTTCTTTGTTGTTGTTTCTGTTTCTTCCCATAGTTGTTCGTGTAATTAATAGCAGCTTCTGTGTTCCCCATCTTCTCAGATTCCATTCTCTTATCATAGTAACTAAGTAAAGGCTCCAAAAGCAAAAGGGACCGGTGCTGGGCTGCCCACTGTCATGTCCCCAGTGCCAGTCATGTAATTGTTGGATAATGGCAGACTTGCAAAGTTGCTATGTCAAGCATAAAAATAACTAAAAATAAAAGGTAGTCAGTGATAAATGTTTAAGAGGAGGAGCACATGAATTCGTTAGATGCTCAAGAGAATAATATATCTCTTATATATGGAAGCATCAGGGAAATTTTTATTTTAATTTAACCATATTAGTAACATCCATCTCCCCACATTAGGTAAAAGGCTTCTTTTATTTTTCTTAAAGAAATTTTATGAACTTGTACTAACTTTTCAAGCAGTGCATTGGCTGCAAAGCTATATTTTAAAATGTTTAAATCAAAGTTCCCTTTTATAAGATCTGTCTCCAACTGTCATACTCATTCTTAGGAATACCTCTCTACTCTTGTGCTCATCTCGACTCTTCATAAAAAACAGAGCACCCCCCTGTTTCAAATTAACCCCACCCTTTAAATTTTTTTCCTGTTCATTATCGTATCAGTTTACAATGATAAAATCATCTCTGGCTTTTCCTATCTTTTGTCTACAGTTGTCTTTTAAATACTTCCTTGAGTCATATTTTCTTTATCATCATATGTGATGTGTATTTCTTTATAAAAATCCACATTTTGCACAATGATAGCCTTCTCTCTATTCAGTTTAAAAACTTTCTCTAACACAAAAATAATTTATTAAGTACACACTTTTAGTGTTATCATTTTTTTATGAGTCTTGAATCAATTTTATATCTTAATATATATTTTATAATGAGGTTGTATTTTGCTTTTCCAGATATTCCTGCTCCTGTGTCCATATGTCTGTTTCTGCCAAAAATCTGTATTTACCACCCTTTAGATTTATTCTCTGTACCTTTGACCTCTGTATACTTTACCTTGAAATGCTATTTATTTTCTTCTACAAGAATACCTGTTTTTCTTAAAGCATTTCCAGGTACTCTAAAAAAATAAATAAATAAATTTGTCACTTAGATCAGAAGTACCACCATCACTGACCTTGTAAGTACATTGTTAAATATGTTTCCTTCAAGTTTTTACTTTGACGCCATAAATCCTTAGCAATAAAATAATCATATCAAATATACTAGTACAGTAGTATATTATACATGTACTCTTCTTTTTAAAATGTATTTATTTTTGAGA
This sequence comes from Neofelis nebulosa, assembly GCF_028018385.1. Classification (NCBI taxonomy): domain Eukaryota; kingdom Metazoa; phylum Chordata; class Mammalia; order Carnivora; family Felidae; genus Neofelis; species Neofelis nebulosa. Next base: position 94,278,914 of record NC_080787.1, on the reverse strand, counting down.
GAGAGAGAGGTGCAGAGAGAGAATCTTAAGCAGGCTCCACGCTCAGCTCAGTGGAGCTCAGTCCCGCAACCCTGGGATCATGACCTGAGCTGAAACCAAGAATCAGATCCATAACCAATTGAGCCACCCAGGCACCCCTATATATATACTCTTATAATCTCATTGCCATCGTTGATCATTTCTCCTGTTCAATATAATTTCTATTGTAAAACTATTAGGGCTTATTTCAGTGGGTAAGACAAACAATACAGAGTATACAAAGGAAACATCTTTTTATCCTCCCCACTCCCATTTTCATTTTGGGAGGTATTTAAGTTGGTGGATGTCCATCTAGAGCTCTAATTTTAAACACACATACATCCTTTACATATATACTTAGAATAATACTATGAAAATTGTTCTTCAACGTGTTTTTCTTTTCCACTTAGCACTGTATTATGGGCATCCTTCAGATCTGTGTGTCTGTATTTGTGACAGCAAAATCCAGTGATGTTTGTGCCTACTATTGGATTACCAGAGCCACACAGTGCTACTGAAGTTCACCACCTTTTCAAAAGTTTATGACTGGGGCACCTGGGTGGCTTAGTCTGTTAAGTGTCCAACTTTGGTTCAGGTCATGATTTCACAGTTTGTGAGTTCGAGCCCCACATCGGGCTCTGCACTGACAGTGCAGAGCCTGCCTGGGATTCTCTCTCTCCCTCTCTCTGCCCCTCACCCACTTGCATGCATGCACTCTCTCTCTCTCTTTCCAAATAAATAAAAATGTTTATGTCTGTTTTTACGTCCTTGTCTATGATTTTCTCAGAAGCCACAGAGAAAAATGCTGATAGATTTAAGAAAAATAACTGTTTCCATTCTAACCAAGATTCCATAAACAAAGTCAACAGATAAAGTGTAGACTAGGACAAAATATTTGCAATATAGAAAAAGACAAAGCATATTATCTTCTTCCATCTACAAAGAATGCCTAGCAAATTGATAAGAAAAACATCTCCAATAATAAAATAGATAATACTCAGAAAAAGGAAATAGTTAAATGAATAGTCATATATATTTGACCCAACAATTTCACTCTATAAAATTATCAAAAGATATATTCACAAATTTGTGAAATGGCTTGTGAACAGTTATTTGACAACATTGCTTTAAATAACAAAGATTGGAATCAACATAAATGTCCATCAGACAAGGACTGGTTAATTAAGTTATGGTATTTCTAAGTAGCATTACAATGCAGATGTAAAAAGTACACGAAGAAACTGTGTGCTGATGTGAAAAGATCTTCAGGTGATCTGAGTGTGTTCAGCTGTCCAGCACTGGCAGGCCTAAAATGAGAACTCTGTAATTACTTGTAGCATCCCTCCACAGATGTCTCTTGGGTACACAGCCTGCAGAACCAGACCTTTTAAAATTGCATTTACCTGATAACACAGATATGGTAACATGGCCATGCCAATCAAAACTATTTTGTGCCTACATGCTCTTGTGTTACATACATAAATATATCTGAAACGCATCTGTTGTGGCACTCCCTGCTAGAACTACAAAACACAGAAAATGATTTGACTGTGCTCTCCATCCTCCCAAAGATATTGGAATGTTCTAAATGGGTGGAGGAGAAGGGTTTTTTTGTTTTTGTTTTTGTTTTTGTTTCTGTTTTTGTTTTTTAACTTACAGTTGGATGGATGACTTGATGCAGGGCTTTCAGCTTTTGATGCAACATGCATCCAAATCACCTGCAGGGCTTGTTGAACCACATTGCTGGGCCCCATCTTTGGAGTTACTGACTCAGACCTGGTATTGGGCTGTTAGTTTGTAGTTCTGATAGGGTTACAGGGGATGCTGCTGCTGCTGTTGTGGGGACCATGCACTTTCAGAATTTGTTTAGGTCATTAGGACTTAATTCTCTTGAGGAACCCAGGTTAAGAAAGTTAGAAAGAGTTGAGAGCAAGCCACGTTATAGGCTGTGCCAGTTAGAATGAAAGCATAAACGTCTAGGACATAAAACTTCTCACCCTCAGGCCTCATTCTTTAACCCTTGCAAGAACAAATACCCTATATTAAAGAGTGTCATTCCTCAGCGACATTTTCCATGGAACATCTGTCTGCCATGTTGTCTATGTTTTTCAGATATTTCCTGCCCAGTCTTCCTTCTTAGTGGAAATTTCTAGGAAACGGTCTTTGATTCAACATTTCACAGTTAATCCTTGCCCTCTTTCCTCCTGTTTTCAGATAATCTCAGGTTTAAATATTCCTTTTATTTTTTTACTTCCCATTCATCTTGCACAATACCTTCACAAAAGTTGTTAAAGGATAAGTGGTCTTTTAAATTATTTTGTGTGGTGTTGGATACATACACACTTGCATAAATGAGGAATAAATAGTTAATATAGGTGTCAATTTATAACAGTCATTTACTGATCTCACCATTTAGTCTTTTAGGCCAAATTCATTTTATTGTTTATTACCCCTTCAGTGGTGTTGATACTAACTAGTTCTGACAGAGTTTTCTAAAGTTCCTGTAGAAAGAGTGTTAACATCTCCTTGGAACATGTTAGAAATGCAAAGTCTTGGCTTGTCCCAGACCTACTTAATCTGAAAGGGTGGTGGAGGATAGGAGCAGCAGTTGTGTTTTTAATAAGCCTTCTGAGTGATTTCGAAGTATTCTAGAGTTTGAGAGCTATTGCTTTACTAAATGCAGTGTTTTCACTGACATTATATACTTCTATTTTTATAATAATCCCGTGACACTAGTGACTATCTGTGGACTAGAGGAAATAAGAATCAAAGAGATTTTTTTGTTTTTTCTAAATCACATTGCTCTTTAATAATGCTTCAAAGTAGAATTTTGGGAATTTTTCAAATAACATGTCCTTCTTTCCTTTGAATACACCAAAACAATATGAGTTACCTAAGCATTCTAGTTTTTTGAATGATTTATCTGAGCTTTCATTCTTTCATTACTTTTAATCGTCATCTCATGTGAAGAACACATCTTTGGCAAAGCAAATAACAGAGCCAGAACTCAAATTCACTTTATTTCCTAGTCCAGGACTGATTTCATTTTGTATATTTAAAATAAATGGCTTTTTAAACTAAAAACAAATATAATATTTTTAAATGTATTAATCTAACAAATGTCAAGTAAAAATGTAAACTGTTTTATAAAGCAATTAAAATTTACCAGTGTTGTTGGCTTGAATCTATTGTTGTAATCTTATTTTAATGGCATATGCCCATTTAACTGCTGTTTGGTTACCAGTAGTGTTTAAGATTAATTTGGAGCTATTTCTGCCAAATGAAACAGTGCTGTCCTCTCTGTTATAATTTTCATATGAGTCTATTTAAATTAATTAACCAAATTAACAAACCATAAAATCAAGTATGTTATAGGACCTAAAACCTTGTAATGGCTTCTGTTGGAGCCTCTAAACAGAAAATTCTTAATAATAAAAAGAGTTTATTTTACTGAACAAGGAGTGATGGATCATTTAATAAAAAGAAATTGCCACTTTAAGTTGTAACTAATATTTCTCTTGGCTGCAGTAGAAAATAATTTGCAAAATGATAAGTTGACAAGTCAGAATGAAATAATTAATGAAGATTTAGGGTCATATTTTATTTTCCCTTATGTTCTCCATATCAACAGGATTTGCATAATGTGGTATTTGAATTATGGAGAATAGAAATCTGGTTGCATTATAAAAACCCATCTGGGAAATGATCTTGGGGCTATACTGGTTATATGAAATACCTTCATATTTCCTAATATTTCATTTATATAGGTAAATAAACATAGGTTATTAGGGAATTTTTAAAATCATCTCTGTAGTGGTGGTTTTATATATGTTTCCTTTTAAACTTGTTTTAACTCAGAAGAAGAAAACTAAGTTGGTGGTCATTATTAACCAATTTCACACAGTAGTGCAGTGGTCATCTCAAAAGTTGTTAATAATTCAATTTTTAGACCTCATCCCTAGATATTCTTACTCGGTTTTAGGGGAGGACCTAGAAATCTATTTTGATGAGCACCAGCAGTGATTCTGATGAAGAGGTCCTTGGGACTCAGTGTAAGAAACTTTTGAACGAGAACATACTTCTTCAAGCTAACACACTAAAATTACCAAGGATAAATATTTTAAATACTACTCCATCCATCGTGTACCCTGCTTTTGTAGCCAGGTAGGGCTGATTACTAGTGATTCTTTCTCATCAACAGTAGTATAGCCATTCTGAGCCTTGGAACATATGTATCGTATCCCTGGTGCTCAGTACATTGTTTGGTACTCAGTAGGTACTATGTAAATACAGTGCAATGGATGAACAAAGGAGACCCACCAGCTCCATGTTTAGCATTCCTGTGTTATCCATACTCCATGTGTTACTGTTTTCTCTGCCTCCTTAAATTGTACATGCCTTTTATGTAAGGAACCATGTCTTGTTCATTTTTATATTTCTTCTTTTAACAGTATTATACATGGCTGCTAAATACTTCATAAAAATATTTTGTGCTTAAATACATCATACTAGATTGTCATCTCTATGAGGGCAGGGACTTTGGCCTCTCTTTTTTACAGTTTTCTCAGGGCTTGATAGTAATTTTCAGAATTCTCAGAAACATTTGAATGAATTAATTAATTAATTAATTAAAAATAATTTCATTTTAAATGATATTTTCTTAAATTTAATGTTAGGGGTTAGTGAACCTGTGTGCGTGATAAACCTTAATTTTATATAAGAGGAAAAATCTGCCTTTTTAAAAAGAAACTCGCAGTTGAAAAACTTTTTACAAGAGACAGAATGGTAGAAGATGAGAGATTCTGAACTGGTGAAGCTTCAACAGGGCATTATAGTTAACAGAATTTTATATCTAACTTAGTATTAAACATCTTATGTCAATAATGCTGAAAAATGTTACACTGAGCTTAAATGACAGTCTTTTGACATCCTATGAAATAAAAACATTTCCCCAGAAAGCTAGCAAACCTATCAAAATCAGACTTTTTTGTTTGTTTGTTTGTTTTTTGTAGTTGAAAATAAGGAAAACAGAAGACTTTTCCAAGTATTCATGAAACTTACTGAAATAAATTTTATTAGTATGCTCTTTAGAGAGATTCTTATCACATTTTTTTAAAAAACACGTTAGTATCAGCACATAAGTTAGAACTCTGACATAGTATAAAAGCTGAAGCTTTACATTCTTAATGGCTGTGATTAACTAATGTTAAATCTCTCTAGGTGACTTGTGATACTTGTTTTATTGTCTCTAAACGCTTCAGGAGTTTTTCATTGAGGAATTTTGGGTCTTCTCCAGATGATCTACCCTCATTGACTTTGAACACATTCCAAAAGAATATTAGTAATTTAAGCATTCCAATTTCTTTGGTGATTATTAACTATGATTTTACTCTACTCTGAATTTTAATTGATGTGCCATATATGGAACAGTTTCTTTGACAGGGTTGTAGATGTAAGATGATTATGGGTAAATTAAACACTGTGCTCTCTAGATCTTTGTCAGTCTGTCTCCTTTCTGGCCAAATCCCAGGCTTCCCTCCCCTTTTCACTTTTACTCATTATGAAAATGGCCTTCTCTTTTATTTAGGGAAGCTAGCATGAGTCTGTCCTTTCCCTGACTAAAACCAATCAGTTGCATATTTTTCTAAATGTGTACCATGAAAATAAGACCAAAGTTCTAGCCTCTGGGAAAACATAATTAAGAGATAAATATGGAGAGATATTGAGGGAAAAGCAAGAATTACGACCTCCGTGTTGTTGAGGCCTACGGGGCATACCATGGTAACTCCAGAGAGATTGAGAGGTCTCAGTTTGGTTGGAAGCTGGGGTTAGAATTTGTCTTAATTCACCCAAAGCACCCACACTGCTGACTGTCCTTAGGTTGTATGTTTAGGACTATAATTAAAATGTCAGAATTACCTGACATTTTCATCATATAAAATTCAAAAAGATCAATTGTCCATATGAAAGAATAAAAACGACTTTTGTTATACTAATGGCTCTTTGGGAAGGCTGCGTCCAGCTGAATGTGGGAGTAAATGGAAGCCAAAGGCCAAAGAAAAAAAGATAGGAAAAGAGAGAAGGCAGGCACTGCTAGGCAGCAGATACAGAGTGTTCATCACTCTCTTATTTTATATTCTTCAGTTGCATTGACATTCTGCCTGGTGACTGTTCCTGAAAGTACTTTTTTCCACTTCTTGTTGACAAAGCACCCAGATACATGACTTCCCTCTAATTCAGATTTCCACAGTCACTTTTTGAGTAATTCCACAGGAAGGTCAAAAAACAACAGAAAATTCCAGATGCCTCTCTAGAAGTATTTTCATCTTCAGCAGTTCCCTAAACTCTATTTTGAATGGTTGTTCTTAGACATGATTTTGTCCAAGGAAGAGTGTTTTTATTGTTTTCAGTTTCTTTAAACATCTCTACGATACTGGAAATTTCACTGACTGTGGGGAAATAAGGCTTTTGTATATTTTTATACTCTTGTCTCCATAATATATGATTGTACTCATGAATCATGTCTTCAAAAGAGAAAAGCACAAATTAAATTCCATGCTTTATATAATCCATTAATTTCAGTTCTGACTTATGCCAATGTATAGATTAACAATGTGTAAAGCCTTATTGAATTTTATTTAACTTGCCTTTATCCTATATACACTTTCTTCTAAAACAAGGAAATGTTGGAGAATTCGTAAACTGGGGGTTATATTTTGAAAAATTAATAGTTTATATATAGTGATTTTCAGACTGGTATTAAGCTGTCTCTTAATGAATTTTAGTATTAAATAAACTGTTTTCCTTTATTTTAGGTGATGGTGTTTGTGCATGCTCGAAATGCTACTGTAAGAACAGCTATGTCTCTAATAGAAAGAGCAAAAAATAGTGGTCAGATTTCCTGCTTTTTACCTACCCAAGGAACTGAATATGGACATGCAGAAAAACAGGTAGGAAACAAATGAGGGCAAGATATAAGAACTAAAGCATATAATGTGCCAGATATTACAGATATTTTATATATGAAAGATCTATGGTCTTTAATTTCCAAGGAGTTGATTTTACATATTTATCATGTTATAATCTTTACTTTTCTCTTGATATAATGATCTTCCAAAGGATCCCGGTGCGTGATGTGTACAATTATCACCTCTATCTCTATGATTAGAATTGTGTTTAGTCCTACTCTTTAAAATATAGTTAAAACAGAAAATATTGTTAAGTTCCATAAAATATGTTAACATCTAATAGGATTATTATTTTAAAAAACTAACATTATTATTTTTTAATTTCTCAGTTTTAATTTCTAAGGTTAATATGAACACATGAAAACTGCACAAACCAAAGCTCTTAAAAAGAGAATGTGAAAGTTTAGGGGCACCTAGCTGATTCAGTCAGTAGAGCATGCAACTCTTGATCTCGAGGTTGTGAGTTCAAGTCCTACATTGAGTGGAGTGATTACTTAAAAATATGATTAAATGGGGCGCCTGGGTGGCGCAGTCGGTTAAGCGTCCGACTTCAGCCAGGTCACGATCTCGCGGTCCGTGAGTTCGAGCCCCGCGTCAGGCTCTGGGCTGATGGCTCGGAGCCTGGAGCCTGTTTCCGATTCTGTGTCTGCCTCTCTCTCTGCCCCTCCCCCGTTCATGCTCTGTCTCTCTCTGTCCCAAAAATAAATTAAAAAAAAAAATGTTGAAAAAATATGATTAAAAAAAAAAAAAGTATGTGAAAGTTTGAGACCCGAAATTTTTACAACAAATGCCTTGCTGCACAGTGTTTGGTCAAAGGACCTAAAAAGCCTGGGTCCTCTAGAAATGCAGAGAACCTCAGGCCCCATACCAGATTCACCAAACCATAATCTGAATGTCACCTCAATCCTCAGGCGATTTTATGTGCATAACAGTTTGACAAGCACCTCTCTAGGTAATTTGAGTATTGATAGTATCTAGGATTTTCACAGAAGATTTCATTTAATTATGTGAGATAATGATTTAGATCAAGAGTGGATAGACTACAGCCTGAGGGCCAAAGTTGGCCACCTGTTGTTTTTTTTTAATTAAAGTTTTATTAGAAAATAGCTGGACTCCTTTTGTTGTCAATGGCTGCCTTTTTTTTGCACTATGAGGGGAGAATTGAATTGTTGCTGCAAGGACTGTGTAGCCCACTAATAAGCCTAAATACAAGGCCCTTTACAGAAAACGTTTGCCCAGATTTAAAGCTGTGATAATAAATTTTCAAATAAAGTATTAAAATTTTCAAATAAATTTTCAAATAAAAAACTCAGTGGACATAAAATGACAGTAACTTCAAAGTTTTTTATATGCATAAGATTTAACTGATATTTACAAAACAGCTGCTAGCTGCCAGATATTGTACTATGTATACACTTTCACATTTATCATGTTAGTAAGATGTACTTAATTGTTATGACTGCACTATGAATGCCATCATTTTATGTTGATATTTTAAATTCTGCATATGATAATCTGATGTCAGTTGTTTTGAACATCAGATTCTTTCAATTTAGAACTATAAAATGTGTTCATTTTCTTCATTTTTTTTCTGCTTAATATTTTCTATTATATAACACTTATTAAACAGCTTTGTAGTCTTCCAGTTATTTATTAATTATGAATTTATGAGTGCCTTTAAAAAGGTTGGCATTCATAAGTCTTCTTTCATTTCTTTGGAAATAAAAAGCAAGTCGATTGTGTTTAAAAGCCAAGCCTTGAGAGCCACCTTGTGGCTTTCTGGTTACTTCATTCATACCTCTCAGTTTTGAGAGCTATTGCTATTGTAAATAATGCCAGTTTATTATTTAATTTCTATAGTAATAGTGCTTAGTATTTATCAGCTGTTTACTTGTGCCTGGCATTTTCATTGCTGTATAGATAACTCATTCAGTCCTCACAGACCCTGTGATGTAAGTCTGTATTTTTATTATACGTTGATATTATATATGTGTAAGTAATTACAAAATAACATGAAATATTGAAACATTGAAACCATATAAAATAATTTATATAGACACAGTTTCAAATAATGTTTATTTAAGGCATTGTCACCAAATAGGTCACCAAAGGTCATTATGCTTTAAAAAAAAAAAAAAAAAAAAGACCTGGAGAAATGAAAAGTTTTAATACAGTTAAGTAGACTAGAAAATCTCAAATCATTTTTGTTATACCTTTTTAAAAATATTTTGATTTGATTTGATTTTCATCCAGTCTACCTATTGTTATTGGATTTTTTTTAAAACAAAAATGAAATTCACAAACATTCATTAAAAAGTACATGTTGTCAAGGAGCATTATCCTGTTCATCATTATATTCCTAGCCTTTCATATAATGTTTGGCTGATAGTAGTTACCCCCCGATTACTTTTTTGTTGTTGTTTTTTTTTAAATTTTTTTTTTCAACATTTTTTATTTATTTTTGGGACAGAGAGAGACAGAGCATGAACGGGGGAGGGGCAGAGAGAGAGGGAGACACAGAATCGGAAACAGGCTCCAGGCTCCGAGCCATCAGCCCAGAGCCTGACGCGGGGCTCGAACTCACGGACCGCGAGATCGTGACCTGGCTGAAGTCGGACGCTTAACCGACTGCGCCACCCAGGCGCCCCTGTTGTTTTTGTTCTTCTGAGGCAAACATTATAAGAGACAGCCTCACTTTGATTTTCTCATTTGATCTGCACCACTATTCTGTCCCTTAGAGATTCTTATCCCCACTTTATAGATAAGGTAACTGAAACTGGAAATAATTTTCTCAGAGACGACCATGTAACAAGTAGTAGAGCCATGATTGGAATCAGTCTGACTCTAAAGACTGCCCTTTTTACCACTCTGTATCCTAAGCATTCAAAACCAAATCCGATCTGGGACTTTCTAAAGCATTTAGGGCTTTTTGTTTGTTGTTTTTAATAAAATGGAAGAACATTTCTTCAGTCCGACCATATCCCCCATTTCTGCTAAGGAGAGATTCAAAAAGCTGGCCCTTCTTCAGTGGATATGATTTTATAACAAAAGATAAAGTAATCTTTCTGAATGCTTTATCGAAGCTCCAGAATTTTAGATTGTTTTTCTAGTGCTAGTTGTATGCTTCTTATTTCTTTAAGTTCCTTTTGAACTTAATGGTATTAACATTCTAGCAATTCTGCGGAGCTATTGTCATGATGGGCGGAGATATTCCTTCCCATGTTCTTCGAAAAATGGGAAATTAAGCACTCAGAACATTAAAATAAAATTAGAAGGTAAATTTGCTATGGTGGTACATAGAAATTTAGCCTCATGACTCCTGTTAATGGAAATACAGCTAAATCCCTACTGTGCCACACTAGTACTTTACCCCTAAGTGTTTAAATGTAACCGTCTCAATTCCTGACGTAGCGATTATGGTTTGTAAAAGCATTTCTTTACAGCTTTATTCAACACTGTATAACTTTATTTGTATAAATAATAAGTAAAACTCCATGGAGGTATTCTCCTTTTCTTTCTGTGTGTGTGTGTGTGTGTGTGTGTGTGTGTGTGTGTGTTTGTAATAAGGCTATTTTTTGCCATAACCACAACTAAAAATGACTCTTTTCTTCCCAGTAAGTAACAATATATTTTAGACTCCTCATATCATTCCCATCTTTAATATAAAATTTAACCCCCTATGAAAAACCAACTATATTTCCAAATTGTCCACTGAAACAAGAAAATAGGGAAAGGAAAGTATACCTTAAGCATAAGCTATGGAGATGGATGTTGTGGTTCTCTATGGAGAAGGTAGTATATCAGGAATTCCTAATGAGGCCCAAAGCAAGAGGGCACGTTAACAAAAGGTCTGGTTCTGATGTGGCCTCTAGAAGCCCTGCGGCCTTAAACACATAAATATTTTCCTCCTCCTCCTCCTCCTCCTCCTCCTCCTCCTCCTCCTCCTTATTTATTTATTTATTTATTTATTTATTGAGAGAGAGAGAGAGAGAGAGAGAGAGAGAGAGAGAGAGAAACAGCACAAGCAGAGAAGGGGCAGAGAGAGAATCCTAAGCAGGCTCTACACTGTCAGCACAGAGCCCAATGCAGGGCTAAAACTCAGAACTGTGAAATCATGACCTGAGCCAGAAACCAAGAGTCAGATGCTTAACCGACTGACCACCCAGGTGTCCCAAACACCTAAATATTTCTGAAACTTACTTTCTATTCTATCAAATAGAATAATAATAGGGTAAGTAACACCTATTCTGGTAGTTATTGAGAAACAAATGGAATGCTATATGAAATTATTTTGGAAACTGAACAATGATAAAATGTTACATGTCATATTATAACAATCTACTTTTAAGAATATGTATTAATAACTAAATTTTAAAATGGTGAAAGGATAATAAATATGAATAATTTTCCCTAATTTACCCTGCATATTTTTTGCTCTCCTGCACAAAGACACTTTCTTAAGAAACCACTATTTTCTGTAAGGTACAGCATACCTTAAAGGAATAGTAGCAGCTTACATTTATAGAAGTATATCATTAGGGATGCAGATGTTTTCATTATTAAGCTATTATTTTCAATTATGATTTAATTTCAAGTTGAATGAATATTTCAGTTAGAATCTTCAGATTCTGTTTCACTTGCAATCTAAGCCAAATAAATTCTTTCCTTAGGGACAAGTTTTTAACAGGCTTTAAATATTCTAGTAGTGGGATGGGTATTTCCACTCACCCCTGTGCACTATTTCTCTGATTTATGGGTAGTGATATGTGGTTGGATTTTTTTTTACATATATTAGGGATATTAAGAGTTTTTCTTATACGTAGAAATGGTCTATCATACAATAAGCCTCATGAATGTAGTTATTAGAAATATCTATTAAATATATTTAGTATAATGAATCCAATAATAATACGAAAAATCCAACAATATGTTCCCTCAAGCTACTTCAAGTGTCATTTTTTTGACTTCTTTATTATTATCCAAAGCTACCAAATATTTCCTTGTTTTTTTCCCAATAGGTCAACTTTAACCTTTGCCTAAATTAAAGGAATTTGACTTTGATATAAGTTATCTGATACTTAATAGCTTTATTTATTTCTGCTTTAGCAGTTTTACAGTTAGTATAGCCAAATAAAATTAGAATTTTCTCCTCTTGGCATAGATGATATCTATTAGCTAAAGACAGTAGCAGGTGCCTGAGAGCCCCCTTTCTCTTATTTTTAATTTTAAGTATACATAAAATATTTATTTTCTCAGAGTTTATTATTTCCTTAGCCATGTCAACCTCTTTCCTTTTGGAGGTTAATATAGTAATTCTACTGTTGTAGAATTGCTTGTAACCACATAGAAAGAATGTCAAAAGTGTATTAATATTTTTAAATAAAACCACAGAAAATTAATTAAAAAATAGAACTGAATGTTTAATTGCATTTTGGAAAGCACAAATATTCTGTTTTCAAAGGGAAGTAGCCTCTTGCACAATAAAGGCTTTGGATCCACACAGACCTGAATATTAATCTGGACTCAGGCACTGTAACTTTTTCAATTTCCTTGAGCCACAATTCCATCATGAACAAAGTGGCAATGATACCTAGATCTTAAAGTTTTTGTAATAAGTAAGGTAACATACGTTGCCTGATACACAGTAGACACTCTGTAAATGGTTACATATGTACTTTGATGGGGCGCCTGGGTGGCGCAGTCGGTTAAGCGTCCGACTTCAGCCAGGTCACGATCTCGCGGTCCGTGAGTTTGAGCCCCGCGTCAGGCTCTGGGCTGATGGCTCGGAGCCTGGAGCCTGTTTCCGATTCTGTGTCTCCCTCTCTCTGCCCCTCCCCCGTTCATGCTCTGTCTCTCTCTGTCCCAAAAAAATAAATAAAAAACATTGAAAAAAAAATTAAAAAAAAAAAAAAAATGTACTTTGAAGGAAGAGAAGATGACAACTTTAACTAATGACAGATGTAACAACGTTTACATTTTTAGCTTTTGGACAACAAAAAATAATACCTTGAATTGTAAAAGGGAGTAACAGGTTGGGGGAAATATTGGTAACTACATCTTTTTATGTGGATCTACATCTTTATATGTGTGCTTATTAAGTTTAATAACTAAAACATAAAATTTTCAGTAAGTAAATGGGCAAAGAAGAAATAAAATAGGCAAATTGGAATAAAAAATTGTTGGATAAATCTTGCAAATTCAGACTGTATACTCTTAATCTAAATAAATCTTTAAAAGCTAAAAATGAGAATGCCCATTTCTAAAAATGATTCAAGGATTTGGTACATTCCTAGGTTTTCTGTGGCAGTGACCTTTTCAATCCTTTAAAAAGAATTTTTTTTTTTTTTTTTTTTTTTTTTTTTTTTTTTTGGTAATATATGTTAAGAGCCACGCTTCCTTCTGGATCCTTTAACCTTGAAATTCTAAACCTGGGAATCTTTCCAAGGACATATTAAAAGGAAAAGTAATATAAACCAAGAGTTTTATTCCAATACATTATAATGAAAAAATTCAACATAAATACCCAACAGTAGGGGAATTTTAAAGTATGAACAGCAGTTCAATTAAATTTTATATACCTATTGAGAACAATTATTTTAGAGTATACGATACGTCCAATTCGTCAATTTTAATTGATCAAATTTCCTGTGCCATTGAAAATAAGTAGCTGAACATGGAGTTTCTCTATCGTTAAGACACAGATGTTGTTACAGTGTCACAGTGGGTTTACAAATAATACATAAGGAAAGCAAAATATGGTCAGTAATGTAAGAGAAGAACAAACCATTCATAAAAAAGTAGATTAATTCAAAACAGTGATCTTGTATTTCAATATGCAGCAATAAGGGTAAGGAGCATTTGAAGGAAAGAAGAAAGAGGACGTGAGCAAAGGAAACCACTGGATCTGTTTGAACAAATAGAAAAGTGTTCTCTTTTCACTATTATGTATGATGCATGAAGGGCCAGGCACATACATTTTGGTCAGAATGTGAAGGACCTTAAATTACATGCTTAAGTGTTTGGACTTTATATGCACTGAGAAGCTTTTGAAGATTGTGGAAGAGACAAGTTATATGACCAGAATCCAGGTGCTGAAAAATAGGACTCCTTTTCCTTCAAGCAGGGGGAAATCCCGTGGGCCAGGCGTTCATATCAATGTAGTCTAATATATGGCTCACTTTGAATAAACAAGACTCTTTTTAAGGGACATAAAAACTAATGTTGGATTTTTTTTCCTGATTTCTTTTATTACTTTTAAGTAAATTCCGATTGCAGTAATTTTTGTTCATGTACTTGAAGATGTATTTTAGAAGCATAGAATGAATTTCTTACAACAAATTTATATATCTTGTTAAGTAACCATGCTGTTTTGGAAAACTGTTAATTGGAATATTGTTGTTCTCTCATTTGAAAATACTTTAGTAGGGGAAGCACTCTAAAGACATGTAGATTAAATAACTAAGATTATTCAATCTCTAGATATACAGAGATTTATATTGATAAAATTTAAGGATCAAAATTACATTTCACAGTGTGATTTTTTTTTTTAGATGTTATTTCAGCATTTATGGCCAGATGGGTATAATGGATATAAAGAATGCAATTTTAGATGAGATTTCTCTTTTGCTATTTAAGGTACTATTTCTGGAATACTCTTATTTCTATATAATTAGGTTGTAGTAATATCAGGGTAGCCTCTGTGGGAACCAAGACCATCTTTCAAGGGATATAACATGGACAGAGCACACTTACTTCCTTTCTCCTAAGTTAAAGTGAACAATTAGCACAGCCAGAATGACATATGAAAATTGGTTATGGGGAATTAGATTAGTCTGTGTCATTGTGAATTGATTATATACCCATGAGCCTCAAACTGTTTTTAGTGATGGCCACTCAGTGAATATCTAGTGAATGTAAGCTAGTCACCAGTGACTGTGGTAGATCAATAGGTATCAAGCTAAGTAAACTCTTCTGTCAACCTGTTTAGAGTGTATTGAGGAAGACCCATGTTGTATCAGTCAGGATTCAGTAAAGGAAACAAACCACACTCAGTACATTTTAAATAGAACAGAATCTTGCAAGAAATTAGGTACTTACCAATGTTGGTAAGATTGGAGAAGTAGAAGTCAGGGGGCTACCACTGAAACTGTTGAATTGAAGAACCAGCTACTGTGATAGTGATCTAGAAGTTGAGAAGCCACAACTGCTGCTATGCATGTCTTTTCAATGTTCATGAACACACTGGAAAGCCAAATTTTGAGCATATGATACATCTATTATAATTTTCAGCCCTCATTTCTCCAAGATCTTGCTTACCAGGAAAAGACAATAGCAGGAAGATAGTTTTCTCTTAACCTCCATCATCCAGAACTTGCACACGGGCATCTAATTAGCAGGATTGATTTTTTTACATCAAGAACCCTGACTGCAAGAAATCTTAAAAATAAAGGTTTACCTTCTGGCCCGTGTAATACAGGAAGGCTTATTGAAGGAGCTGATTAATACTCTCTGCTTTAATTGAGAATGGAAACTATTTAGGAAGAAAGAAGTACCTGCTCCTTTACTCTTACGGAATTTATGTTCTCGAAGGACAGAGGGATTAATCAACCAATTAAATAATTTATTTCAATTACATGTGTAATAAAAGGGATAAAGTTGCTATGGGAAAATAAAATTAGGGGATCTGATCTAGACTTAGATGTTAGAGAAGGCTTGGCTGAGAAAGTGACATTGAAGCTGAGATTCAAAGGTTAGGAGGTCACAAAGCAAAGGACAGCAGAAGAATGTTCTAGGAAAAGGTTCTGACAGCAGAAAAGCAATAGCACATTGAAGGAAGTGAATAAAAGTCAAAATGAATAAAATATAGAAGATGATGGAGAGTGGCAAATGGCATGTTTGTGGCATAAGATGAATCTATGTTATAGGCGAAGACCAGATCATGAGGACTTTGTAAATCATGTTACAGATTTGCTGTTTTATCTTAAAAACAATGGATTATTATTAGCAGAGTTGAGGAAGGAAGATTGTGTGTAATAACACATCAGATTTGTGTTATTAATAAGATCATTATACATGCAGGCAAGGCTCTAAGAGGGCATTGGGAAGACCAGTTGAAGATGTGGATTCACTGGGGAATATTTGAGAAACAAAATTGCTAGGACTTGGTGATTAATAAGATATGGATGATTGAGGAAGAGATCTAGAAGTTTTCTGGCTTCTAAAAGATGTCTGGCTTGCGTTGTGGTGTAGGTAGTTGGGTCTCACGAACTGTAAGATTATGACCTGAGCCAAAGTCAGGCGCTCAACCAACTGAGCCACCCTAGGTGCCCCTAACCTTACTCATTTTAAAAAGTACTCACACTGCCTTTCCATCTCATGGGTAGGAAAAAGATATGGAAGGAAGCTCTGCATATTTTCACTGAGGGAAAATATGTGTGCTAATGAATTATCTTAGCAGCTGTCTATTCCATTCTAATTTTACTGACTCTAAAGCCCTTTATGGGAAGTTCATTTGTGAAAAGTGGAAATATAAAATCTGAGGAAACCAAGCTTAAACAGTGTTTTTTTTTTTAATGTTTATTTTTTGAGAGAGAGACAGAGCGTGAGCGGGGAAGGGGCAGAGAAAGAGGGAGACACAGAATCTGAAGCAGGCTCCAAGCTCTGAGTTGTCTGCACAGAGCCTGACATGGGGCTCAAACTCACGAACCACAAGATCATGACCTGAGCCGAAATCGGCCACTTAACCAACTT
This sequence comes from Neofelis nebulosa, assembly GCF_028018385.1. Classification (NCBI taxonomy): domain Eukaryota; kingdom Metazoa; phylum Chordata; class Mammalia; order Carnivora; family Felidae; genus Neofelis; species Neofelis nebulosa. The sequence continues at coordinate 94,262,178 of NC_080787.1, read as the reverse complement.
AGCCACCCAGGCACCCCTTAAATAGTTCTTAAACTATGCACCTGACTTCCTTTACTTTTTTACAGCTCATGTTCTTTTGTGTTGTATTTCCATGTGTAGAAACACTTTCTCCAGTTAATACAGTATTGGATCTCAAATATCTTCCTTGGAGAATCCAATACTCTGTTCAGAGGATGTGAACAGGATGAATTATATCTCTGAAGCTATTCAGAGGTTAGCAAAGCCTGGACTCCAGGTAATGCTCGCCCTGGGAAACCAGATGGAAAAACAGTGGTTATTTTGATACATCAGAAAGCAGCAGTCATCTTGTAACAAAAAGTGTAGCTCTATAACTCATGGTCTTAACCATCTCTTCTCAATTCATTTCTCCAAATTAAATTCCTGTTTAAAAGCTCCTATATATACATATATAGGAGCACCCAATGTGGTGCTCAACTCATGAACTATGAGATCATAACCTGAGCTGAAATCAAGAGTTGGACACTTAATCTACTGAGCCACCCAGGCGCCCCAAAAGGCTTTATTTTTTTTTAAGGGAGGACTTTGTACAAATACACACAAATATTGCATGTATTTACATGTGTGTTTTAGTGTAAACAGATTTGGTCATGTTATGGTTTATGTCTCTTGTAATAATACATAGTGGAGATGTTTCCAATTCAACTGAGAAAGACTGGATTCTTTGTTTTAACAACTTCATAGTATGGCACAATGTGCACATTATCTTAATGCATTGACCCAGTCCTATCTTGATGGACACCTTTGTTTCCAATTATTTTTTATTGTAAACAGTGCATGGTAAACATTCTTGCTCATACTCTTGGCAGCTGCAGTGTTATCCATTGGGGAAATCCCTAGCCATGGAGTATTATCCATCAACACGGTGTATGCATTTAAAATTTTGGTGAATGGTCTCCAGTTGCCCACTAGGGAGATTGTTCCAATTTACATTTCCTTGAACAGTAACTTCCTCCCACATAACTTTACCAGCACTGGGCAGTGTCAACATTTTTAAGTTTTAAAAAATGGTACTTTAATATCATTTTGACTGACAGTTCTTGAATTTTGAGTAAAGCTCAGAATTTTCCATATTTGTCCACTTAAATTCCTTTTTTTTATAATTTTCTTATTCATATTTGTGGTCCATTGTGTGTACATTGCATGTGCTGTCATGTGTTACAGACATTTTTTTCCTAGTTAACTTTTGATTTTTATTTATGAATATTTTTACCTTATGGAAATTATTTACCAATTTATGTATAGTCTTTGGGCTTTGTCTTGCTCATAAAGGCCATACCTACTTTATCCATATATTCCTCCAGCCCTTTTTAAATTTAATTTATTCTTATTAAATCTTTGATCTGTCTGGAATTTTTTCCATATAGTATGGACTCATCATCTTTTTCTGAATACTCCCTGTTTCTTCTGTTGATTTTAATTTTGATATAACATACAGAATTCTCATATTTGCTGGAGTCAATTTCTGGACTTTCTTTTTTGTTTCATTGATTTTGCTATTTCTTCTCTGGTATCAAACTGTTTTACTTACTCTGTTGCTATAATATTTTTAATACTTGGTTGAGAATAGGCATCCTGATTATTCTTCAATTTTAGATATTTTCCTGAATAAATATACAGGTTTACTTTGCAGGGTGAACTTGAGTATAACCTCCAAGAAATCATGTTCATTTTTTAGTTGAGTTAGTTTCTTGATTATGTTAAGTTAGTGAGAATTGGCATTTTTGCCAAGTCAAGTTTTCCTATCTCAAAAGCAAAGCTTGTGATTTCATTTCTTCAATATCTTAATATAAATGTAATTATAAGTATAGTATCATTGAATTCTGAGGTTAAATTGTACTTAGTTTTGGTGTATTATTTTAATGCATTGATGAATCCTGTTTTCTAAAGTTCTTTGCCATTTGGATTGATATTCATAAAAGAGTTTCTCTGTTATATTCTGTTTTTTGCTTCTTTATCAGGTTTTAATATCAATGCTATTTCACTGCTTCTGTAAGATTAATTCTGGGACTTTTATTTTTGTGGTCTGGGCCTCTTAATAGTATTAGAATTAATTTGTCTTTAAAAATAGGAAAACCCAAATGTAAGATAGCTTTTAAATTTTCTTCCATTGTTTTATTATTTTACAACTTCTTATCCCTTCTAGGATAAATGTTATAACATTTTTTTCCTAGAAAACCATCCATCCCAAACAGTTTTTTAAATGCAGTGTATTGAATTTTACAAAGTACCCTTTTCTGATTATTTTAAACTGTGATATATTTCTGAACATTTTTTTTTAACATTAGTAATTTTTTGTCTTTGTGCTCATGCTGTTGTGCTTGTGTACAACTATCTCTTTTTACTGGGGCACCTGGGTGGCTCAGTCGGTTAAGTGTCCGACTTCAGCTCAGGTCATGATCTTCCAGTCTATGAGTACAAGCCCCGCGTCAGGCTCTGTGCTGACAGCTCAGAGCCTGGAGCCCACTTCAGATTCTGTGTCCCTCTCTTGCTCTGCCACTAACCTGTTCCTGCTCTGTCTCTCTCTCTTTCTCTTAAGAATAAATAAGACATTAAAAAAATAAAAACAAACAAACAACTATCTTTTTATTTAAGGGCTAGACAGTAAGTATTTTAAGCCTGTGGGCATATGGTGTCTATCACAATTATTCAACTATAACTTAAAAGCAGCCATAGACAATATGTGAACAAATTAATATGACTGTGTTCCAATAAAACTTTATTTACAAAACAGACAGTTGGGGCATAGTTTGCCAACTCCTGTTCTTGCCAGTAATAGTCATTGGTGTTTTTTGTTTAATTTTTCTTTTAAAATAAGAGTTTTTGTGTTTACTTATCAATCTCACAATTTTTAAATGATCAGATTCTATTTTAACTTTATTAGGGTATCTGTTTTTCTTTGGTTTTGTTATCCTTTAATTTTTCCAACTCTTGAGTTAGGTGTTAATTTATTCATATTTTTATTTAGTTAAGTATTCAGGTATGATATTTTCTGAGAGTATGATTTACTCCGTCCTGTAAATTTGGTGTGTGGTGTTTTCATTAGTTTTTAGACTTAGGCAATTTTAATTTTCATTTTTCCTTTGTTTAAGAAAGTCAGAGTAAGAAAGCTACCTATATAAAGTGACATTAGTGTGTTAGAGTTATTATTTTTTCAGATGTTTTATACCTAGTTCAATCTAACGTCACATCTCACCTGGAATGCTGTACTAGAATAGTAAACCGAAATGGTCTCCTCTATCTCTCTCCTTCAAACCCTTGAGTGGCTTTCTACTTTATTCAGACTAAAAGCCAAAATTGTTATAATGGATGTCCTCAAACTCATGTCCCAAACTGAATCTTGGTTCCCACCTTCCAAGTGCCTAGCCTAAGGCACAAGCATTGGCCGTCTTCAGCCTATTTTCCCTATCATATAATCAGTGCACCAAGGCATAGATAAACTAGCAACAATTCTCTTTCCTTCATACCTCCCTTCCCAGGCAGTCACCCAGTCTTCCTTACTGTATAGCCTACCTTCACCTCGACTTTATGTGGTATCTCTATTTCCTACCTCCATCTTCTCACTGGGACTGTTGATAGCCTCAGAGCTGCTCATCCAGCCTCTGGTTTCACACAAGACGTTACCTCTCTAAACAACAAACCTGAAATTGCTTAAGAATTTTACTTGGCCCTTTTCTTCCTATGCTTGGAACCATGTAAAGCCTGATCCTAATCTTCCCTTCTAGCATCATTTTCTTGCATTCACCCAATGCCTCCTGAATAATGTGCTTCAGACACACTGTATTCTTTGCTAGTTCCAGCCTTTATGCTTGTTTATCCTGCTACCTACTATCCCCCCACTTAGTAGTATATCACTTGTCCTTCAAGACCCACATTTCACATTTTCTGTGAAGACTTCTTCGATGAGATCATTGATTCATTCATTCCAGAAATGAGCAGTTAGTGCCAGCTATGCAGAAAGTACTCTGCCAGGTGCTAGCAGAACAAACACAAATAAGCCATAATGCTGTTCTTCCCCTCATTTCAGCTTTGTCCATATACCTCTATTAGAAACATATGAGGCACCTTGGTGGCTCAGTTGGTTAAGCGTCCAACTTCCTCTCAGGTCATGATATCATGGTTTGTGGTTTTGAGCCCCATGTCAAGCTCCGTGCTGACAGTTCAGAGCCTGGAGCCTGCTTCATATTCTGTGTCTTTCTCTCTGTCCCTCTCTCGCGCGTGCTCATGTGTTTCTCTCTCTCTCTCTCTCTCTCTCTCTCTCTCTCTCTCTCTCTCTCTCTCAAAAATAAACATTTAAAAAAGTAAAATAATAAAATAAAAAGAAATATATTTTATAGAAATCACTTGTGTATGGGTCTCTTTCCATTCTGCAGATTATTCAAAGCTCAGATTTTGTCTTAAATTTCTTTGTATTTCTAGGATCCAGTACATGCTAAATGTCTATTTATCATTTAAGTTATCTTTTCTTTGGCCCTTTACAGTGTCCTTTTTTTAAGTCACAGTCATGTTTTCTTTCCAAATTTGTTGGAAGGTACTTTTTAGGAGTATAAATAGTTGAGTACAGTAATGAATATGAAGTTGTGTAGAACTAAATAGAATCATGTGGTCAAATTATACAGCCGTATTGTACATAGATGAGTAAAAATTATCACTCTAGAGAGTGCCTGGATGGCTTAGTCAGTTAAGTGTACTACTCTTGATTTGGGATCAGGTCATTATCTCAGGGTTTGGGTGATCAAGCCCTGCATCGGGCTCTGGGCTGACAGAGTGGAGCTTGTTTGGGATTCTCTCACTCTCCCCCTCTCTCTGCCCCTCCCCTGCTCACACTTTTCCTCCCATCTCAAAACAAGTAAATAAACTTAAAAAAAAATCATTCTAGGTATCTTCCTATAGGGAACTATGGTCCTTAAACTTTCGTGTGCATCAGAATAACTTGAAGAGATTATTAGAAATGTATATCTAATAATATGAAAAGATTTTTCATATTATTAGTCATTAGGAAAAGGCAGATTAAAGCCACAATGGCATACCACTACACACCTCTTAGAATGGCTAAAATAAAAAATAATGACAGTCTCAAGTGTGGACAAGCATGGGAAACAATTGGAACTCTAATATATTGGTGGTGAAAATGCATATGGTACAGCTACTTTGAAAATGGTTTGGCAGTTTTTGTAAAGTTAAACATACGTTTACCTTGTGACCCAGCAACCACACTCCTGGTATCCAGAGAAATTAAAATATATTCATGTTCTCTCTCTCTCTCTCTCTCTCTCTCTCACACACACACACACGCACATGCACACACACACACACACACACACACACACACACACACACACACAGAGTGAGCGAGAGAGAAACTTCACATGAGGATTCAATGAGGCTCTACTCATAATTGCCCAAAGTGGAAACAACTCAAACATCCTTCAGTGGATGATTGGATTAACAAACTAATATATCCATCCATGCTGTGGAATTCTGCTCAGCAAGAAAAAGGAATGAACTATCAATACAACTTGGATGAATCTCAAAGGCTCATATACTGTTTGAGTCCATTTTTATAACAGTCTTGAAGTCACAAAAGTATAAGGATGGAGAACAGATCATTAGTTGCCAGAGGTTATAAGTGGAGAGGGTGTAACTATAAAGGAATAACAAGGGAATTTTTTAGGGTGAAAGAACTGTTTTATATCCTGACTATGGTAGTTGTTACAGAAATTGAACATATTCAAATTCATAGACTGTACACCAAAAGTGAAAAAATAATAAAATTTTTCTGTATGATTTTTAAAACAAGATTTTTAAAATGTACATCTCTTTGCCTCATTCCCAAGGATTCTAGTTTATTTGTACTCTGAGCTAGACCAGACCACAAGTAGCAAATTTAGCTTCAAAGACAATTAGGAATGAGCAAACCAGACTTATTTTAGGATTGTTGTCACTTCAGGTCTATACTAAACCAATTAAAAAGCAATGCACAAGATATTTTTAGCAAGAATAGAGACAAAAGAGAAATGATCCCTAGTGACTCTATATTCCTCACTGAGACCAGAGGGATTACTCAGATGGTTGCCCGGAACCTGGTTGAACTCAATTGGTCAGAGTGGGGGTGGGGGGTGCTATGTGAGTACTCTGCTACGTAATGGGAATATTCTTCCCTACAGTTCATTATTCCCTGCCTTCAGCCTCTTATTGTGTCATTGGTGCTGCAAACCAAGTCCTGCTCCAAATGGAGTTTGACTAAGGAATCTGCATTTATCACAAGCACATCAGGACATTCCATTGCAGGGGTCTACAGACAGCAGATTCAACTGAAACAAACAACAATCCAAGCAGTATAATTTGTACAGAGTATCTCCTCCAAAAAATATCTTCTTATTTATTCTGTTAGCTCTGAGTCTACTTATGAATATTAGAGAAGAAACTTACTAGATGAAATGTGTCTCCTCTCCCTACCCTTGGCCCATGAAAGAACTCTGTTATATCCTAGAAAATACTCCACAATTGACCTTATCCCAAGTCATCTCATATTCATAAGAGCTGTGTTAAGAAAATAGATCATAACTCTTGTCTGAAAAAATGAAAAAATTTAAAAAGATGAAAGTTTAGGCAATATGACCCAAATGTAGTTAATTATAAGGTCAGTGCATGATATGATTTCTAACAGGCTGACCACACTGCACAAAAATAAAAGAGAACTATACTCCCCATGAAAGTTGAAGAAGGAAGTCTTTTTGGGTATATGTGTATTTTGTTCAGGACTCTAGGTCTGTGTGTAAGTTGTTATTTACTGGGATGGCCACTAGATGGAGTGGTTTGTTAATGTATTTCTGTTTTATTTTTGCAACAGATTTCATGGAGTGCTGTTTTAGGTCATTTCCTTAGTTAATTATTATTAGAAGTTTAAAATTTGGGGGCACCTGGGTGGCTAAGTCTGTTAAGTGACTGACTGTTGGTTTCAGGTCAGGTCATGATCTTACAGTTCATGGGGTCGAGCCCCACCTCAGGCTCTGGGCTGAGAGCACTGGAACCTGCATGGGATTCTCTCTCTCCCTCTCTCTGCCCCTCCCCCACTTGCATGCTCATGTGTACTCGCTCCCCCCTTCAAAATAAATAAATAAGCTTTAAAAATGAAAGTTTAAAATTTTAAGTGACTTTAGACATAATCAATGTCACAAAGTCTGTACTAGAATCACAGACCCCTGAAATTCCACTTCCTGTCAGTGTAATGGCCCTTGCATAAAAACCATGGAAAGCTTCTCTTTCAAAAGATGCTCTTGAAATGTTGATAATTAAATTTTTAGAGCAATAGCAAGCAAATGCAGGACATGATGCCCCATTTATTGACTACATAAATACTTATTTTATGTTAATCTACATTCTTTAATTTTATAGGGAGATTTTCTCCATTGTATAGTGTGAGTCTCAGTGAATTTTTTTAAGATACTCTGCTGTAGCAATTATATAGATTGCTGATAAGTGGATCAAATCCCACATCTGAGTTCAGACAAGGTCAAAAACAGACACCAGAAGTGAAGTTAGTATATTCAGGACATTGTCAAGTTGAGGAACTAAGGTGGTCAGTGCCCTCCCATCAAAATCATCAAGAACACACCTCTAGGTGAACACAGTTGGGTTTATTGGGTCACTTCAAAGAGAAACAGTGCATGCACTAAGGAATCATGCATGGGGATCTCAGAAAGAAGAGGGAAATGTCTTCCAGGAAGTAGGTTATGTACAGAAAATATAAAGACCCTGGTGAAGTGGATGTGGCTTTGTCAAAAAAGGGACTTAGAGAAAAAGTCAACCCTAGTAGCTGGCATTGGTAAGTGAGGTTAGGGAATGAGAATAATTTCTGTAGAGTCTTTTTTTTTTTTTTTTGTAATTGAACAAATACTTTTTTAATGTTTTTTTGCTTGTTTGTTTTGAGAGAAAGAGAAAGCACAAGCAGGGGAGGTGGGCAGAGAGACTGGTAGAGAGAGAGGATCCAAAGGAGGCTCCACACTGTCACTGCACAGCCCAGTGTGGGACTTGAACTCACAAACTGTGAGATCATGACCTTAGTCAAAGTTGGACACTTAACCAATTGAGCCACCCAAGCACCCAGAACAAACATTTATTTAATGCCACTCTGGGTCAAGCATAATATTGTGCCCTTTAATCCGTAACGTTGGACCAAAATAGATACAATTCCTGGCCTCGTGGCATTTACATTTCACTGGAGGGTTCAGACAAGTGTGATGAACACAGCATGTTAAGTGTTCTATTATAGGAAATACAGGGAGATATAACAAGTTACTGGGCCTCTGTAGCATTTGATACTATTGACCAGGCCCTGGTTCTTTTTTTTCTCCTGGGTCTTCTCCTGTTTTTCTAACTACTTTTTTTCTTTTTTCTTTTTTATTTAAATCCAAGTTAGTTAACATATAGTGTAATAATGGTTTCGGGAGTAGAATTTAGTGATTCATCACTTACATATAACACCCAGTGTAGAGTCCTGCATTGTAAGGGCTGTGGCCTTTGCCCTGAATAAGTTGGAAGCAATTTAGATTTATGTTTTGTTTTTTTCTTAGATTTATGCTTTTTTTTTAATAGAGTATTTTTGGAAGGATAGGAAACAAGAAATAATGTTTGGTTACAAGTCTGTATGAAAGAGATGCTTACTTTTAGCCTCATTCCTTTTGGATTTTGTGTCATGTTGGAGATTACCTATGCTTTAAGATAGGTAAAATATAATTTTTAACAACTTTATACAGAAAAATATATACTTAGGCCTCAAAACAAGAATAATTTTATGCTTACTTTGATGAAGTCATTGAACAAAAATGCTAAATAACAATTACTTGTAAATGTTAAATAATACTCTTTTATGTCTTGTTGATATCTACCTTAGGTGCAGAAGTCAAGAAACAAACAAGTACGAGAATTATTTCCAGATGGTTTTAGTATTCATCATGCAGGAATGCTTCGGCAGGACAGAAACTTGGTTGAAAATTTGTTTTCTAATGGGCATATCAAAGTTCTAGTCTGTACAGCTACATTAGCCTGGGGTGTCAATCTTCCTGCTCATGCTGTTATTATTAAGGTAATAGCTTACCTTACATGGATTTGTGTGTGTCTTAAACCTGTGGATTGATTTATTTAGAAAAATACTGTGATTTGGCTGTTTCATTGACTTTTACTGCTATTCATATAAGGTAAGAATTATTCGCTCCAAAAAAATCTAGTTTATATTGTGAAAATTTAACTCTATCACAGATGATGAAAGGATTAGTTAAAGTACACTTTTAAGATCTTGCCATATTTGCCTAATTTCAGTATTCAGCTCATCAGGATTATAGTTGTGTGTGTTTATGTAAATTTTTATTAACTTTTCTTCATCTAGGGAACACAAATATATGCTGCAAAAAGAGGCTCTTTTGTTGACCTTGGAATTTTAGATGTCATGCAGATATTTGGTCGAGCTGGAAGACCACAATTTGACAGATTTGGAGAAGGAATCATCATAACAACACATGACAAACTCAGCCATTACCTCACTTTGCTCACTCAACAAAACCCAATTGAGAGTCAGTTTCTGGAAAGCCTTGCAGATAACCTAAATGCAGAGGTAAGATCTAGTGAATAAAGGATAGGAATAGAATAATCAGCTGAAAGAATGGCCAAGTAAATATCAGGTGGAATTGGTTGCTATTCTGTAATCTTCAGGAATATAGTTTATGCCTATATAATATATGACTATATATTATAATATATATATATATATATATATATATATATATATAAAATACATGACTATATAATTATAGTCATAAGGCACAACAGACTGAATGGACTAAATGGCAATATTGTTGGTTAATTCAGAACAGTGTAGGATGCATATGATAACTGATAAGAACTCATTGCTAAAAGAGTGTACTTTTAAACTGTGAAGTTTTGTTATAGGCCAGAAATCTAACCAAAGCTATACCAATGGGAGAAACAGAAATAGCAGTAACAACCACTATATTTGGATTATACTCTTAGAAAGTTTTTTATAAGGTTTATAAAGGTTTTTTTTTTTATGTTAGGTCATTGATTGACCTTTCATACAGAATATAATTGCTTAAATTGAGCTACAGTATTATAATTTGTTTCATGTATGTATGTGCATTTTGTGTTAAGATTTAAATAGCAGACTCTGGAAGTCCAGGTAATGTATTAACTGGTAAAGAGGATAAACATTCTTAATTTAAGAGTCTGTGTGTCAAACATTTAAATAAAGTTTCACTCTTTTGATGACATTTTTTTAATTATTGCCCTGGCATTCAACATTTTCCTGCTTCTATATCCTTTCTTGTCTTTAAAATTTATTCACATAATTTTTTAAAATAGATGGAGTATAAATGTTAAATAGATGAATAAATGAAATGTTAATAGATGAATAAATGAAATGAAATATTTGCAATCAAATATTGTGTATGAGTGCTATATCAGGTACTTCTTAAACAGCTTATAAAAATTTCACTTACATTCTGTTCATTACAATTCTTTTTCGAGGATCAAAAGCACATCCACTATGCAGTCCCCTCTGTTAAAGTACATGTAGTCCAAAAGGGGAAAAAAGATACAAAAACACAGTGATATTTTCTATAGAAAGTGATATTTTCTATAGATGGAGTCAGCAGAAGGAGGAAACACTGTTGGTCTCTGGCTATTAGGAAAAGCTTTGTTCCTGATGATGGCAGAACTTGATCTGAGATCAGAAGATTAGATAAGGTTTGGAAGATCTGGTTCGAAGTTAGAAAAAGTCATAAAAGACGCTAGTCTCTAGTAACATAATTACAAGAAAATAAAAATTATTAGAAAATAAATTTTTACCCTACAGGCAATGTTATTATAGCTCAGTTTCAGTCCCCATTACCTGTTATGATTGCATGCTTTAAATAATTAGGTCTTTGGTGGGTCAACAGTATCTCTGATAGAATAGTCTATTGTACAATCCATGATAGTAATAGTAGGAGTGGCATGAGAACAACCTAAATGCCCTGCGAGGTAGATATTATTGCCTCAGAGAGATAAATAACTAACCCAAAGCTACTGATTTTTGGAACTAGTATTCAAACTCAGGTATATTTAACTACAAATCTAGTTTCTTTATGATAACCTAGATTGTTGTTGCCTTATAAGAATGTAGTCAGTTAAAGGTGAATACATTTCTCTACATTGATACTTACCATTTGCCTTCTCTAAGACCAGGACTAATTTTTCCAAAATGGTAGTCATAATTTCTCTCACTTAAAAAGAAAGCCTCTTTTTTTTGCAAGTTTTCCAGGAAAGTATATCAAGGAAGACTATCTTCATAAATATAATTACTATCCTTTTTATAAATGGTAAAGTAAACTCAAGGTGGTGATGTTATTGTGCAGAAGACACGGGATAAGTGAAATACTGCTATGTCCTCAAGGAACTCTTTTTTATATACTGTAAAATATTATCAATGAAAAACTATTTGGTCAAACCCTGAAAAATTTAGAAAATAAATTGTAGTCAATAGATTTAACTCATATTCATAAAGTATTTATTAGGTAGGTCATTTTCCAAAATGTCAACTAACTATAACCATAATTCCATTTAATGCCATCAAAGGCATTCAAATAATGAAATATATATCTAGAAATTTTTTGCCAATATATTGAAGTACAGCCATTGCTAAAACTTTTTTCTCATATTTTAGTCTACTTAGAATAGCTCCCAATTAAAGTAAATTTTCTTTTAAGGAAACAAATTCCCTTATGGTTGAGTATGAAATTAAATTTGGTAATCTGTGGAAATGAAGTGTGAAATTAGTTTATAAAATGAATGTGTACTGTGTTCTTAAGGTAATGGATTTTCAAGTCTTTAGACTCCCCAGATCTTTGCAAGACTATTCAGTGGCAGTGATCAACATAAATGTCATATTAGATTAGGAATATTGCCTCTACTAATATCTTTTGTAGCATGAATATCTATTCTGACCATTAGTTTAGAAGAACTGAAGAAAGTAATATGTTAAGTAATAATTTTAATATATTTTATGAGACAAATTTGCTGATTGATACCTGATACCTAATACAGCTGACTCTTAATGCTAATGCCAAAAGGTCACAAGTCCCTTTTTTTTTTTTTAAGTTTATTTATTTTGAAAGAGAGAGAGCTTGCACATACATGCAAGTGAGGGAGGGGCAGAGAGAGAGAGAGAATCCCAAGCAGGCTCTGCTCTGTCAACACAGAGCCCAACTCAGGGCTTGAACACACAAACCATGAGATCATGACCTGAGCCAAAATCAAGAGCCAGATGCTTAACTGACTGAACCACCCAGGCGCCCCAACAGCCACTTACTTTTGCACTGAGAGAAACACTGAAGCGTGTTTGAGGCTTATTAAAATGTATTCAGCAGACATTACTGTGTACCTGCTCTGTGTTAGGCCCTTGTAGTACATACTTTAAAATATGTGAATATATCTGTAACCCTACATATATTCTATATGGAGTTTTTCTTTTTTTTTTTTTCAAGTTTATTTATTTATTTTTGAGAGACAGAGAGGGCACAAGCTGAAGAGGGGCAGAGAGAGAGGCAGAGACACAAAATCCAAAGCAGGCTCCAGGTACTGAGCTCTGAGCCCTCAGTGCAGAGCCTGACTGCCAGGCTCACACTCACAAACCACAAGATCATGACCTGAGCTGAAGTTGGATGCTTAACCAACTGACTCACCCAGGCGCCCCTATATGGAATTTTTCTTGTCTCTACATGACATAGTATAAATACCTTGTCCTTAGATTTAAGTCTTCCATAGTGTAACCAACCTTCCCAATGCTGATTCTGGTTATTCTCCAACACATGTCTTCTGCACGAGACAGACTCTCAGTCTATTCACTTCATTTATAAAGTCCCAATTTTCCCATTTATAAAATAGGGACAATCTCACTAGATTGTTGTGAAAAATTAAGAAGCACCTGTGCTAAGCTGGTATTTAGTAAACTATTTGTATCACTTACCATTATCTGATAGTCCCTTGATACTCAGCCTATTTATACTTACTGTCAGCTTTCAAATCCTAGCTGAATAAATACATAAATGGTCGTATTTTTTTCATATATTTGCTAAAGGATACACACACACACAGTCATGCATACACATACATACTGATGATTATATTTATTTTGTTTTTATAGGATTTCAACCAGTTTAAGAAAACACACAAGGAAACAATTAAGATCATCTTAAAGGCTAAATTTAAATAGGTGAATTAGATATAAAGTGATACTTTGAGTCTAACTTCTAAATTACCAAATTTGGGGTAGATTTATTTTTTCTTCTTAACAGAACATAGAACTCTATTACGTTGTATGTTTAATGGCACTTTTATAAGTTTTACACTTTAGGCATTTTTAATTAAAATCATTTTTGGATAAGTATTATGTACTAGGCACCAGGGATGGTGATTTCATGTACAGTCATCTTAGTTACACGTGTCTCACCTACATGACCAGGGGACTTCTTAAGACCGGAGATCATGCTCCATTTATTGCTATATCCATTGTACTTTATATAATACAGACTTGTAACTGAGTTACTATGTGATTGTTGAGATGAATGGATATATTGCAAAGAGATTTGAAAAATACTTTTATCATAAAAGGCTCCTGTGCTAAGTAGCCACTAGGTGACAGCAGATATTTACAAGCAAATTTTTGTCTTTGTCACTAGGTGGCATTCAAAGATTAATCTAGAAATATGATGCACCATCATGAATTTACATCAGCTTTTCAGGGTAGTCTGTTTTCTTTTGATGAACATTTAGATGACTTGAATGACTTAATCCAGTTTGATACCTTCTTCCTCCTTTCCTTTAATCTTATCCTTAGTAGCAACAGGTGCTTATTAATGTTCATTTACTGAGTCTGATTTTGGAAATGATAGCATTATTTTATCCTTTATAAAATTTTCTTTTTTTTTTTTTTTTTTTTTTTTTTATTTATTTATTTTTGGGACAGAGAGAGACAGAGCATGAACGGGGGAGGGGCAGAGAGAGAGGGAGACACAGAATCGGAAACAGGCTCCAGGCTCCGAGCCATCAGCCCAGAGCCTGACGCGGGGCTCGAACTCACGGACCGCGAGATCGTGACCTGGCTGAAGTCGGACGCTTAACCGACTGCGCCACCCAGGCGCCCCTTTATAAAATTTTCTATCTTAGGAGTTGTGATATATTATTTTAAAATATCTATCGGTCATAAGGGAATCCACACTGTTTTGGCCATCAAATAATAAAATCACAAATGGAGGACACTATCAGATTTTTAGCTATATAATTAAACTAGTTTCCTTTACCTCAGCAGGCTAGAAAATGTTTCAGCTGTCTCTCTCTCACTCTTTTTTTTTTTTTTTTTTTTTTTTTTTGAGAAAGAGAGCAAGTGTGCATATGACTGCAGGAGGGGCAGAGGAAGAGAGAGGGAGAGGATCTTAAGCTGGCTCCACGGCCAACACAGAGCCCAAAGAGGGGCTCAATCTCACTACTGTGAGATCATGACCTGAACAAAAATCAAGAGTCAGACACTTAACCAACCGAGCACTCGGGTGCCCCCAGCTGTCTCATGTTTAATATTTAGGGAGCGTGGCACAATTCCTTTATTAGTTATGTTTTAGTCTTGCTACTCTTCATTTTGTAGAGTCTTACAGTTCACTTTTTAGGAAATGTATATATATTACCTATATTGTGGGTGACTTAGTCATTTGTAAATACATTAAATTTATGTAACTATGCTGATACAATTGACATCAGACATTGTGTAAGTTTAAGGTTTACAGTGCAATGGTTTGATATGTGTATAATTGTGAAATACGTACCACAGTAAAGTTAGTAAACCTATTCTTCATGTAACTATCATTTTGTTGTTGTTATCATGAGAACACTAAAGTGCTACTCTCATATCAACTTTCAAGTACACAATATAGTATTACTAACTATAGCTCCCATGCTGTACATTAGATAACCGAAACTTACTCATCTTACAACTGAAAGTTTATGCCTTTTGACCAACATCTCCCCATTTCCCCCACCCCTCAACTCCTGGCAACCACTATTCTGCTCTTTGTTTCCATGAGTTTGGTGTTTCTAGAGTCCACGTGTAAGTGAAACGCTACAGTATTTGTCTTTCTCTGTCTGACTTGTTTCAAGTTAGTGTAAATTTAAAGTAAATAGAATCCACCTAGTTATTTTTACATTGGTCATTTCTCTTTTTTTAATAAGTAATAGCATGGTGTATAGTATAGTAATGTTTATATATTGCTAGATCTCATCTTCAACTAACTAAAGATAGCTAAGCATCCATATTTATTTCACAAAATTAGTTATACAGAATTAAAAATTATAGGAATAAAACAAACAAAAGTTTTATTTTCTTTAATATTGAGTGCTAAAATGAGACACTTTCTTTTTCCTTTTTTTTTTTCTCTCCTAATACAATAATAATTTAGGTAGGAGGCATCTCTCTTCCTTTTATTGAGGTATTAAGAAATTTAATTTTTTTTTAGCCATAGGTTCAGGAAGAATTATGCAACTATGAAGTTTCCAAGTTTTGCGTGAACTTTTAAATTAAGGAACACTTAGTAAAGTGATTACCTGTATATCTAGTAGCTAAGGAAATGTATTTTTAAGAAAACTGATTTTCATTGCAATTTTGTTTTAATACCATTTTCTAATAATTTCTCTTTATTACACAGATCTTGTATGTTATATTGTATTTTTAAATTATTAACCTTTCAATGCTGTATATATAGAATTAAACCCCATTTAGGTAAAATAATCAAATGCCATAATATTGAGTAAACTTGGTTTTGGAAGCTAGCATTTCCAATGTACTGTTCTCAATTAAATGAGGCAGGACTGATTTTTAATTAATTGGAGAGGTGTCATGTCCAGTAATTGTACTTACCTTCTTTTAAATACAGCATAATGATATATTTTAACTTACCCTTTGACAAAATGACCTTTGATGTAATGTTTATATCCAACTTTAATGCATTAGTTTAATTTTTGTTATATTTTTGATTTGCAGATTGCTCTGGGAACAGTTACTAATGTGGAAGAAGCAGTGAAGTGGATAAGTTACACTTATCTTTATGTACGGATGAGAGCAAATCCATTAGTATATGGCATCAGTCACAAGGCTTATCAGGTAGAAAACTCACTTATTGAAAAAAAACAAGCCTTCTTTTTGGTTTTGTAATCTTTTTATGATATGAGGATAAATATTTGCTACTTCTGCCTCATCTGAATAGAGTTAGGTACATAGAAGAAAAGCAAAGAGCTTTAATCTTTTTTAGAAAATATGAAGGAAAATTAAATTTGCCACTTGTAATTATTTAACTTTATATCTTTTCCCAATGATACTAAAAACTGAGTCTTTATATATTATCAGTTTATTATTCAGGTACATTTCCATTTGATATTGATATTTTGCTGTGATTTTTTAAAAACCTATAATAAATAAAGGTAATTAGATTAAACCAGACGTGAGAATTATAGATCACTTTTAATCACAGGCTTATGTTTTATGAAGTATGTTCCTCTTATCAAGTCCCTTCTAAGCCTTTATTCCTAAATTAAAAGATAGCATTAATGAGTTATTAACAGTGTGAAGGCTTGAATCAGTTCCACTGAACACAGTGACAGAACCAGATTTATGTTGTAGCAGCCCTTCCTGTGAACTTTACAGTTGTGTGGTCCACATGGCTTACAGATTCTGTGAGATCTTGTCTTTTCTTAGAACTCTGTTTTATATACTGTAAATGCTTCCTAATTACAGATAAAATCAGTTGTCTAATGAAAACATTCTGTCACCATCATCATATGGATATTCACTAGTGTTAAGTCAAAAGTAGCAAAGTTGAACTGAACTTAAAATTATAGTTTTCCCCATTCACTGTTAATTTAGCTTTTGTATATATTCCATTGTCTTATCAAAGCAGTTGCCAATCTTTTTTGTCATTTTTCCTTTTCCTGTGCTGTAGACTTGACCATGGAAGAATTGAAACTTAAGGGTTAGGAGGGAAAAAAAAGACCTTGCTACAAATAGGGGCTTGTGAAAATAGTCAATGGCACGATGAAAATATTCTGAAAGGGTAGAGGAAGATGAAACACAACACATATTTTCATGGGCTAAGCCATTGCAAATCTTGGGGCAAAATAAACACATTGATTTTTTTAAGTACTAGATTAATATCAGAAGTCATTTTTATATAATTTTCTAGTGTAAAGAAAGTGATTTTTTTTTCTTTCTGAGGTACATAGTTTTACTATCTTCGCAGTTCAGAGACTTTTTAATTTTCTTTTTAATTTTCTTTTTACTTATATGTTTGTTTTATTACTCAGTAAGAATTTGTAGCCACAAACTCATGTGAACTGACACAAATCATGCTGTCCAACGTATTTTTTAATGGTTTAGTAACATGTGATGAGTAAAATGGTTTTATAAGATGAACCTGATACATACAGTATATCATTTATAGCAAATTTTAAGACCTTCATGTTTGTTAATGGCTTTTGATTCCATCTTCCCTACATTTGACTTCCTTGGCCTCATTTTTCTTATTTTTAAATTTGTTTTAGCTATGTTTGGTATATGAACATGCTGCCATCAAAATCTAGGTTAGAATGAATAGTAGGAGTATTGACTCATCAGTTGATTTCCGAAGAATTTTTATACTCCCCTCAGTCCCACTTAAAGGTCATATTTATTGTTCATGACCAGAGCATGATCTTCAGTACTTGGTGTGTATGCCTGTGTATATGTGTATATACATACACATACTTATACAAACACATACATCACAATATTTAAGAATCTTTGCTAATATCTTGTGTTAAATGTCCTTTCTGCTTAGAAAAGGCTATAAAATAATTTCAAAACTATTCAAAAATTTCTTGTCAACTTCATCTTACTCTTTGCTTTTATTATTATTATAGGCAAACGGGTTTTTTCATCAGCAGTTGTGAAGTCATACTCTTGAAAGGATAATTTTGCATTTATTTGTTTATATCTTTAATAGAGAAGATCATCCTCACTATAATTTCTCCAAAAGCTGATGAAGTATGATATTTTAAAATCCCTAGTTATTTTAGTGTAGGAGGGAGAAGATAGATTGTTTTACTTATATCTGATTTCTGTTCTTAAGACCAAGTAAGAATTTTGGTGAATTTGACTATGATATGCCTTGGTGATGGTTGATTTTGTTGAATCTACTGGGGAGTTCTCTGTGCTTCTTGGATTTTAATGTCTGTGTCCTTCCCCACATTAGGAAAGTTTTCTGCTATAATTTCCTCACATAAAGCTTCTGCCCCTTTTTCTCTCTCTTCATCTTCTGGGCCTCCTATGATTCAGATGTTATTCCTTTCTAATAAATCATGGAGTTCTCTAGGTCTTGTATCATGATCTTTTGCCTTGGATTCCCCTTTTTTTCTGCTTCATTATTCTCCATAATTTTGTCTTCTATATAGCTGATTTTCTGCTCTGCTTTGTCCATCCTTGCCATAGTGGCATCTATTTAGGATTGCATCTCAATGAATTTTAGATTCTGAAATATTCCTATCCATCTAAAGATAATATAAAGATTGATCACTTTTTTAATCTTAATGAATTTTTTAAGTTTTTTTCAATGTTTATTTATTTTTGAGAGACAGAGACAGAGTGTGAGTAGGGAAGGGGCAGAGAGAGAGGGAGACACAATTCAAAGCAGGCTCCAGGCTCTGAGCTGTCAGCACAGAGCCCGATGCAGGGTTCAAACCCACGAACCATGAGTTCATGACCTGGGTGTCCGACTGAGCCACCCAGGCCCCCCAATCTTAATAAAGGCTTACTTTATTTAATGGATTAAAATATGTTCTAGTTATGTACTAAATTTATAAAAATGTAGTTCTTTAAAAACAGTAATAAAAATTTTTATTCTAACTAAAGCATCAACAAAAAATTTTAATTTCCATAAATAGGTATATATTTGCAAATGATGACTCTCTAAAGAAATATCCAAGTATTTAGATATATATTTTTTTTCCTACAGATTGACCCAACATTAGCAAAGCATCGAGAACAGTTGGTCATTGAAGTTGGACGAAAACTAGACAAAGCTCGGATGATTCGTTTCGAAGAGCGAACTGGATATTTTTCCTCAACTGATTTGGGTAGAACTGCTAGCCACTACTATATTAAGTACAACACCATTGAGGTATTATACTCAGTGGAACAAATACAATCATATGTTTGTTCTTAGATGTATATACGTTTCTGGACTTCAAAATATAGCATTAATGTAAAGTAACTAAAGCAACTAATAGAACAAAATGCACTTAACTTATATGAATTCAATAACATAATACAGTAAACACAAGAGAAAATAAGACTTTAAAAAATAAGGACCCTCTTGCCATCTGTTCAGTGAGTATCTCCTAAGTAGTAGACACACCCAAGCCTAAAACATTGAGCATTTGGGGGAGACCAGTTGAATGAATGCCTGAATGAAATTAGGGAGGAGGTGATGGCTTCATGGTATCAATGAAAAAAAAGTTGAAAAATTACTTACAGGTTATTGAGAAACATTGGCTAAAGAAGAGTTAGAAAAACTAATGCAATTATCAGTTCAGCCAAGCTGTACCATTTGGGCAATTTAAGAGGTTTCATGGATAATTTAGACTGCACAGTGTATCCCTTGCTTGTTGCCTTTTAACATGATTTTGTGTAAGATAGGATGCCACTATAATATTTACATTTTAAGGAATATATGCATGTTTTTATGTGTGTTTGTAGGCATGTATTCACCTACATATGTTAATATATGGAAAAATGTGACCAGGGATTATCTGTGAGGAAAGTCTTAATTTCAAAGACCAAGATGGGTTAAAGCACATTTTTACTCTCCTTTTTATAGAGAAAGAGTTTGAATTATTTTTTTATATTCTTTTTTTTGTACCTAATTTTATTTTTTATTTTATTTATTTATTTATTTTTTAATGTTTACTTTTGAGAGAGACAGAGAGAGACATACACAGAGTGAGAGTGGGGGAGGGTCAGAGAGAGAGAAACCCAGAATCTGAAGCAGGTTCTAGGCTCTGAGCTGTCAGCACAGAGCCTGATGTGGGCCTTGAACTCACAAACCATGAGATCATGACCTGAGCCAAAGTCAGACGCTTAGCCGCCTGAGCTACTCAGGTGCCCTTAATTTTATTTTTTTAATGGAAAAGTAATATAAATCATGAAAGTGAAATTTCCTCAGAAATATGAAAACCTAGGCCTGTATGAAATCTAAATTTTGTACTCATTTAACATGCTTAGGCATATAACAGTTTTCAGAAAACACCTTTGTGTGCATACTAGCTTTTCTTCATCTTTCCCCGATTAATCTTGAATTTGTAGTGCACTTTAGGTTTCTTCTTTCAACATGTATCATCTCACAACTGTGATCTGATCTTCCTTAACCCAGAACATTTTCCCTAGCTCTCTGCTGCTTCCGTCACGGGCTCACGTGCACTCATTTTGTCCGCTAAGTAACGTTTCTCATTTTCCCACTTGGTAGTATGTTGCTGTCCAACTACATCTTGTGCCTGTAGCTCTTTCAAGAACTGCAGCCATTCTTCGGCTTTATCTATATTCTGTATGGTCTTATTAACTGATTTTTTTTCTTCTCAGTCTTCTGAAGTTCTACATTCCCTCACTAGTAATATTACAATACCTTCGCCAGAATTTTCAGGTCACATAATTTTAGTTATGCCTCTTTGAATTTTATATGATGTAGGATCAGCTTAAAGTTGGTGAATAGTGCAGATTTCCATATGCCAATGCTGAAAATGAGCCAAGACTGGACTGTTATGCTGAACGTTTTTTTAGATATCTAATGTAGGTTTTAATAACTGACTTGATTGATCTTTTTGCTTCTAAAAGTCTTCTCCAGCTAATTATGTTTTAGGAAACTTTTTAGTCTCTGATAAATTTGATGTTTAAAACAATGCTCAGGAATAGTATGCCACAGACATAATAACTCTGAATTGTTTAGGACTCAAATATTCTCTAAGAATGTTTTGATGTATAGTCACTTTTTAATTGAAAATATTTCACTGGATATTCTATTTTAATCAAATATAACACTTACCTTGGTAGACCTTCAATGAACTCTTTGATGCTCACAAAACAGAAAGTGATATTTTTGCTATAGTCTCCAAAGCTGAAGAATTTGATCAAATCAAGGTAAGATTACTTGAAGCTTAAATCAATGCATATAGCATATATACATTCATCTATTTATAAAAGCTTATAGTTAATTGTTATTCCTGATACAGTATAAGCTGTATGGCACTTCGCACTTGGAGTACCAGCAGTATTCTTCCATTTATCAACAATGTCCACTATCCTAGATTATGATATTATGTCATCTCTGACATTATTCTTTGCTCTCTACTGCAAATCAAATATAATTTAAGTAGGTTTTGCAGTAATGAAACTAGCAGAGAATATAGTTTGTAGATTTTGGTTTATTTGCAATATAAGGTTCTCTGAAGAAAATATAAAGGACATGCATGATTCAAACTTAGATATAAGTATTTCTGTACCTGTATTATAATTTAATCTCATTAACAATGGAAACTTTAATACTGTGAATCATAGTACTTCACAGCTTTAAGCTATGAATGTGTTATACCATATAAAAATATATGACTGTAATGAATGCATTTGAAGATAATTCAAGTTTGCCCTAATCCATTTGGGCAGAGGTTTTACTCTGGTCAAATAAAATATGAAATCTCATCAACTGAAGGATGGTGAGGTCAGAAGATTTAATTTTTGTGGCATATCAAATTTTTATATGTCAATGGCAACTTTAATATTGGTGATGAATAATAAAATGTAATTGTATCAGACTCAAGATAGTTTCTTACTGTATTTTATTAGCTACCTATGAAAAAATTACTATATATTGGTATACAAAAGAAAAATGATGCATTACATCAAATGGAAACTTTAAAAAAATATGTAATGTGGTTTAGTTTCAATATGAAAAATTTCAATAAATCATCCCAAATAATCTTACAGAAACATTGATTCTTCCAGGTCAGAGAAGAAGAAATAGAAGAGCTAGATGCCTTATTAAACAATTTCTGTGAACTCTCAGCTCCTGGAGGTGTAGAGAACAGTTATGGGAAAATAAACATCCTACTTCAAACTTATATCAGCCGAGGAGAGATGGACAGTTTCTCCCTTATATCAGATTCTGCATATGTTGCACAGGTAAGAATATTACTCCCTTCCTGTTTGCCCTTTCTTGGTTACTTCTAGAGACTCAAGAAATTAATTCATGCTATACTCTGAATGTATTGCATTGTGACATGCTAGCAATTACCATTTTATTGCAGAACTAGTTCTATTTAATTTGCACATCTTTTATGCCACCTATGCTATTAGATCAGAAATGGAAGTGGGATTTGGTGGTTGGTTTGGCTCTTTTGATGTTGCTACTGTTTTCATTGTACAGTTTAAAAATATCAATATTTGTGTTTTTCTGCTTTACATGATACGTTTCTTTTACTTACAAAGGCAATAATACATGAATATTTCAAGCAAAGTAAAAGATTGTGGAACCTTTGTAGCTTACCCCAAATGTTAGAAATATAAACATTTTTTTACCATTAAATAAGGCTTAATAACTACTTCATACCACATGTTCACTATGGTAAGTGTCTGATATAAAAAAAAATAATCTTTTTTCCCTTTTGGTGATACTTAAAAATAGAGAACTGAAAGAAAATTATTCCCTAAATGACAGCTCATTAAATATATATTTTTTAAAATACTGTAGTGTAAAATGTTGTAGTATTTATATTCAAGACTTCACATGAAGTAAAATAGGTTATTTTTTGCGGTATTTACCTTTCAAATGAGTTTTCTCTTGTAGACCTTTATTTAAAAAAATACTCTTAATCAAAAATACCTTTTTCTTTTAATTTTTTAAAGCTGTTTATTTATTTTTGAGAGAGAGATTGGAAGAGAGAGAGAGTGCACACAGGGGAGAGGCAGAGAGAGAGGGAGACAGAGAATCCCCACTAACGTGCAGAGCCTGATGTGGGGCTCGAACTCACTAACTGTGAGATCATGTCCTGAGCCAAAACCAAGAGTCAGATGCTTAACTGAGCCACCCAGGCACCCCAAGAATACCTTTTTCGAAAGAGAAACAAACCAAGAAACAGACTCTTAATTATAGAGAACAAATGGATGGTTACCAGAGGGGAGGTGGGTGGGGGGATGAGTGAAATAAGGGTGCGAATTCAGGAGTACACTTCTCATGATGACCAGTATGAGGTAGGGAATTGTTGAATCACTATGTTGTACACCTGAAACTAATATAACACTGTATACTAACTATACTATAATTAAAATTTTTAAAAATTCCTTTTTCATCATTTTTTATTGAGTAATGCCTCCTCTAAGTTAAGGAAAAATAAAAGCTTAATCTTATTATAAATATAGAAATGATTCTGCTATGTATCTTATGTTGGTAGTTTTGTTCAAAAACTTTATATAGAAAAAGTATGTTTGTGTTAAATAAATTAGTATTAACAGCCATAAATACTCAGGGGTGCTTTAAGATAAATATAAACATGAAATATTTGCAAACATGAACCAAGACATATTGGCAAGCAATTTGAATGAATTCAGTAATTTAATCAAAGTAGCCAAGGAACCAGGTGATTTCATATACTCTGTAAAGCAAATGTGGATGTGGTGAAAACTTCCTTTTCTTTTTGCATTTTGGAAGACATGTGTTTCCTGCCATAAAAATGTATATGTAGTCTCAAAACTCTGTGACTTCTATAGGAACCATTGTTTCTAACTTCTTGTATCTGTTTTTCTGAAAAATAATATTATATTGTCATTTTATGTTTTCTAATGATTTTATATTGAAACAGTTAATGACTTCTCTAAAAGTTAAAGCTTTTCTGGGTTCCAGATGAATAATCTGGCCCATTTATGCTTGATTCAAGATTATGAAGACTGACAGATGGATTGCTTTATAATGTAAAACTTACGGTTTCTTCATGATTGGTGCTCAGAAAGTCAGTCTCAGAAAATTAAGGTTATATCTCAAAGCATCCTGGTTTTTCTTAAATGGCTATTGTGGGTTTATTATTCTTGAATGCGTGGGATAAATTACTTTTGAGTTTATGTTTTAAGTTTAAGCCATCAACAGTTCCACAAACACCCTCTCAGCTCTGTAAAATAGTAATCATCCCTTCTGTATTTCTAAAACTTGATTATCTCAGGCCCGAGATAAATCCTTAGCTCAAATATTCTACGATTTTATAAAGAATCCTATATTTAGCTTCTCTAAACTGCACGTTTTAGAGACTTTAATCATTATGCTCACTCAATTTATATCATTCCAGATTAAAATGCCTGCTTATATCTCACATGGGATTCCTCCTTCCATTTCTTTTAGCTTTTAGGGAACAACTGTAGGTTGTGACATAGAAAAATAACATACTTTCAAATACAGTTGGGAAAATTAGCCTGGCATGTTCTTACAAGAGCAACTAGGAATGATGCAAGAAGAAAATCTCTTTGGTAGATATAATAATCAAAATGTTCATTTCATTTATCATTCTCTTGGCCTAATAAAACCCATCCTGTAATTTATAATAGGTATCCAAACTGTCCTTATACTTCTAAGTACCATTTTTGTCTTAAATTTCTAATACTGATAAAAAGTAGTTGAATTTGTTTAGAGACAAATACATATTTTATATAAAATGTAATATCAAATCCCTTAACTCTTATGATCATTTTTACCTCATAACTTCGACCTTGGTCAAAATCATAAAAAGAGAAGAAAAAGAGTGAAGATTTTAGATAGAGAAATTGAAGTTTTTAAAGTCTTCACTTTCAGATATAGATGTCATTAAATTCTATGAGGTATCTCCAAGTTCATGACTTTAAAAACAATCTTCAGTAAAAATATGCAAAGTTAATGATAGAGGGAAGAGGGCAAAACAAATAGAAACTAACTGTGGAGATGCTTAGTAGGCTTCAAACATTGTAGCTTTCTATATGTCTATTAATGAAATTATCCTGACCATCGAATTTAGAATTTTGGAGTTAAATTGGAGTTGTTTAGACCAGACTTTGAATAGATACTGTGACACAAACTATCTGTGTGATCTTGGTCAAATTATTGACCATACCAAGCTCTAGTATCTTCATCTGTAAAATCATAATATCAAGATCAATCAAATGCAGTTGTTATAAAGATTAAATGAGATAATAGACAGATTAAATTAGATACATAATGCTGTTAATATGTTGCTTGGTTTTTAGAGAGCCACTAATACAGATAGCTACACTCATCAGTACTTCTTTTATCACTCTTCTCTTACTAATTTTTCCATCTGACTGGATCCCAAAGTCCTCCTTATTTTCATAAGTAGACTTATGATCATTCCACTATATACCCAAGAATATCCTTGACTGTCTCTTATATTCTAAATGGCCTCAACAGCATACTAAGTACTTTATATACATTTTATCTCCTTCATTCCTAGTTAGGGGGTGTAGGGTGGAGCTTCCTGAAAACTTGGAAATGAGGCTGCCATCTGAGAATTAAACAAGATAACGTCCACATATGAAGGATGTAATTATTCTTATGTAGAAATAATCAAGATAAATAGGGTTATATGAGAACAGATGTTGCCTACAATTAAAGGGTGCAACTTGGCATACTTCTTTTAAAACTGGGTGTGAATGACAAATTTGACAAATTTACAAGTACACTGTACCTAACTACTGACCCTCTTTTTATTCTTCAGAATGCAGCTAGAATTGTTCGTGCTCTTTTTGAAATTGCTCTGAGGAAACGTTGGCCTGCCATGACCTACAGGCTCCTGAATCTTAGTAAAGTCATTGACAAGAGGCTTTGGGGTTGGGCTAGCCCTTTGAGACAGTTTTCAGTGTTACCACCACACATTCTAACAAGATTAGAAGAAAAAAACCTTACTGTGGATAAGCTGAAAGACATGAGGAAAGATGAAATAGGTAAGAAGGAAGCAAAAGTGTTTTAATGTATTATTCTGTACAAATAAAAGTTTATTAGATATAAAAGAGAACTATTGTGCATTTTCACATTACTCAAGATAAATTTTTACCATTTTAAATCACGTTGGTATCAATATGTAAATAACATTTGTTCTTCTGTGTTTATATGATGTTGAAAAATTATTTCTCCATACATTTTCATGTACCTGAACATTTTATTGGACAAATGTATAATGTATTGACTAATTAATATTTCACATTCAGAACAGAATAGACATTACACATGAAGGGAGTCAGGCTGAGGAGGAATAAGCGGGGAGGGATAAGGTCCAAAGATGTAAAGAGAGGTTGAGGTAGTTATTTCACTTGTATAGTGAGAACACTTTCAAGATAGAATGGTAGAAGGGAAGTATCAATGAAATAGAGAGAACTTGAGAATATTAACGAAGGAAGTTGAGAGCACTCACACTGGAGTAACATGTAAATGTTGTATCAAAATAAGGAAAATCACTTTAGTTCAGATTCTGGTGAACATAGAACATTTTGATCTGTTCATAATCTTGCTTTAAGAAATTATATTATGAAGAACCTAGATAGACAAGAAATGTTGATACTATTAAATATAATCTGTTTCCACTTAATTGCTTGAACTGAAGTAGGAAAATGTCTATAGTTAGTCACATCTGTTTGTGACACCCCCCCCCCCCGACCCTGGCATTCCCAGACATAACTATTTCAGAATCTAATCATTCATGAAAATATGTATAACTTGTTAATTGTGTGCTATGTGACCATATTTTATATTTTAGCATTTTTCTGGAAATGAGTTTGGATGGGTGATTTGTGTTTTATTACCAAAACATTTCCTATCATGGTTATAATGTTGAGAAATAGACTTTGTGTAAATTAATGGCTGTTTTCACAAAATACTGAATATTTTTATACTATGTCATGAGCTAACTAGGAGAAGTGGAACTGTTTATAGTAGTTTAAACACTGTCAAGTTTCAGTAATTTTAAGAACCCTATTAATAGCTGAAGAAACCTTGATACTGGTTTTCAGAGCTATGAATTGCTAATTCAAGTTAACTATTACAAAATATTCAAACATGCCAGGTCAAGAATGTCAGCTATTCTACATAGCAAATCATAAAACAAGCAATAAAACCACCTTCTCTGAAATCCCATTTACAAGTCAGATTATATTGCTTTTTTTCTGTCTGAACACATTTCTTCTATGTGATGTTTTCCTTACAGGTCACATGCTGCATCATGTGAATATTGGACTCAAGGTCAAACAATGTGTTCATCAGATTCCTTCTGTTACAATGGAAGCATCCATTCAGCCCATCACAAGGACTGTCCTCCGAGTGACGCTCAGCATCTGTCCTGATTTTACTTGGAATGATCAGGTAAAAGTGGAAAATATCTATATCCATGATAAACAAAATGTCTATACTGCAGGTTCAATTATACCTCCTTACATATGTCCTTAAGGCATGTAGAAAATCTCTGAAAAGAAGATACACTGAAGATTTATTTTAAACAGTACAGTAATATTTACTATCATCCTCAAGAAAAACATGGTATAATACATTAATATGTCAACCAATGAGACCTTTCCAGAACTCTTAGGTGACCTAAATATTTAGCATTGAACAACAGTTTAGTGATTCACTTTCATAGTGACTTTGCTTATTAACTCTGTCTTCTTTAATTTTCTTTCTGGTATCTTCATTTTTGCCAGTCTTACTTACTCTGTCATTTTAGTCTATTAAAAAAGTCAAGATTCTTCGTGCTAAACAAGCCCTTTAATCCTGATATTTCTCCAACTATCATTCTCTTCTTTTCTTTACCATTAGACTTGTAGAAAGAGTAGTCTGTATTTTCTTCCTGGTCACCAGTTTCTCTCCTGCTGAGACTACTTTCTCAGTGATTACTAAAAACTGGTTGCCATAATAAATGACTTTTTCTCAGTTCTTTTTTACTTCTCTGAACATTCAGCACTATGCTTCGTCCTTCTTGGGAATGCCCTTCCTTGGCACCCATAACATGCCTGTTTCTGTTTGTATACCTTCGATTCTTCTTTCTAAATCTTAGGTGTTACTGTGTGTGTGTGTGTGTGTGTGTGTGTGTGTGTGTGTGTGTGTGTGTGTGTGTGTGTTTAGGAAGATCTACTCTTGATCCTCTTCTTATTCTGTCAAAATTTTTAAAGGTCTGTCTTTTCAGTAGTTACTGTACAAAGAGTACAGTAGAGATTGTAGATACAAAAGAAAGTAAGTCTCAATCCTTTCTTTCAAGAAGCCAGTGGAGGAAGGCAAGGAAATCAGTAATTGTAGTGGCAATTCCTACTTTACATGGTTATTGTAAGGTTCTAATTCAGTTTCAGTAAATATCTTCTACATTACCTGACATTATTTGTACATCTTTAATACGAATTAATTTTGTCAGTGTGCTCAAAAATTACCCAACCATAGTCCTAATGCAAATCTACCACTGGTCGTAAACTGTCCTAACCAGTAATTTCTTCAGTTTCCTCGTCTGTAAACATAAGTAATAATAATAATAATAATAATTAGTTTTTCATAGAATTTCTGTGAGAGCTACATGATATAAAATTATATTTAATATTTGTATAAACAGAGTTTCACTTAAAATATAAATTAGCCATATACTCATATTTCATTTTGTATTTAATATTTTTAAAATGCATAAAAGCTTTATTTTTTTCACACCGTTTACTTCTGTCAGTATCCATAGAAAATCCATAGAATTAAACCAAATTTTAATTTAATTCATTAGTTTAATTCATTAGTATGATAGTGTACTTAATTGTTTTTATTGTAAACTCTATCAGTTAGAAGGCTGTTGACTACAAGAATAGAAAACCTAACTTGTCTCAAACTGACTTATGCAGGAAAATATATTGTCTTCCACAATAAAAGTTCCAAAGGTAGAATAGGCTCCAAAGGTGATTGAGTCTTTTATTTAATGCTATAATTTAGGGCCCATCATATTGCTGTCCTTAAACTCTTGGCTACTTTCCAAATATTTTCATGCTTCCTTGTTCACACTTAACAGAGAAAGGTAAACACACCCCTACTTCATTAACCCAGAGCACGGACTAGAAGACTTTTTCTTCAGTCTAACTGGGCTGGTATCGGGCATGTGCCTATCCCTCACCACAAGCTGTTTGTTGTAAGGAGGATGCTGTAAGCTGATTGGCTTGTACTAACCCAAATCATCCTGAGAGATGTGGTCACCTTCTCCTGAGTCACATTAAAGAAAGATGAACACTGAACAAGATTGAGCTTTGTTAGGGAAAAAAAAAAAAAAAAAAGAGGGAGAGGAATGAATACACGATATATAGTATATCTAGCTATCCAATGGAATATTATTTGTCAATTAAAAAGAATGAAGACTGATGCATGATACAACATGAATGAACCCTGAAAACATGGTAAATGAAAGAAGTGAATCACAGATGCCCACATATGATTCTATTTATATGAAATGTCCAATATAGGCAAATCTTTATAGAGAGAAAGCAGATTGGGGTTGTCAAGGTTGGAGACCAATAGGGGAAGATATGTAGTGACTGCAAATGGGTTTAAGGTACCTTTTTGAGGGTAGTTCTAAAATTAGATTATGGAAGAGTTTGTACAACTTTGTGAATATATTAAAACCATTGAACTATATACTGTAAATGAGTAAACTTTGTTATGTAAATTATACATCAATAAAGCTGTTAGAGAAGAATGGCTGCTGGGTGTGCAGACAACAATATCCCTTACTTGAGTTAAAATATACATAGTATTAGAATCTTATTTTTTTTTCTAGGTCCATGGGACAGTAGGAGAACCTTGGTGGATTTGGGTAGAAGATCCTACAAATGACCATATTTATCATTCAGAGTATTTTATAGTTCTAAAAAAACAGGTAAACATGGGTGTGTTGCTCTATTATTATGTTGCTATTATAGAAAGAAAATATGAACTAAATAATTTCTGTTTTTACCTATTTCTCTGCAATTTCATAATGCCATTAAAGCTTTATTTATTATTTTTTATGTTTCTATTTGGTTTTAAAGAAAACAGGAATTGCATGTTAGGGTATTCATATATTCAATGTGATCTTAGTTTGAGAAATTGAATTGTAACTTTTATCATGGTTTAAAGCATGACTTCCAGAGGAGTGGAATATGTCAAATGGATGGGATAAGTAATGTAATAGATAAATAAAATTAAATAAATAAAAATTACTAACTTTAG
Organism: Neofelis nebulosa; assembly: GCF_028018385.1. Lineage (NCBI taxonomy): Eukaryota > Metazoa > Chordata > Mammalia > Carnivora > Felidae > Neofelis > Neofelis nebulosa. Next base: position 94,231,798 of record NC_080787.1, on the reverse strand, counting down.
GTTATTTATTAAATAAAAACTAATAACTTTAGGTGTTACAAAAACAAAATACTAAAGAGTATTGGCTCACAGAGTAAAAAGGACATTTTATTTTATTTTTTTTTTCAGTATATGAAGTTTATTGTCAAATTGGTTTCCATACAACACCCAGTGCTCATCCCAAAAGGTGCCCTCCTCAATACCCATCACCCACCCTCCCCTCCCTCCCACCCCCCATCAACCCTCAGTTTGCTCTCAGTTTTTAAGAGTCTCTTATGCTTTGGCTCTCTTCCACTCTAACCTCTTTTTTTTTCCTTCCCCTCCCCCATGGGTTTCTATTAAGTTTCTCAGGATCCACATAAGAGTGAAACCATATGGTATCTGTCTTTCTCTGTATGGCTTATTTCACTTAGCATAACACTCTCCATCCATGTTGCTACAAAGGGCCATATTTCATTCTTTCTCATTGCCACGTAGTACTCCATTGTGTATATAAACCACAATTTCTTTATCCATTCATCAGTTGATGGACATTTAGGCTCTTTCCATAATTTGGCTATTGTTGAGAGTGCTGCTATAAACATTGGGATACTAGCGCCCCTATGCATCAGTACTCCTGTATCCCTTGGGTAAATTCCTAGCAGTGCTATTGCTGGGTCATAGGGTAGGTCTATTTTTAATTTTCTGAGGAACCTCCACACTGCTTTCCAGAGCGGCTGCACCAATTTGCATTCCCACCAACAGTGCAAGAGGGTTCCTGTTTCTCCACATCCTCGCCAGCATCTATAGTCTCCTGATTTGTTCATTTTGGCCACTCTGACTGGCGTGAGGTGATATCTGAGTGTCGTTTTGATTTGTATTTCCCTGATGAGGAGAGACGTTGAGCATTTCTTCATGTGCCTGTTGGCCATCTGGATGTCTTCTTTAGAGAAGTGTCTATAAAAAGGGCATTTTTAAAAAATTTTCCATAAATAACAGCAGAAAGACTCAATTTGATGCTGGCATATCTTTAACTGTGATGCTTCATCCATGATTTCTCTTTTTATTGAAGAGAAAGCAAGCTTCAGGCTGGGAACCTTGGGTAGACAGCAGTAGAATTTCACAGCAATGTTTTGTGTTCATGATTACCTTCTATTTATGCTAGTTTCTCTTATTTCACTTAATGTAGTAATAGAATTTAAAGAAAAATATTAAGTAAATAATTTGGTAAAAATTATGAAGTTGAGTAATTTAATGCATGAAATTTGGGAAATTCTGATAATGAGTCAAACTGGTAACTTGTTAATACGTGATGATATGCATATATAAATAATATAAATTGAGTATAAATTTTACTTTCAACAGTATCAGGTATCCTCAGAAGGAAACCACCTACACATTTCTAAAGTGCCTGAAAATCTCGACTATTTAGGAATCTAAGATATTTTCTTTATCTTTAGTACCTCTTGCTATAGATATCATTGTCTTAACCATAGACTAAGAAGGCCTTTATCATTAGCATATTCATATTCATCTGAGACTTTATTTCACATTAGGTCATTAGTAAAGAAGCTCAACTACTGGTGTTTACAATCCCTATTTTTGAGCCTTTGCCTTCCCAATACTACATCCGAGCAGTGTCTGATAGATGGTTAGGAGCTGAGGCTGTATGCATTATCAACTTTCAACATCTGATTCTACCAGAGAGACATCCTCCTCATACAGGTAACATTGAATAGTAACTTGAATCGTTGATTTTGCAGAAGTGTTGTGTTAATTAAAGTTGCAATTGTCTATACTTAAAAGTTGTCTGAATCTGAATCAGAATCCAACTTATTTGTCAATATAGTTTGAAAAGAGACTTTCTAAAATAGATCGCTATATATACATTTGGTAGAGTTTCATGGTGGGCCTTAATTTTGTTTTAGTTCCAAAACATTAAAGTAAGTCTAGTTCAATCTCATAGTTCTAATAAGCATGAGACTCACTATTTCTGTATTATTTTGCCTTTATCCCTATTTTTACATATAATCATTACAATTTCTCCATATTTTCTTCCTTTTCCATTGCAAGTGTTAATCTGTGTTCTCTGTGAAACTTTTGAGGTATACTTTTTCTTTGCGTTTATTACTGTTTACTTAAATGTATTTCTAGTATGTTAAATGAATTAATTAAAGTGAATTATAGGTTCTTTTCCCTCCATACAGTGTGCTTCTACACCAAAAAAAAAAAAAACAAATGCTAATATTAAGGAATTAGATAATGCTATCACTACAGAATAGATTCACTATACCTCAAGTCACTTTGCATCCAACAAACAAGTACCATTTTTATTAGTTCTGTTCCTTCACAGTAATATGATAAAAGGGTATATACTAATCTGCAATATCATGTAACAGTTTTTCATTGTCAACTAACAAAAATCCATTTTAGATTTTTGCAACATGAGCAAGTATGTTTATATTGTGACTTATTAAAGAAGCAAAATTTCATGAATGTTTATATTGATACTTTCCAGTGGCCTATATTCTATTTCAAAAATATCTTTAGGGGCACCAGGGTGGCTCAGTCAGTTAAGCTTCTGACTCTTGATCTCAGCTCAGGTCTTTATCTCAGGGTCATGAGTTCAAGCCCATGTTGGGCTCTGCATGAAGCCTACTTAAAAAAAAAAAATCTTGAGATTGAGCTATTAATTTATTGTATTAAGTTTATTTCTTACTGAGAATTCATAATTGATAATTATTGATTTCAGGAGGCTTTAATTTATAGAAAATTGAAGGTCAATTTTTTTTTCATATAATTCCTCTGAAGACAAACTCTTTGTTTTTTCAAAATAAAAATGTTAGTAAGAACATTTTTATTAGTTCTTACTAACATATTTTTAACAATCCTTTGGGAAATGAAAGAAGGCATTAATGTGACTTTCATCTTTGCCATTTTTGTCAAATGGGTACCTTGTTCATTATCTTAACATATCTTAAAGGGAAATACTTTAGACTACAGCTTAAAACCACTTGGATATGTTGATAAAACTAAAAAAGTTTGTCAACAGAGAAATAATGAGATTGTAGTATCTACTGATATACTCACTGAAGAGGACCCTTCTGCTTTTCTTCCATCAAATATGCCTATATATGATATCTAGAATCTCAGAATACATAACGATGTTTAGCGCTTTAGTTTAAAAATACATGCTACCATCATCACTAGTAGATCTCTGACTTCAGTACTTGATTTTAACGTGCATTAACATTATATTTTAATGCTCATTTTATCACCTCTCTGTTGAGTGGCCAAGCACATATCATCCTATTTATATAATTAGTTGACTTCTGACTACATTTTAAAAAGCAGTAAATGTACCACCGTGACATCTCAGTTGATACTATAAATGCATGATGTAACCTCAGTGATTCCCAGTTCTATTTGGCTGAGTGTGTGTGTGTGTGTGCATGCGGGTGTGTGCGTGGGTGCATGTGTGCATATGGTGCCTCACTGAGCCTAAATCAGCCAAGAAAATTCTTCAACTTTCATAGAAGTCAATCATTTTAATTTATATCAACAATATATATCGACGATCAATATATACCAAAATGTTTATTTTTTAGTTCCTATTAAGAATATGTCTATGCCTTGATTAGCATTGCAAGGTAAGACTTCTTCCCTTCTTGATTTCAGTAGTACAGAAAATTTAGGAGATTATAATCTGCTATAGAAAACATGTGGTTAGCTCTCAAGTACCTATGTAATAGAGTAGAGCTGTGGAGCTAAGATAATATTTTAAAAATAGCTTTTTATTTTTAAGTGTAATTTTTGAGAAGAGAATTCTCCAGGCTTTCTGTTATGTGTTTTCTCAGTGCAGTTCTTTTTTACCCAGTCATTCTCTGATTTGAAACTCCCCCCTGAGTTTCTTCCTTTAATTATTTTTAGTTTAGTTTACATTGGCTAGAGCAATAGCTCACTCAACCATTCTGGTTTGGTCCATTTTCTAACAGATCAAAGGAAATTTCTTATTGGTAACCATTCTAGCACTGAAGTTTGCAAGTGGTTTTCCTTTTTCTGCGGATAGGGGTAGATTTAGTTTTCTTCTATACCATGCATATTTTCGTTCACCTGTTATTCAAATTACTTTCCTGATTGGGAGGAACAATATAGGTTGGTAGGTAGGTAGGTAGGTAGGTAGGTAGATGGGTAGATAGATAGATGGATAGATAGATATAGGTATGACATTATATTCGGTATATGGGAACTCCCCCAGAAAAGTGTCCAGTTCGTCAATATTATAGATGTAGTAACAGGGAAAAAAAGATATGTAACAGTATATAAAAATTTTTGTTAAGTCTTTTTCTTCCCCCTCTAAGGAATTAAAGATTATTATAATTTATTCCTAAGAGACAATATTCAGTATTGTGCATTTTTTCCAGTTTTTTTTAATGACAGTACGTGTTTCATCTTTTCAGAATTACTGGATCTTCAGCCTTTACCAATCACAGCTTTGGGATGTGAAGCATATGAAGCACTATACAACTTTAGCCACTTTAACCCTGTGCAGACACAAATATTTCATACCCTGTACCACACAGACTGTAATGTCCTCCTTGGAGCACCCACTGGATCAGGAAAGACTGTTGCTGCTGAATTAGCCATTTTCAGAGTCTTCAACAAGTACCCTACTTCAAAGGTCTGTTTGAAAGAATCACATGCTTACATTAAATTAGAAAACGCAGTTCATAATCTGTAAACTAGCCAGTTCTAAATACACATCAGGACACAAGCACTCTCTCAGTGAATTTTCTGAGCAGGAGGTGGGGGTGCAGGGGACCAGATCAGTATTAGATAACTGGCCAGAAGAAAACTTATCTTAAACTTTGGAGTTCTCTAGTTAGATTTCTAATGTACATGTCAATTTCCACGTCTTTTTCTCATTATAAGATACCTGATTCATAGCCATATTTATAAGATAAATAATGACTTTTAATCACATCCTTTTGCTATAAAAGAAATCCTAATCTGGGCACCTGGGTGGATCAGTCGGTTGAGCATCCGACTTCGGCTCAGGTCATGATCTCACAGTTTTTGGGTTCAAGCCCCGCATCAGGCTCTGTGCTGACCGCTTGCTCAGAGCCTGGAGCCTGCTTCTGATTCTGTGTCTCCTTCTCTCTCTGCCCCTCCCCCGCTCACACTTTGTCTCACTCTTTCTCAAAAATAAATAAATGTAAAAAAAAAAAAATTTTTTTTTAAAGAAATCCTAATCTTTAAACAAATACAGTTTAATTATACACAGGAAATACAGAGGCAGTTTTATTCCACATTTCTGCAAATGCCATATTATTAATGTAAAGTAATGTGGCAAGTCAAATAAGTCTTAAATTTATGCTTTCCTGAAATGTGAAGTACATACTCATAGTTTAGAGGTACATATTTTTCAGGAAAGCTAATTCATACATTGTGATTGGAATTATGTGGCATTTTCCTCATCATTTATTATTTTAGAAATGTTTTAACTTCCTTTTTCAGTGATTTTCAATTAGCGACTTTTCTTCTCTGCTTAGCTTGAAGTTTTCCTACTTCTCAGTCTATTTTGTGGTTTTTGATCCATTATGAGACCTGTTAATACAATAGTAGAGCTCTCCTATAAATTTGAAACATTTTATAAGGGAAATATTTTTTTCACTGAACATTCTGTATATAGATTTGGATTATTAAAGACCAATTGTTGTTATTAAGAAAAGGTAGAATATATGACTAGCATTTTCCATAAAATCTCCATTAAAATTTAAACAACCAGATTATTTTTTAGAATTTCAAAAGTAGTAACTTTTTTCATGGAGGAGTTAGAATCTTGATCATAATAACAGGAAAAACTTATTTTCATCAGAATATAAAATACTTAAAACACCTTCAGTGACTTTTAAAAAATATTTAATATTTTCTATGTCAGAATTGTATGATGTCTTATATTTCTGTCTTACTTTGGATGAGGGTAATTTGAGCAAGTTAGTAACTTTTCCCATTAATTTTAAATTTTAAATTTTCAGTAATATAAGATACATTTTCAAACCACACTGTCGTATGTGGATGAATTTTACGGGGTTTACCTTTATTTGAAAATGATGTTACTATTTTCATGAGATCTTTTTACCCTCCCCTCTGCTTTCAGGCAGTGTATATTGCACCCTTAAAAGCTCTTGTACGTGAAAGAATGGATGATTGGAAAGTTAGAATAGAAGAAAAACTTGGTAAAAAGTAAGTTCTTGCTTTATCAGAAGATGTGTTTTAAGTAACCTAAAAGGATGAACAAATAAAAGATTTTCACAAAAGTGTTGAATGCTTTTACAGTGATTTTCATAGTCTTTTATTTAAGGGTATTGTAATTACTGTTAAAATGTTATCACTATTCCCATTGTTTTAGTATCGAAAAATGAAAGTCCTTTAATTATTTGATATGAATACTTGACAAAATAATTCTCTCAAAATTTTTAAATTCTAAAACTAAAGAAAAATAAGTTTTATCTCTTTATTTTCCTTTCATATCATTCACAGTAAGTCCCAGAAATCACACTGAGGGCATTTTACTTATAAATAATCTACCAAAAAATAGAAATTCGTTAAAGAACATTACTTTTTAAAGAATATTTTAGTATTGCACAAGTTTATTCATTGTGGTATTGTTTTTACTAGCAAGGTTGCAGGTAACCTGAGTGTCCAATAGAACATGACTAAATAAATTATAGTACATTTACACAATGCAAAATATTGTATCATTCTATTAAGAATGAACTTTTTATATACTGAAGGAGTGATCTCCAGAGATATTATAGAAAATGTTTTTAAGTAAAGTATCCTGTCTTTTACTTTTTTAAAAAATGGTAAAGAATATATGTTGTTGCTTTAGAATAAGGACCAGGTGATTGGAAGATAGACATACTACAGAGACTGCTCACCACACATCCTTTGAACCACGTGAATATATTACATATTCAAAATAATAAAATACAAAAATAAAAAATGAATAAAAATAAGCAAAAGCTTTGGGAACACTGTACTTGGGGGAACTAGTCTTACCCTTTTTTGTTTTTTTAGAATTAAGTTAGATATAAAAATTATTTAGTGATTACCTAAAATTTAGAGTTGGCCTTCAGATTTCCCTCTTTCTCACTATAAAACTGAGGTCTTCTTAGAATGAGGTAGCATATATTTGCCCCAGCATATCTTGTTTATGTCCTAGTATGTTTGGATTTACCTATATTATCTATAGAAATTTTTAGTCTAAAAAAAGAAATGAAGCTTACACGTAATTATGTTCTTAGTGAATGCCTCTTTATGTCTTAATAAATTAACACTTTCCGTCATTAGAAAGGTGTTTATTCCAACATATGGAGAAGGAAGTATGAGTTCAGCTCTATAAAAACACATAGAGCAGAGACTTTGTAAACATAATCATAGCAAAGTTTGACACCTTTGCATATCTGCATGAAAGTTAGATTATCAGTGATTTCAATTGATATGTTCTGTTACAATTCTTAAGAAACATATTTTGGACTCAGAAAATTTCAAAAATCAAGGGGAGATAAAGTAGTATTAAGCATTATAAAATTTTATTCTGAAGGATAAATTTTCACCTTTCCAAGGGCATGTGTTTTCTCAGAAAAAGATCATTTTCTTCCTTTCCAGAGTTATTGAACTAACCGGGGATGTGACTCCTGATATGAAATCCATTGCTAAGGCTGACCTTATCGTCACTACACCAGAGAAGTGGGATGGAGTCAGTAGAAGCTGGCAAAATAGGAACTATGTGAAGCAAGTCACTATTCTCATCATAGATGAGATCCATCTGCTTGGTAGGTACCACTGTATCTGATGCCAGTTGACACATTTTGACTCTCATACTTGCAGCAGCCAGCATCGGACTTGTTAAATGATTAACATGTATTATTCCTATTTCCTAGGGGAGGAAAGAGGCCCTGTTCTAGAAGTCATTGTATCTCGAACAAATTTCATCTCATCACACACAGAAAAGCCTGTTAGAATAGTTGGACTATCTACTGCATTAGCTAATGCCAGAGACCTTGCTGATTGGCTCAACATTCATCAGGTATATGGAAGATTGATAAATAGGCATTTAATAGTGTGGCTTAGGTGGCCATATTAACGAGACACTGTTACATACACTTAAATAGGAAAACAGACAATGATTTCTTTCTCGTTTTTACTCTAGATGGGCTTGTTCAATTTCCGACCATCAGTACGTCCAGTTCCACTGGAAGTTCACATTCAAGGCTTCCCAGGTCAACATTACTGTCCTCGTATGGCTAGTATGAATAAGCCTACATTTCAAGGTAAGCTTCAGATCCTTGGAGTAATTTGTATGGTAGCATTAAATGCATTCGAGATAATTTGGGTTTCTTTGAAATGGCGGTACTGTTCCAACTTCCACAAATGTGTAAAACAATTTACCTCAGCGTTAAGGAAAGAAAATGTGTGTTGAATTAACTATTGAAAATTGGAGAGATTTTGTAGATGATACTGTGTTGGTAGTAGAAAAATGTATTCTTAAAAAGTAAATCATTCTTAATCTATTAAGTTATTTTCTTATGGTAGTAGCTTGAACAAATGATAAATAGGAACTATAAGTGTAAAAAAAAATCACATAATCTTAATTTTTACCAGAAATCCTAAAACTTACAAATTTCAGTACTTTTTTTTTTTTTTTTACAGTGTTCTGCTTCATTTTTTGGTTTTCCTTTTCTAACAGATTAGGCAAGCAGGAAAGATTTAAGAATAACACTCCTATTTTATTGAAACATGTTTTGTTTAGGCTGCATAAGGAATATTTATTATATCAATTAAAAATAACCTCCAAAATAAATTCTCTAGTGTGAACTGCTGTTGATTGTGAGGTGACAGTTGTGAGGTGACTTTTTAGCTGCTGTAATTAGCCTGATGACAGAAGCAAAGTATTGATTGTGAACTAGAGACCAATCTTGGCAGTTCAGATTATTTACACCTCCACAGAAGCATTGTACAAAATCACTAATGAACAATAAATCTGCCGTGAGCTGTTCAGCCACACCTGTTCTTACAGCAGCAAAAATCCATTAAATGTTGAGGTTTAAAAAAAGAGACAGATTCATTCATGATTATGTGTACAAATGATACCAATATTGTACTAATATGTGTATTTTAAACATTGTATTTCTAATACGATTTATCAAAGCACTACCATTTATATTCTGTAATATTCTGATAAACTGTGAGTGAGAAATAAGATAGTTTATTTTTCACGGTATGTATTGTTGTGATTGCTTGTGTTTATGTAAGGAATGGCCAATTGCATACCAATGGTTGAAAGGAAGCATTTGTGTTATATAAATCAATAGTAAATAACTGAAATACTCACACTTCTCTAGATATGATATCAGTACAGAAGCTGTCCTTATAAACTATTTATTATACCTGTAGTGTATCACTGTATTTCTTTGAGTTTAGAAATAGGATTTTATAGCTTTATTTTCTTACTCTTCAAGTATAAATATAGTGAAGTTCATGTCAACATTTTCATTATAATCCTTGTTAAGAAACAAGCCTATAGAAAGAAATTCTGCAGCTCACATTTCAAACAAGAAATTACAGAAGGTTGAATTTTTTTATGTAAAACTGTTAAATATCTCTGTGTTAAGAGATCTTTGTACACATAAGTGTTAATTTCATACGTGCCATCTTATCAGTATTTCGGAGCCAATGTAAAGAAGCCCTGTTTCCAGTTAGGTCAGATGATTTATGTGGCTCTTTAGGTAATTTTTTTCCTTTCAGTCAAATTACTCATGTTTCAAACTATTCATTGCATCTTCTGTGTGTCTACCTTCCATGTGAATCTCTGTCACTCAGACAGAGATTCAGACATGATATTCTCTTCAGCTCTCTTCTACATTCTCTTATCTTTCCATTTGAAACCTTACACATATGTTTTAGAGAAAAGTAAAACCTTCATTCGACATATCTCTGACTAGTTTATTGACATAAAATCTTTTTTTTAAATATTTTAATGCTTTTATTTATATTTGAGGGAGAGAGAGAGAGAGAGAGAGAGAGAGAGCGAGCGAGCATGAGTGGAGGAGGGGCAGAGAGACAGAGACAGAATCTGAAGCAGGCTCCAGGCTCTGAGCTGTCAGCACAGAGCATGATGCGGGGCTGGAACTCACGAGCAGTGAGATCATGACCTGAGCTGAAGTCGGATGCTTAACCCACTAAGCCACCCAGGTGCCCCACAAACTCTCTCTTAGTTATTCCATTCACTAGTAATGACAAAAATTAAAGGAAATTTTGGAGCTTTTCTTAGAGAGTTTTCATCACTAGGTAGGACCTAACTCTCTCCCCCAACCCTAGGACCAGTTAACTCTATAATATCGTTGCTTAGGTGAGCAGAAACACAACTCAGAAAACTCAACCTTAGATTTAGTATTCATATACAGCTTTTACTGAAGAGTCTCAGCTTTTGTGTTCCTCAGCAACTCAGAGTAGAACTGGGAGCTGACACAGTTCAGCTTCCCCTGTTCAGGCAATGTGCTCTCGTAGGTAGGTTCAGCTACCTTTCCTTTCCTGTCATTTCTCCAATATGTTGTCAGATCCAAGTAGTACCACAGATAATGCTGAATTTCATGACTAAATTAAGAATTTATTTAAATCAATGATACTAGCTTTCATGTATCATCCATTTCATATCCTAATGACATTCATATTTGGTTGTAAGTAGCTTGCTTACTCTTATTGTCCACATTTTCCACAACTTTTCAATAGCAATTAGAAGCCATTCTCCAGCCAAACCTGTTTTGATATTTGTCTCATCAAGACGTCAAACTCGTCTTACTGCTTTGGAATTGATAGCTTTTCTGGCTACTGAAGAAGATCCAAAGCAGTGGTTGAATATGGATGAAAGAGAGGTAAGCAATATATTTTATTTCTACTTCTTATACATGTCAAATTAGTTTGTATTATAATTAATGAAAATTACATATTTAATGATGTGTAGTTTTACTCTATACTAAAATTTTAGTATAACATAACAGAAATTTGGGGAAAAATATAGGAAATGCATAATACTGCCACCTTAACACCTTTAATATTGTTATGTATTTTCTTCCAATATTTTCCTGCTAAATAAGTATTTTTATTCCATATTTACTTCCATATGTTTTCCCTTCAACATCATCAGCTATGTATATTATAATATGCATATTTGTCTTTCTATTGGAGTGTTCACTGCCCTCATGCAACTTCTAATCAATTTTGCAAAATTAACTTCCTATAAAATGTGTAATACGACCATTTTCAAAAATTTAGAAAACACTAAATGTATAAAAATTAAAAACCTGTTGTTATCCTGTAGCCAAGTAGTGAAATTTGAAGCAATTAAAATTTTTTATGTCTATACAATTCTATTATGTGGCCATTTCATTGTATTTTTCCTCTATCATTAGATAATCATGCACCTTTATTATTATGGTTGGTTTTTATTTAGACTTGTTTCCTCAGTGTAGAGTTCCAACTTAAAATGCAATGGGTCAAATAATGTATATATTTTTATAGCTTTTCATATACACTGCTAATTATTTTCCAAAACGCACATCCCAGTTAATGTCCCCACCATTGATATGTGTATTGTCAGTAGTGTATGAGAGTAACAGTTTTACTACATCCTCATATGTTGTAATTTGTTGATATATTATAGATAAAGCATTCATTATTATTTTAATGTACACCTTGATTTTTGTCTGATTGACTTTCTTTTCTCTGATTTGTTTGCTATTGGTTGTCTCTTTCTTTTTTGTGTCTTCATTCCTTTGAGGTTTTATCTTTTGCAGTACAGCATTTTCTTAAAGATTTGTATGAGAGCCTTACCAAATTAAAACATGCACTCCTGAAACTTAGTATGATACCACTTTTTTCCATATATATTTATCACTACGTATGTAGACACACATATTAATCTTTCATCTGCTTTTATTAGTTAATTTCGCTGATTCCTTGGATGTCTTTTTGTCTTAGTAGCTTTTTACAAGTAGTTTTTGCATTTTATGTGGTACAATCAGTTAATATGGTTCTTTGTGTTTCCTTCCACTACATCTAAATGTAGATATTCCTGTTTCTCTCCATGGATTTATATATAGTGATTTCCTTTTTTGTGCTTTCCTAGTTTTTAAAAAATATTTTTTCTAGTTGGAATTATGATGAAAAACAGATAAAATCAGTAATAAAATTGTTGCATGTTCTGCCTCTTCCCACCATATCACCCCTTTCTGATCTCATGCAGCCTGAAGAACAGTCAAAACGGTGTTTCTAACCCACCAGTGTCCAGTCTCAGCAGCTGGCATATGTTCCCCTTCTACTTCTCATGACTCATCTAGGATTAGTGGACCTGGTAGATGATACTGTATATATATATTATAGTCATGTATTAACTAATAATTTGAAATGCCTGCAGGTGACTTTATTCACTGATAAGTAGCAGACCCCAGTATTAGCTTCATGTAAAAGGTATCACATGAATCCTTTAAGTAGAGTAACAGCTACCCTTTTATCTCTCAAGTTTCATCATTACTTCCTTAACGTTAGTTCCTTAATGTTACTTGTGTGTATATATGAAATATTTAAGATAAATAACTTAAGATAAAAATAATTTTGTCAAAAGATTTCCTGTCCTGTGTTATTCACTTAGTATGTCCAAATAGTCACCTTGTTGTGTCTAAATGGTATCTTGAACTTAGGATGCAAATGGTGAAAAGTAGATGTAGGGAATATTGATGGTTCATATGCAGCATCTGTCTGGGCTCAATCTTTTTTCTCTTGGCTCTTATTCTTAAAGTGTTCCAAATGGAGACTTTTCTTTGAAGTCAAGGTACAAAGTACATACCTATTGAACACATTTTGGGACGTTTGCTCAAAGTGTATTTGTGTGTGTGTGTGTGTGTGTGTGTGTTGTGCATGTGCATGTGTTATAAAAGGCTGTGTGTTTAGAACGTATGTGACTCATACTAACCTCAAATGTGAACCTCATGTGCTCTTCCAAACTAGAGTGCACTTACTATTTGTTTTTTATTTTAACGTGTGAGACCTAAGCAACTGGATAGCTCAGCCATTGTGTAGAATTACTTCTCTGTTTTGTTTTTTTTTTTATCAGCACAAAAATTTATCACCAAGGTTAATTAGAAACCATAGAATTTGTTTGCATTGTTTCTGCTATTTTGTAGATTTTCACTGCTAAAATAAGACAGCTAGAAATTATACCATTCTTTGGCATTGTATCTCACCAAGCACACTACAATAATAGGACCGTCCAGACTTTGTTTTAGTCTTTCTTCTAAAAGCCATCACCTTTAAAATCAAGATTTCAAAGAGTTTGCAACTGATTGGTATGCAGATTCAATCTGATTATACCAAAAACCTATAACGTAGGTGTTTCAGTTGTTGAATTCCTAATTACCTTAAAATAGGAGGACTTTTTAACACCGTAATCTTTATGAGAGTTACTTGCCATAATATCCTGGACTAGAAGCTTAGTGACAATTCCTGTTACTGCTTATTGTACAGTTTCAGATTGGTGTTCTGTGGCAGGACCAGGTAGGTTAGGTCAGCAAAGTCAAAAAAAAAAAATCCATCCATCTTCTTCACCCAGTAAATTATCAAAGTAAAGTATTGGGAAGCAGAAATACTCCTTCAAGTGTGTCATTGATGTAAAATCATACTGCAGCATAAGGAAACCCCCAAAGTAATGCCCTTTCAAAGTTCTCATCAGGAAGACTTTTCTGCGGTGATTTCAGAAGTGTGTGGGCATATGCTACCATGTCCCTTGGATTCTCAGTTTGATGACCACCACTTCCACCATTAACCTCAAATGATTGTTGGGCTTTTACATCATTCTCTCAACTTTCAAGTCCAAGACAGAAACATTGGAATGCCCGAGCTTCGGCCTCAAGCATGCAGCAGGAATGGGAATATCTTCCCTTCTTTGGCCTTAATGCAGGGGGGAAGATATTCAAATGCTGGCTGGCTGTCAGTAGTCTTTTATAGTCCTTTACCTGCCCAAACTCATCAAACACCATTCTCTTCATACCTACACTTAAAAAAAAAAATAAAAAATTTTCCTTCTAACAGCTAACCCAATTCTCCCTCATATAACCAAAATCCACTATCTTTCCCCAAGGCAGACAACTGAAAATTTCCTCATGACTCTATCGGTCCTAGATTTCTTGGTTATATCCAGTCACTCTCTGGTTCTTTTACAATCTCATCTCAATATTCTCTAGCCAGCGGACTAAATTATAAAGTTACCTACAACCCATACATGCTATATTCAAAAGTGGAGGGTAGAGAGGAAAGAGAAATGAAATTGGTTAAAATAATGTAAAATATGTTAATTAAAATATATGAGATAGCAAAAGTAGAGGCCACAGCATTTATTCCTGCAACACGGGACCAAACATATTTGATTGGGGAGCCAAACAGACATTTGTGATTTATTTTCTCTACCATCCATCACCTATATGCTTCTTCAACCAGCCCCTGAGCTAATTAAGCTTTTTTTGTCCAGTGGAGTAACCAAAACCCACCTTCCAGAAACACTGGAAATTGGATTTTTATATATGCTTACTATATAAGGCTTTAAAAGTTTTTGATTAATTTTTCAAGTGGATAGTGTAATGTGAGAAGATTTCTCTAGGGTCCATCCAAATTTTTCCCTCTCCTTATTGCTTAGCAGCAGCCAATTTCTTTATCAAGATTGGTCACCTAAACTACACTATGACCACATTTTGATTGTTCACCCCATAGAATGAGAGATGTGGCTATTTTAGCTTCTAAGTAAATTGTTACATCCCTTGGATATTAAGCCTCCAAACTAGCCGAGCTAGAATTATAGGGAAGGGAAACAAAAATTCTCCAAGTGGTTTATTAGCTGTTGACTGCAAAAGACATTTGTACATTGACTGCTTGGTTCCTGGAACTGTATATTCTGGCAATGAGAGAAATAGTATTTAATGATTACTAGTTCAGAGCATACACCTCATTTTATAAGACAGCACCCAACCTTGACAAAGCAGTGTCTCTCAGCTGCCATTCTGGGTCATTAATCTATAAAGCCATCTCTTTCTGGGTGATGAAGGATGCAGTAAGACCAGTGAATCCCATGACATCCACTGTATTAATCTTTGTCTATAAAGTGAGTTCCTTCATCAGAAACATTATCATATGAGATACTAGATGATGTGTAAAGTGTTCAGTAATCCTACTGTTGAGGCTATTGGCAGCACTCGGTAGGCTGGAACAGAATCCATTCTAGACATCATCCCAAATAGGTGCCCCTCTGTGACAGAGTTCAATATAATCTCCTTACTGCCAGATAGCTATCTGGTCCCCTGGTCAGGGTACTTTATAATGGGCCTACGGATGTTTGCATTGGTGGCATAATAGCACAGAGCTACAGTGGCAGTAGCTGGGTCCACCTGTGGAGATGGAAGTCCATGTTTAGCTCATGTGTAGTTTTCATCTCTTCCACCATGGCGCCACTTAGTACATGAACCCATTGCACACAACACTGGGATCTGTGCACAAAACACCTGATATCCTTAGAAGTGGTCATTTTGCCCACTTGACTATTAATAGCATAATCTACACTTCTGTTAACTTTTTGATAAACATCTTCATGGGATATAGGTAGTCTGTTCTGGGACCATTCTAAAATTTCTTCCATGTAAAACTTGTGCCTTTCTTGCCACCTGTCCTCCAATAGTGCTATTGCCATGCTGCTGACCCTTTGACTAATCCAGTAGCTACAGATCAAAGCA
This sequence comes from Neofelis nebulosa, assembly GCF_028018385.1. Taxonomy (NCBI): domain Eukaryota; kingdom Metazoa; phylum Chordata; class Mammalia; order Carnivora; family Felidae; genus Neofelis; species Neofelis nebulosa. The sequence continues at coordinate 94,216,001 of NC_080787.1, read as the reverse complement.
TGGATCATAATTCACATCATCTCTTCTTTGCAGTAAATTGACAGAGAAAATACTTGACACTTAGCTGTTTTTAGGGTCATCCCCAAAAGGAGCTATATAACACCATATCACAGTACTTCAGATCATGGCGCTATCTTATGCAAAGTCTTTTGTGATTTGTATATATATGTATTTTTTCCCCTCAGTCAGCTTGACATGAGAAATACTCCAGGGAGCTTTGGTGGGTTGAAGTTAGGGATAGCACAGAAGGAAGAGGCATACACATGGAGTGTTCATGAACTACTTTTCATGATATTCTTCCATCTGATCCTTTTATTTCTACCAATGATGGATTGCTACCAGGCACACCAACATGTATAGCTAGAGAGATCAGATGGCATTAGTTCATGATCAGTAACTTCAGTTTCAAGATTACCTAGTATCACATAGTTAAGCATTTTTTCTCTCCCACATCAAAAATACCCATAAGAGTATTCCTCTAACTTAAGTCAGTAGGCAGCTCTTACCAGAATTTGTAAAGTGTTCATTTATGTAACATATTTATTGAATATCCACAACTTACCAAGCACTAGGTTAGCCAACTGATCCCAATTCTCGAGGAGCTCAACTAGATAGAAATTTTTAAATATATATATGATAAACCAAATAATGTTATAAAAATTGCTATAAAATGAGAAATGAAATATGATAAGGGGAGGTGGGGCTTTAAAAACAATGGTCAGAGAAGACTTCTTTAAGGAGATAACATTTAAGCTGAGACCCAAAGCATAAGAACAAGTTAGCTACACTAAGAGAGAAGATAATAGCATTTCAGGTAAAGGGAACAGGATGTTAAAGGAAGTGAGATCAGCTCAGCTGGAACAGAATAAGCTAGGAGGAGAGTAGTATAAGTTAAGTTTCAGAGATAGGCAAAAGCCAGCTCTTGTAAGACCTTAGACCCATGCGTACAGAGTTTGGATTTTGATTTTAAACAGTATGGTAGTCATTTATTCATTGATTAAAGAAATGTCTCTTGACCTCCCTCTGTGTATTGGGTAAATTTTCTACCCTTACGGAATTAACATTCTTGTGGAGATGATAGATAGATAATAAGCAAATATGTCAAAATGTGATAATTCCTATGGAAAAATAAATAAGCAGGGTCTAAAGGGAATAGGGAGTGCTAAGGGTGGTAGTAGAATGTTTTACATTGATATAAGTAAAGAACACCTCTGTGGTGAGGGTATTTTTGAATAGAAAACTAAAGGAAGCAAGGAAATAAACCAAGCAGATATCTAAGGGAGGGGTGTTCCAAGGCATTAAAATATTTTAAGCTAGGAGATAACATACTCCAATTTCATTTTAAGATCACTTTTGCTGCTTAGTGGAAAATGGATTGAAGTGGAAGTTAAGCATGGAATTAATGATGGTGGTGACCTAGTTCAGTAGGACTTGCTGGTAGTGAAAAATGGAGGTTGAGAAAATGAAAAGAATCAAGAATGGCTCCCCAGTTAGTAACTCTAAACAAGAAAGTTAATATTTTGGATGTTAATTTGTATTTCTAAGATTTTCAAGCCAATTAGATATAGGAAGTCTGTATAACCCACAGAGGATGTGAAATGAACATGTGAATTGGGAACGTTAGCATAGAAGCAGCCTTTACACCCAGGTAAGCACATGAGACCCTGATATAGAGTGTGCAGGAACAGAGGGCAGGCTTGGAGTGACTCACAGTAGAGCTTGGGTAGAAAATGAAGAGCTGGCAAAGGGCACTGAGAAGGTGATGCCAGTAAGGAAAGTCCCATAGCACTGTGTGTGGTTGAGAGGGTTTTGTGAAGGAAGGAGGGCTTAACTACTTTAAATGTTAATGGGAGTTGAGTGAGATAAGAGCAGAGAAAGACCTATGGGATTTAGCACTCAGACATCCTGGATGAAAGTGGCAAGCAGCAACTCTGACAACTGAAAATCATCATGAATTCAGATTTGGTGGAGTTTCTACTAATGACATTTTATTTTAGTTCTTCAGATTCATTTGGCTTTTCATTCAACACAGATACTGACTTCTTCCTATAGGTAAGAAGTTAGCACCAGGCTTTGAAGATGGACTTTGAGATTGTTAAAAATCAGAGATTAAATTGAGTTTAATATAAGAGTGACCACATTTTCAACTGGAAAATATGTTTTATTATCAAACCAAAATAGATTGAGTTTGTGATACAAAAGTCCCACCCCAAGTGCTTTCTATTTTGATCAGGCTTCAGGCCTCTTAGTGACTGACCAGTAGAGAAATTACTAGGCTAAGAATATTACGTGTCAAGACAGACATTATCCACAGATTTACTGAGCATTGGACATCTTAATTTAGTTGGTCCTCATGGAATAGTTGTGTAATTAAGAGCAGCTACAAGATATGAGGCTGTTTATATTTTGCCATAGTTGATATCATGCATGTCTTATTGAAGAAAGAGGCAAAGATCTTACGCTTAGTAATAGTTGATATGCTTATAGTGTACTTTATAGTTCATTAGAAGCTTATATTACATAGTTTAACCATGAATTCTGGAAGGGTTGTTCTTGTTATCCCAGTTTTATAGATGTAAAAACTGAAACTTGGAAGAATTAAGTAATTTGCCTGATAGCATAAAATAAATGGGACTCAGAAACTCAAAATCAGGACAGCTAACTCAGAGCCGTGTTTTTTTCACTCTGCCATACAGTAACTGAAATCCTTGACAATGTTATGACTAGAGAAGATGGAAAAGTCACAGTGTCCATATGTGATTTGAGGGGATGGAAACAAACAGTAAAGTCAGTAGCTACAGGATCAAACACAGGCAACCAACAAGAGCTGTGCTATTCTCGATCATGAGTGCTGGTATTTTAGTTTATAAAGGAAGATACTTTTCAATATTCTTAATTTTTAGGCACAGAAGTGGAAATACTCAAATACTAAAGAAAAAGAAATAGTTTGCTAATTGGGGCTCTTGTAAGTATCAGTCGGTTAAGCATCCACCTCTTGATTTGGCTCAGGTCATGATCTCACAGTTCTCCTCAGGCTCCATACTGACAGCATGGAGCATACTTGGGATTCTCTCTCTCGCCCTCTCTCTGCCCCACCCCACCTCATGCTCTTTCTCTCTCAAAATAAATAAATAAACTTTTTAAAAAATATGTTTGCTAATCATCAGCATAGTTCCCCAGTTGTGTGAGTCTAGTATATGATTCATTATTTCAAATCTTACCTGTTTTTTGCCCACAGTCTAAAATGGTGAGGGCCAGCCATAAGCCAAATGAATGATTTCATTATTTTAGGTAGTTATTTTAAGTAAATCACATTCATGTGGTAATTAGAATGTGACATTGTGGTTGAGAGCATGGACTGGAGCCAGGCCTCCTAGGTTTAATACTGACTGCCTATTACAAGCCATATGACCTTGGTGGGTATTCAACCTCTGAGCCTTACCCCTTCATCTATAAAAGGATAATAATAATCCTATCCTTTCAAGATTGTTGTTAAGGATTAAATGCATTACTTTATTTGATGTACTTAGAACAGGCCTGGAACAGAGGTAAATGTTCAATAAGTGTTAACTGTTATTGCTGTTATAGTACAGCAGCATTGAATACCTTACGTATAGACAGGTTCTTTTTGCTGAAATCTTTATGGTAAAATTTGCTATTATTTTCATAATATTTTGCTTATGTTCCTTCACAAATTTAATTCATATTAATATAGCATTTGTTCATTTAAAATTATACTGCCTTAGCAAATTAATTTTGTAAGGTCCCTTTCATCAGCTTTATCTGCATTTTAAAAGCTTTTCTCATGTGGTATTTAAGAAACAAAACAGATAAACATAGGGAAAGGGAAGCAAAAATAAGATAAAAACAGGGAGGGAGACAGACCATAAAGAGACTCTTAAATACAGAGAACAAACTGAGGGTTGCTGGTGGCCTATTGGATGGGGGGATGGGCTAAATGGGTGGCAAGCATTAAGGAGGGTACATACATACATAACAGACATAAATAAAAGCTTTTCAATATATGGAAATGCTCTCCAAACATGTGTCAGAATCTGAACTCTCCAAAAATGGAAGTAAGCATAAAATGTATATTCCAGAATAAATATGAAGTGCTGACACTTGGATTTCTTACCAATACCATAGTGAATTAAGTTAAAAACATCAATAAGCAAAAAGTCTTTAATATTTCACCTTATGACCCAGTTTTGATATTGCTATTGTTAAGAATTAGGGCAAGCTAAGAAGCAAACATTGAAAAATGGCATTGTGTTTATTTAGCAGACATAGCAAAGCTTTACATGTTATTCTTTAGATTTCATTTATATATTTAATTCACAAGTAGTCATGTGTTTAATCACATATATAAATATATTTACATATTAACAGTATGGTGAATCATTTTGAGGTGTCGTTTTGGGCTTTAGAGAGGATAGCAAGGAATATGAGGAGAGTATTGGCAAAGACTGGAAATTTACTATCTTTAATTAATATTATTTTTAAATTTCTTTTCCCTTGGTATATTGGCAGAATGTTCTAAAGTGTTTCTTTCATTTTAACTTTTTCACCTTCAGTCTGTGGGGTTTATCATACAGAAATGTATTTTAAGAAATTAACACTTGGTAATTATAAGGAAATGTTTTAACTTTAACATCTGTACCAGATGTGATATATTTAATTATCTTTATTCTTTAAAAAAAAAAGTCTTCGTAACTTTCATTATTCTTCTTTATGCTGCATCTTTTATTGAGCATTTTAGACAATTGATAAGCATTATTCAGTGGCATATGGTCTGAGTCTGACGTGCTTTGAAAAGAGTACAGAGTTTTCTGATAATGAGGATTCTGTGAAAATGGGAAAACCAGCACAACAGATATGCTTTGAGAAAGTATGGGTTTTTAGCATCTTGAAACAATATATCACACTCAAAGGGACAGAATTGGGCTGTACAATCTGTTAGCTCATTCTTGTCCAATCTGGTCTCCTCCTTTCTTTTGGAGCCAGGATTGTCATCAACTCACTGAATTATATTCTGACTGGAATGTATTTCAGGAACGGAGTAATGTATCTACTTAAATGGAATCCTATATTTCTACAAAAGCTTTTTGAGTATAATAAATTTAAAATATAAAAAAAAAATTCTATTAAGTTAAAGTAATTGGTTCAACAGTTTACATATGTGCCTCCTCCCCCATCACCCTAAAAAAAAAAAAAAAAAAAAGACCACTACTTAGAGGATATAGATCGATCCATTTTTCTTTTATTTATAATATTGAATTGTTTTTTTTGGTTTAACTGTCAGGTAGTCAGACATATTTCAAAGACTGTTGGAAAGATGCCTATACATTACAACAAATGCTGGTTGAATAGAAATGAACTGTGGAATTAAAACTTCCCCTATCAGTGTTTTATTATCATGATTATTTTTAAAGTTCTGTAGCAGCCTTTCTTAATTAAACCTTAATGGCTTAAGACATCCATTGCTTGTAATAAGTGAACTTTTCTCCTAACCATCTAGAATGATACTATCTATCTTTGGAAAAATTAAAAAGATGGCAACTCAAATATTTTTTGTGGGGTTTAATTCTCCCATGGAATCAGTGTTGAGAGAGTCTACTCTGTAGTATTCAAGATCACTGGGTCTTTAACTTGAAATACACAGGATTGTGCAAATGAATTGAGTGTTACATTAGAGCTATTATTACTTTATGTAAAGGATTAAATGTGATAATCTTTGTAAAGTGTCAAGCACATTGCCTGACATATAAGTACTCAACAAATAATATGTATTACCATGTTTTAAGCTTTCATTATCCTAAGTTTCTCAAAAATTTTGTTTGTATTATATTGTGAGCAAGATGAAACATTTCAATGGTATAATTTAATCAACAATTTATATTTTCAAATTTAAACAGGCTGTCCTGGGTAGTATCTTACGCATAATGATTAAGTAACGTTACTATAAATTTTCCTTTTTTTATGATGTTCAAATAATTCAGAATTCATCCACAGTAACTATGTAATAAATGAAGTTGTTTTTTGTAATTTTCCTCATGAGGATTTTAGGTCTTTGCCAGTTCAGATAGGCAAATAGTTCTTTTTAATGCATTGATTTATGTGAAAGTGGGGGCAGGGGGAATGAGAACTTCCCTGATGTGAAAGGACAGGATATTAATGCCTCACCAAACCTCCTGCCATAGGATTCTTTAGCTTTCCTGAGGTACATGGTATATTTTGGGGGGTATGATTGGCATTGCCATGGAACACTATTAATTATACAAGTTATAAAATTATACTGTTACTAAGTTATGAAATTGAAAAAATAATCCCTGAAATTAATTGTCAGAGCAAGAATATCAGTGAATTAATTCTTGATAATGTAAATTGAAGATATTTATGCAGTGAACTATTGAACAAAAAAAATGGATAATAGGCTGTCACTTGAGAATGGCTAACAAATAATTTATGAGACAAGACAAGCACCTTTCTTTATAGCATGCATTTGTAGTCATCTTCCTTATCCTTTGCTAATTTGAAAGGGAAAGTGGATATTAATGTTAACATTAATTAATGTTAATACATTTCCATATTCTTGCTTAACAGTTTATGAAGTAAATATTCAAGAATATCAGGTGACCATACTGTGTTTATGAAACAGAATGAACTCTTTATGTATTGCATTCAGTTCAGGAAAGTTGATAAATAACATGATGTGTATGTCATTAAACTGTTACTTTGTGTCTATGCAGTGCCTTTTATACATTAAGATCTATTATAAAGACAAACTTCATCTTCCTGTTTTTTGAATTATTAGTGTAAAACAATTTATTCCCACATAAAAAAGCTTGGAAAATTTTTTCTGACCATTGAAAATAAGATGAGCAAGAATGAAGGATGTTGACATGCTTCATGTATGAATGTCTCCACTAAACTGTAGCAACCAGCTGAAGTTTCTCTAGATAGAGATTTTGTGAGCTGCTTATTGGTTTATTCACATCCAGGAGAGTGAATGTGTTGCATGTATACTTGTGTATGTTAGAAGTGATTAATAGTAGAAGGGAAAAAAAAAAAAAACAGAAATGAGGTCTGAAGACAGTGTTGGTTATTTGTACTATCTCAGTCTTCAGGCATATAAAAATCATACATATACCCATTTCCAAGTTTATCCTCCACTGTTGTTCACTGTGAAAATGTGATAGTGAAGCTACAGATACAGTAAAATATGTCATTCTTTTAATTGCTCATACATTCTCAAACCACTTGATCTCTACATTACTCCCTTCATGGAGTTGTCCCAAAAGAAGTTCACCACACTGCATATTGTGTCATCCTCTGCTTTAAGGACCAGTATAAAGGTCTATCATTAGGCAAAAAGAGATTGAGTTTTCTGTTTAGTTCCTTTCAGAGAATAAGTTTCATAAGAAGATAAGATTTGCTTCTGTTGCCATAAAATCTGTGTTGCGTTAAGTATTTTCCATGTGGAATGGAAAGTGATAGAATATTCAGAAATTATATAAGATATAAGTTTCAGAAACTCTTTAGACGTATGAAAACTTAGCTAAACCGTGGCTGGAAATGAAATAACTTTACTTCATAAATAGCTTAATAATAGCTCTAATACATAAAGAGCCATTACAAACCACTAAGAAAAAAAGCTGTCATATCCACTTAAAAAATGAAAAGATAGTTTACCAAAAAATGCTAGTAAATATAAAAAGTATTTAACTGTACTGTTGATTAAAGAAATGAGAAGTAGACAAAAATATACCAGTTTGATTTTTTTTTAATTTTTTTAAATGTTTGTTTATTTTTGAGAGAGTGAGAGAGACAGAGCGTGAACAGGGGAGGAGCAGAGAGAGAGAGGGAGACACAGAATCTGAAGCAGCTTCAGGCTCTGAGCTGTCAGCATCGAGCCCGACATGGGGCTTGAACTCACAAACTGTGAGATCATGACCTCAGCCAAAGTCGGACACCCAACCAACTGAGCCACCCAGGTGCCCCACCAGTATGATTTTTTAAATAAGGAAGCTGAGGCTCACAAAGGTTATATGACTTGCCCTGGGTCATTAAGTTCAGTGAGAAAGGCTAAATTTGAATGGTTCCTGTCTGTTTGGTGGGATTATGACTGATTTTTCTCCATTAATTTTTTTGTCCATATTTTCTAAATTTTTAGTACTGAGCCAAAAAGATGGAAGGTTTTTCTCTTATAAGAGATGAACAAGATCCTGAAATATTCTAGTTAACATTACATCCTTTTTAATAGTTGTTACTCATTAAGGGGATATTGCATTTATCCACAGATTTTGTTTTCCTTGATGCATGAGGAGAAGATGAATAACATTTAAATTTTAACTCATTTAGGATATACATTCTCAATAACTAGATTTTCTTTTTAATTAACTTCACTTGTAACTGTAGATGAGGCCTGTATTTTTGTTTATATAGTATAAGAATCAAAACACAAAATTGGTCAAATATAATCTTAGTATGGAAATTGTAAAGCTAATGAACCTATACCTCATAATTGTGCTCTTATTCGCAGATGGAGAACATCATTGGAACGCTAAGAGATTCCAACCTGAAGCTGACACTTGCTTTCGGAATAGGAATGCATCATGCTGGATTACATGAGAGGGACCGAAAAACAGTAGAGGAGCTATTTGTAAACTGTAAAGTTCAGGTATTTTATTTTTCATAAACAGACATTTAAATATAACTTACACATTATGTTTTAGTTAAACATATTTTATTTTCTAGGTTCTTATTGCTACAAGTACATTAGCCTGGGGTGTAAACTTTCCAGCTCACTTAGTAATTATTAAGGGAACAGAATATTATGATGGAAAAACAAGGCGCTATGTGGATTTTCCCATTACAGGTAATTTTTTTTTAATTTACAGATACATTAAGCTTCTATTTTAACCTTAATAATCTGAATTTGCATGAATTGAATTGTAGAGAATTGACCACATTTGAACATATGTTGAGTAAGATTGTAAAGTTTTATTTCCAGTGAGATGCAAATGCTATTCAAAGTATTGAGCTGTTTCATTTACTTACCTAAAGTGTTAATAAGCATCAAAAGCATAACTAATGGTTCCAAATTCACAAATAGATAACAATTACTGATTAGTAGCTATTATGAGTTAATAAATTACAGTTAAACATTATACTGTTTAATTTTAAATCTGTTTCACTAGAAATACTTCTATGGGGCTTCTAGAATCAAAAGGCTTGTTGCTATGATTTCTGCATGCTGCGATTTGTGATTCGTGCATATTTTAAAACTTGATAAAAGCATTGTCACTGAATTCTGAAGAGCGAAATATCTGTGTGTATTTCCACTCAATGATTACATGTAAAAACTATATTATTTCTAAATCATTTCTTACCTCAGAGATTCCTGCACTATAAAAAAAAAAGAATATTTGTACCGTAAGTGGGAAGAGGGTGAGGCCTAAATGCACCCAGGGGGTCCATTCATGGGGAAAAATAATCAAATGAATCTGCTGAAGAGATTTACCCATATATGTTTTGCTTTTTCTTGTTTAATTAAAAAAGTAATAACTCTTAAACAGCATTTTAAAGTATTTAGCTAAAGGAAACTTTTATCTTTCTTACTTATACAAATAGTAAAAGAGTCCCTTTTTGGTGATCCAATTTTCTGTCTTAATGCATTAATTATTTTATTATTATAGAACTCAACAGGCTTCAGAGATAATATGCACACTCTTAAAATATTCTGTATCCTTCGTTATTTTGTCGTGTTGTCGAAACATGCTATAATCACTAAATATACCTTGTGCTAGCTGCCACATTATTGAATACCTCTTGTTCTCTTCTTTATAGATGTACTCCAGATGATGGGGCGTGCTGGAAGGCCTCAGTTTGACGACCAAGGCAAAGCTGTAATTCTGGTTCATGACATAAAGAAAGACTTTTACAAAAAATTTCTTTATGAACCTTTCCCAGTAGAGTCAAGGTAAATTTTGCTGTAAATTAATTTAAATGGATTCATGTCATAGCAATTAATATTTGTGTCATGATATTTATAAAAATCAACAAAAATTCTAGTTCAATGGAATTATTTGAAATGAAACTGAATACAATTATCACTGTAAGATAGAATTCAATTACAATTTCATTTTTAAAAAAAACTTTTAAAAGAAGCAGTGTTAGTACTGCTTCAATGAATCACATTGATTCTAGAGCCGGACAACCTGGGTTCATATCTGAGCTCCACTACTTACCTCCTTGATCTAGCAAGTCATTTGATTCCTCAGTGCCTTGATGCGCCTATCTGTAAAATGGAGATGCTAGCAACACTGGCTATCTCAGAGGTTAGTTGTAATGATCGAATGTTAGTGCTTGTAGCAGGGTCTATCACATAGTAAGCGTTTAATAATAAAGTTCTCGTTTGATGTGTGTTTTTCTTCTCTAGGTGATAAAGAAATATCCAAAATAGAGGGACTTGTAATGAATAATTTGGACTATTAGCTTATTTCAGAATTATCACATAATTCTTTGTAGCACAGTAACTACCCCTTTGATAAAGGCTTCTCTCATTTTCTCAACTGAAAATAGCCTTTCTCCCTCAGGTTTATGTATTTTTTACTTGCAACATTTATTACTAGTTCTCTTTTATCAGTCTTTTTAAATATACTGTATTCTAACTGCAAAGGACAACACATGTTTCTCACTGATAGTGTAAAGAGTTATTGGAATTTTTATGCTAAGTGCTAATGTTCATTTTTTTTTATTTAGAAAATACAAAAACGTGGATACGGTTAACATTGTGATAAGAGAAAATTTATGACTCTGTATATAATATATATTATATAAAAATATATATAATAAGATATATATTTTTTAGAAGAAAGCATGAATAATGACCAAAACATCCATCCAAAAATTTGGGAAAAAATTAACAAATTAAACTCAAAGAAAGAAGATAAGAGCAAGAATCAAAGAACTGAAACCAAATATACATTAGAAAAAAATCAACAAAGCCAAAAGTTGTTTCTTTGAAAAGAAGAATGAAATTGATAAACCTTTAACTCTGATCAAAAAAGAGAGCAAGAGAAAGAATGAACAGAATAATATTAGTAATGAAAAGATATTACAGGCATTTAAAAATATTATGAAACATTATGCAAATAAAAATTTAGATAAAATGATAAAATTCATTTAAAAACTTATGAAACTGACACAAAAAGAAATAGAAAATCTAGTCTCTTATTCTATCAAAGTGATTGAATCTGACACTTAAAATCTTTCCACAAAGAAACCTTCTGACTCAGATGCTTTACTAGTGAATTCTTCATAACATTAAGGACAAAATAACATCAATCTTACATGAACTCTTCCTAATACTAGAAAAGATAAGACTACTTGCCAACTTATTTTGTAAGATCAGAATAACCTTGATACCAAAACCTGATAAGAAATTTACCAAAAAAGAATGTTAACAAACCTGTGCCTCTCATAAATATAGATGTCTAAACAACATCAGTAAATTTAATTTTGTGTAAATTATTTTATAAATGTGAAGTTGACTTATTATTTGAAAATAAATTACTATCATTTACCACATTAGCAGGAAAAAAATGAGAAAAATCATATGATTATTTCATAGATGTAAAAAAAAAAAAAAGCATTTGAAAAAATTCCACCCCCATTCATAATAAAAGCTCTTAGCAAACAGTAATATAAAGAAATGTCCTTAATCTGATAGTCAATTTACTGCAAGCATCATAGTCAATAATGAAATATTGAAAGCTTTCCCTTTGAGATAGGGAATGATACAAGAGTATTTTTCTCACCACGTCCAGTAAGCATTGTGCTTGAAGCCCAAGCCACTGCAATAAGGTAAGGATCAGAATAAGAGTCATAATATCCTTTGAGCCAGGGTAGTGACTAAACAGCACAAAAGGAGGGCTTCTGGGGAAATGGTGATGCTTGATCTTGGTGTTGGTTACACAGGTGTGTTCACATTATGAAAATTACTTGAGTACATGTATGATTTATGTAATTTTCTGTATGTACATTCAGTAATCATTAACTAAAAATTTTAATTTTGTACTTCGATATAACTATTATTAATACTTACCTATCACAGAGTATTTCATAGTTTTTATGCTAACTTCTCTATTAATGGGCCTTTCAAGAGTTTCCTATTTCTTCTTACATATAATATTGCAGCGAAGTAATTTGCTTTCCCATCCTTGTCTGTAAATGTTTCTCTAGCAGGTAATAATGAAAAGTGAAATTGCTGGGTCACAGTGATTATTCAAATAGATATTGGCAAGTTGCCCTCTCAATTGAGTATACAGATTTATACTCTGCCGCTGATGAATTGAGAGTAATATAGAAACTCATTTTTTTAATCTTTCAATTTATTGCCATTTCTCATGTCCTTAAAACATCCTTTGCAAAAACTATTTTTAATACCTGCATATTGTCCCATGTATCATAATTTATTTAGCCTTTTCTGTTGTTGGACACTGCTTCCCTTTTTTAGTATTTTACATAAGAAACTAAAATGAACATTATGTTATGCCAGTCTTTCAACACATCTGATCATGTTAGTATACTCTATAACACCAGTACAATTGTGTTTCATATGACGAGGAACTTAACACTCACTGAGTAAATGAAAGGAATATCATTACTCATAACTATCACCCCTATCTTGCCAACTCTCCTTTCATCTGCCTCAGTATTATTTCATACTTACACCCATACCCCATAAGTACATTCTTCCCTACTCTCCAAGTTACATCTGCTGTTGCCCACTCTACCTTTCTCCTCTTGGCTCTTAGCTTTCCTAAAAGTTACTAGCTCCCTTCCGTCAGTCTGCTATGTGAGATAAAGTGTGTTTCATTTAACCTAACCTTCATGTATGTTTCCCATATCTTGTTCACTGTATAGCTTATTAGGAGTGCTCTCTGACCATTTAAATGCAGAGATTGCTGGTGGTACAATTACATCTAAGCAAGATGCAATGGATTATATCACTTGGACTTACTTTTTCCGACGTCTTATCATGAACCCCAGGTAAGTGTAGGGCAACTATTTATCTTTCTGGTTCGCGCCAAAAGAAAATTATTTTTGAAAGTAACAATCCCTAAATTTTAGTACATAACAAAAAAGTCAGAGCTTTGGACATTCTAGATATACGAATTTGCCCAGAGAATCACATGATGTCTCTAGTATGATCACAATATATTATAATATATTTGAAAATGAATAATTGTATGCACTTATTACTTAGCTGCTTTTAATTAAGATATCCTTGAGGAGTTTGCTCTGTAGTTAGGGAGACAGGACATCTGAAATCATTAAGAAATGATTAAATGATTAAGCTAGATGGTAGTTACTGACTTAGGTGCAATTGGAATTCAGAGAAGAATGAGGCTTATGCAGTTGTAGAAGGAAGAATTTGTAAGGCATTTGTAATGATTGATAAGAACTCTGCAAGAGGAAATAAAAGTGGGGGGTTGTTGTGGAATGTCTTTTACTTTCAGACAGTATAGGTTAGATCTTCATTCAGCACTTATTTGTCAAATGTTATAATAGAGATTGAGGATAAAAATTAGTGTACATTATCCTCCATCTTCAACAGCTAATCTTTTTTTTTTTTGAGAGAGAACACAACAGGGGGAGGGGCAGAGGAAGAGAGAGAATCCCAAGCAGGCTCCATGTCCGGCGCAGAGCCCCAACACTGGGCTCAATTTCACAACTGTGAGATCATGACCTGAGGCAAAATCAAGAGTTAGACACCTAGACTGAGCTACTCCAGGTGCCCGGGCAGATCTTTAAATGTGGGGGAAAGACATATAAATGATTTCAATGTAAATCATAAGTTCTATAATAGAATTGTATTTAAGCCCATGAGAGCAAAAAATTCACAGAGATGATACTTCAACCAAATTTTGAATCTGAAATGGGAATAGAAAAGGTCAGAGGCACAAAAATACTATATGGGTATAGGCTCTCATGGCTGAAACGGCATTTGTAGAGTGCCAAGAAGTTTGATGTAGCCAGAGCTAAAGAATATGGAGACCAAAAGATTGTCTTGACCAGAAAGTGGGCCAAGCACCAGAGTAAATGGCCTGTATGTCATAATAAGGTGTTTGCATTTAGCCTATTGGCTGTGGTGAGGGTTTTTGTTTTTTTTTTATGTTTATTTATTTTTGAGAGATAGAAATAGAGCATGAATGGGGGAGGGGCAGAGAGAGCGGGAGACACAGAATCTGAAGCAGGCTCTGGGCTCTGAGCTGTCAGCACAGAGCCCAATGCAGGGCTCAAACTCATGAACCATTGAGATCATGACCTGAGCCAAAGTCAGACACTTAACCAACTGAGCCACTCAGGCACCCCACCTGTGGTGAACTGTTAAACACAGTTTAACATCCCCAAATTAGGTTCAGTTTTTTTTGTTTTTTTCAATACTTATGAAACTATGGTAGGGAATGGGCTGAAATGAAGAGACAATCAGAGCAGGAAGACCAGTTAGGGAGCTGTTTAAGCTGTGAATAAGACCTTAACAGTTGCAGAAGGAATGGAAGGAGGGCCAAAGATGGGGACATTCCTGATACGAATAAGAGGAAATATCAAAGCATTGTAGGGTCTTGAACAGAGAGATCATGATGAAATATTATTACTAAATCTTACCTGTTGGTACCTTGAGAAATTTGTTTTTTGTTTCAGCCATTTCCACTCACACAGATAGGAGTTTGAGAATATGGTGGCATTTTTCTGTTTCCTCAACTGTTAGGGACTCTGGATTAGATACAAAATATCATTTGGGACATGATTGCGAGATTAACGAGGTAGTCGCTACCTCGTAAAGCACTGCAGCTTTACGGTAGCCATTAGATCACAGGATTAGAATTGTAGAAGGGTATACTGGGATGCACTTTATATGCACTCTGGTCCTACCTTCTTGCTTGATATTAAAGAAGGGGACTTTGGAAACTTGAAGTGACTTGCTCTGGATCCCAGAACTACTTTGTCAGAAAGGTAGAACTTAACAACATAAGTTTTGTGACTCCACTCTACTTTTTAGAGGGATGAGTGAGATAGCAGTGAGAATAGAGGACCTACCTAGAGGAAACTGGAATAGGCATCATTCCTTGTTGCTCTCATTACAAACTACCTTCTATGTAATAATTAATGTGGTAAGAAAAATCCACATGCAACCATAATAAACAGTATTAATTAGGGACAGAACAAGAAGCTTGGGAGAGGTTAGCACAGTGGGCAAAGATGAAATCTTGAGGGAATATACTTTGGTTATAACTTAAAGAAATTATATTGAGCCTCTGAGCCCAGGGACTTCTTAGGTATTGACAGTTAGGATATCTCCTGCTCATATGATTATAGTCCATGTAAATAGTGAGTATTCCATAGTTCACAGTGCCTGACCTACTTTACCTGACAGCCATCTTTGCTAGAGGGAAATTCTGGGACTGGGAGTCAAAAGATGTATCATCTTGACATATTGGCTTAGGGCACTTGATTGTTGTGGCAGCTGTTTTTCCTGCCCCTTTGATGCCCCCAAGAAGAGCTGGGTATCCCCTCCTACACCACCAACACCATGAAAGGAGACATTAATCCATACCACCTCTAGGTAAGAAGTTCCTCTCACTTTCATACTTTTGTTGTCACTCTTCTCCCTGTCTGCAGTATGCTCTCTAGCCCTTATAGCCATCTAACAGTCTTAAAAGATCTAACAGTCTTAAAAGTTGATGCATGTATTGATAAATGCACTTAAATTAATTTTCAGGAGGTGGTGGTTTATACACTCTTGACTATCCATATCAAAGTTGCTAGTTCTTTTAGTAGTCACCTGAACATATTTTGAGATACCTGGCTAGGTTAAGACTAAAGCTATCATTATTATGCTGAAGTAGAAACCTGTGCCCAAGCTGTTGCTGTGTGAATTAATCAGTCCAAAACTGGTACAGCAATAATTTTTTTGAAGGCTTATGATATTTTTCACTAAAATATAACAAGCAATCCTAAAATTTACATGAAACCACAAAAGACCTCCAATACCAAAAGCAAACTTGAGAAAGAACAAAGCTGAAGGCATCACATTTTTTTATTTCAAACTATATTACAAAGCTGTAGTAATCAAAACAGTATGACATTGGTATAAAAACAGACACACAGATCAGTGATACAGAACACAGAGCCCAATAATATGGTCAATTAATTTACTACAAAGGAGCTAAGAGTATGTGATGGAGAAAGAATAATCTCTTTAATAAATGATACTGGGAATGCTGGATATTCACATGCAAAATGAAACTGAACCCATATATTTCACCATGCACAAAAATCAACTCAAAATTGTTGAAAGACTCGAAGGGAAGACCTGAAACTATAAAACCACTAGATGACATAGCCTTGACAATGGTCTTGGTGATGATTTTTTGGATTGAACACCAAAAGCAAAGGCAATAAAATAAACGTGTAAGACTACATCAAACTAAAATGCTTCTACATAGCAAAGGAAATCATCAGCAAAATGAAAAGGCAACCTACCAAAGAGGAGAAAATGTTTGCAAATCATATATCTGAAAAGGGTTTAATGTCCAAAATATATACAAAGAATTCATATAACTAAGGGATGTAGGGGGTTGGTAGCAATACCAGCCATGTGAGACCTTAGAGACCGTGGTAAGGACTTTGAATTTCATTATTGATGATGTAAGAACCATTGTGGGGTTTTGAGTAGAGAGAACTGACAGGATCTATTCATATCATAAGTCCAATCAATTATAAGTGTTAAAAATAATTTAAACTTACCTGTTGAAAGAAATTCTCAGATTCAATTATTTTAAATCCAACTAAACATGATTTATAGGAAACATGAAATCAAAATGATATAGAAAGTTGAAAGTTGAGGATGGAAAGAAGATATGAAGGACAATAACAAAGAGAAAGCAACAGTTGTAGAATTAAAATCAGGCAAAATGAAATTCAAGTCAAAGAAGGACAAAGAAGAATGGTTCATATTGATAACAAGCACAATCACTAAATAGTTATAATAGTTTACAAAATTTTAGGTAACTAAAAACATAGCATCAAAATAGAGAAAGCAAAAACTGATAGAAGTTCAAGATGTTAACTAAATTATAATCATGCTGAGAGACTAACACATCTCTCTTGAAAATCACACTAATATAAATTATATTTATATTTATATTTATATTTATATTTATATTTATATTTATATTTATATTATTTATATTTATATTTATATTTCTTCCCCCAAAAGGAATATGCCTACTCACAAACACTCATCAAAATTTATTTATAAAAATATACTGTGTACTAGACCACAAAGAACAACTCAGTATATTTCAAAACAGATCATAAGGCTACATTCCCAGCGCATAATACAATAATATTAGAAATAAACAAGAAAAAGGATGGCAAAAACAGTCTACCTGCTTGGGATTTAATTACTCTTATTCTAGTGAAAGGTGAAAAGTTTGTTTAAAGTTATAGACTAGAGGGGCGCCTGGGTGGCGCAGTCGGTTAAGCGTCCGACTTCAGCCAGGTCACGATCTCGCGGTCCGTGAGTTCGAGCCCCTCTGGGCTGATGGCTCGGAGCCTGTTTCCGATTCTGTGTCTCCCTCTCTCTCTGCCCCTCCCCCGTTCATGCTCTGTCTCTCTCTGTCCCAAAAAAAAAAAAAAAAAAAAAGTTGAAAAAAAAATTAAAAAAAAAAATAAAGTTATAGACTAGA
The DNA here is from genome assembly GCF_028018385.1 of Neofelis nebulosa. NCBI lineage: Eukaryota > Metazoa > Chordata > Mammalia > Carnivora > Felidae > Neofelis > Neofelis nebulosa. The sequence continues at coordinate 94,198,239 of NC_080787.1, read as the reverse complement.
GATATATAAAAATAAAAGTATTATATAACAAAGTCAATGAATTTTAGTCAAAGCACAATACCAAGGAATATTCATATCTTTAGAGTATCTACAATATAGCATGAATGCTTGAAAACAAACTAAGCATTCATCTCTGTGGGGGGCAGGGCATAAAAGCTGCCCACGTGGGCTTTCAAATGTGGTGCCTCCCAATCATATGGGGGCCACCAAATGTGGGTCAACTTGATTGGGTAGGAGCTGGAAGCCCGGGTGGTGAAATAATTCACCCAAGTCAGAACAACGGAGATAGAAGTTTATTGAGCACACCATTAAGGAAAGAGTAGGCAGGACAGCAAGGGAGAGACTGCCATGAGGCAATGAATGGTAGGGGGCTCTAGTTAAAGGGAGAAGGTGAGGTATGAAAATGTATGGAATTTTCCTTTTTTGGTACCTGTGTCCTGCTGTAAGTAACCCATTGGTCAGCTATAGCTTAAGATAATCTGAGGTGAGTTGCCTAATGGGCCTGTTTATATTCAGCCAGGAGGCTGAGGCCAATGTGGGCCCTTCTACCTTACTCGGGTTCCCATTGTTCAAGTTGGTTACCTAAAAGCAGCCTCTACGATCTCTAGGAACTAGATGAACATTAATAAAACACAAATATGAGAAAGGAATTTATAAAAGTAAAAATCAAAATTAATAGTGACAAACACAAGTATACACTATTATTATTTATTATCTACTGTATTTGAGACGTTGTTTTGAGAGCCTAACTCATTTAGTCATGATCCCCATTTTATAGATGAAGAAGCTGAAGCACAGGGAGATTGAGCAACTTGTCCCTAAGTACACAGCTCCTGAGTGGCAGAGGCAGCGCTGGAATTCAGGCACTCTGGCTCCAGGGGCTACAATCTCCATTACCAGGCTTGTTAGCAGGTCCAGAACTCAAATATCCATACCCCTTCTCCACTTCTCTTTCCAGTGTTACGCTGGAAAATGTGTTCTTTATAGAAACCATACTACACAAATTTTGGATGTATAACTCTTTTGTTCATTTGATACCAAAAAAAAAATTGTCCATTTTAATATCTATACCTTTACATCTGGATAAAAATGGAAACATGTGCCTAAATCAATTTTAATGACATGTATTTTATTTAGTCTGCTATAGTGAGGTTCTACAATTTTCTTTCTGATTGGCCCTTGATTGTATCTTTTTATTATTGTCTGTGTTAAACTCCCCTTTTCTGTAATCTGGAAGCAAAGAAAGGCACAAAAGTTCTGGAAATTGGTAAATTTTTCGTACTTATTTTTAGATGTTAAAAGTTTTTTTTTTTTAAGTTTATTATTTTGAGAGAGACAGAGACAGTGCAAGTAGGGGAAAGGCATGGAGAGAGAGAGAGAGAGAGAGAGAGAGAGAGAGAGAGAGAGAGAGAGAGAGAGAGAAGAGGAGAGGGGAGGGGAGGGGAGGGGAGGGGAGGGGAGGGGAGGGGAGAGGAGGGGAGGGGAGGAGAGGGGAGGAGAGGGGAGGAGAGGGGAGGAGAGGGGAGGAGAGGATCCCAAGCAGGCTCCCTCCTGCCAGCGCAGAGCCTGACATGGGGCTCATACTCACGAAACTGAGATCATGACCTGAGCTGAAACCAGGAGTCAGACACTCAACCAACTGAGCCACCCAAGTGCCCCAATCTGTTAAAAGTTTTAAGAAGGCTAAAATCATTGTCTCAAAGGAAGGGCTTATATTATATGTAGCTTTAATATATCTTAATATATTAACTGTCATAAATTGAGATTTTACTTTTGGTTTAGTGGGAGAGGACTGCATATATATATATATATATATGTATATGTATATGCATGTGTATGTTAAAGGAAGATAATAAGGTTTATTTAAAATAGACAAGACAAAGAGTGCTTTCAAAATACAGTCATACATAGATAATAAATACGACCCAATTCCCCAACCCCCTTCATTTAATCATAACAACTATAAAGAACCCCCACCACACCACCACCAAAAGTGGAACTTATGTTGACAAAGATTCTGCCACTGTTCCTGGATTGTTCTCTGTATGTTTATAGTGTGTGTGTGTGTGTGTGTGAGAGATATGCATATGTATGCAAACACATGCACATGCATATGAAGATACATTTACATATATAAATATATACGTAGACACAATTACATTAGTTAGTTCAAATGTACATAAACACATGTACTGGTGCATCATGAAATATAATATATTCCAAATTGAGTTCTGGATTCAATTTGTATGTTCAATTTCACTCTCTGTTTTCCCCTGAGGAAGCTTTTAAATATTTCTGGGGCAAAAAATGTTGTGGTAGTTTCAGCTGTCCCTGCAACCACTTTCATTATTTGTGTCATTATTACTGCTGCATAATCTGAACATAAAAAAACATGGTGCCGTAACAAATGACTTCCCAGTACTGACAGTTATAGCAGCAGCATTTCAATACTGATGAAAAATTTCCCAGCAAGATCTCTGGCCAGGTTTACAATAACTAAACAGGAAATGGCTGCCACTATTCACATTAAATCCAGACTGTTTGGTGTAACTTTATCTATGTTTTAGATTACAATAAAATCTCTTTCATTCTCAACTGGCAAAATTTTATCCTTCGTGAGGTTGGAAAAACAGAACTTGAGGTTTCATGTGTGGTATTCCTGTTTGTCCTTTGACAAGAGCTCTTAAAGCTAATTTTTTTAAGTTGTTTTACTTTGGGATTGTTTAAATTTAATGAACTTTGTAAATTTTTATGAGAGGGAGAGGTTTGTTATGACTTTTTCCCAATGGACTGCTATTAGAAGTTAGCTTGTCTAGCCCATGTGCTAGATGCTGTCAGTATCCAACTGCCTTTGACTTTCACACCTCCCAGGGGACTAGTAATTGTTGTGTTCAAACAGCCTGTAATTGTGATCCCGCTGGCTTTCTCAGTACGCTTCTGGCTATTAGAATCATTAAACAACTCAGCACCTGTTAACAGCATTGTAAATATTCAACCCTGCTTGTGTGCAGGTTGAGTCCAATATAGAGAAATCTTACAGAGCTCAGCCTCATAAATTAGAGCTTCTGACAAGTCAATTATTGTGAAACTGGGTTTCTCTGTGAAATAAATGAAATAGCATGCTGACAAAAAGGTAGGCTGTCTGTTTATGGCAGAGAGAAGATAATGACTTCATGATCCAATGCAGAGAGCATGAAACTACATTGTATCCTTTATCTATAATTAAACAGTTGTGTAATATTTCTGTTTTAGTAACCAGTAAATTATAAATTTTGTACTGTGGAGAGTGCAACATGAAAACAGACCTTTAACTTAGCTGTTGCTTGATTTTCAAGTTAGTAAAGAGATTATTGAAATTAATGATATATAATGTTTTAAACTAAATACTTATAATTATTTAGGCTAGAAATTACCCAGTGACTAAAAAGTTCATGCTATAGAAGCAAAGGCCCTATAATGCTAATGAAGATCATGTAAATATAAACTCCATTCTTTATTCCCAGGAAAGTGTCAGAATATATTATCTCCTAAAATTTTATGTGACCTAAACAATAATTTCATTTACATTTTGTTCATTTTACAGTGTCTTGTTAAATTATATATCTAATTGAGATGTAGCAAATCTTACTTTTATAAGGATTTTTAAGTGGTTTAAGTAACCTTAGATCAATTGTTACCAAAGAATAATAGTTTAATTAGTAAAGTTATATCACAACAAAAATATGCATTTTAGTATTTGTGTTGGGTGTGTAGAAGACAACTTTTAAATTTTTTTTTAAATGTTTATTTATTTTTGAGAAAGAGAACACAAGCAGGGGAAGGGCAGAAAGAGAGGGAGACACATAGTCCGAAGCAGGCTCCAGGCTCTGAGCTGTCAGCACAGAGCCACTGCGGGGCTCAAACCCACGAACCGTGAGATGGTGACCTGGGCCAAAGTTGGACTTTTAACCAACTGAGCCACCCGGGCACCCCAAAAGACAACTTTTTAATGATTGAGAATTTCCTACTCTTGAGTGTAGTATTTTAACCAGCACTTTCTATTTTTTAAGTAGTTATCGCTTTCTAAAAATAAATTTTAAAAAGTTATCATTTACATATGCCAGAATACCTGAAAAAAAAAATTTAGGATTTTTTTTTAAATTCCAGATTATCCTCAGAAATCATAAGGATAAAAGTGTTGATATTGAGTAAATTAAATGTCAGTTCAATTACTTAAGTTGAAGTTTTGCATTTCTTAGGCAAGTCAATATGAGATGTTGGTGAGCACATTAGAAAAGAACAACCATATTAAGAGAAAATATCAATGGAAGTTTTTAAAGTTATTCTAAAAATTGTGTTAATTTTGGGGCGCCTGGGTGGCGCAGTCGGTTGGGCGTCCGACTTCAGCCAGGTCACGATCTCGCAGTCCGTGAGTTCGAGCCCCGCGTCGGGCTCTGGGCTGATGGCTCAGAGCCTGGAGCCTGTTTCCGATTCTGTGTCTCCCTCTCTCTGCCCCTCCCCCGTTCATGCTCTGTCTCTCTCTGTCCCAAAAATAAATAAATGTTGAAAAAAAAAATTTTTTTTAATAAAAATAAAAATTGTGTTAATTTTTATCAAATAAGATTGTTAATAATATGATCATCAAATAATTTGTTGTAGTCTTAGAGACATGATTTTAGGGTTTTTTTTTCTTTTTTGCAACTTATTTTAAATGTTTAAGAAATGTTTACCCTGACTGTTCTTTATCTGGATAGAAGCTACAAATGTCTTAAAAATTTCCCAGTAGACTTAGGAAAACATTAGAAAGGATATTAGCCCATCAAAATATACCCTGTAACTAAATAAAACAGTGACCAAAATAAATATTGTTAAAAAGAATTTATAATTTTTGAAGGAAAGTCTTTTTCAAAGATGATTTTAAATACTATTTGTAAACGTACTAAATTTGTTAAAGCATAAAAATGGTAAAGTTGTCATTAGTTAATATTTGTAGGGGAATATGAGACTTACGTTTTCAAATGGCCTAGGAAATTTTTAGGCAAAAATGGTATTTTAACTTTTGTTTTTCATGGTAATACTGTTTTCATAAAGCCTTCCTTCTGTAATTTTAATTGCATAAAAACTCATGTAGACAGCATGATCTTGCTGTCTCTCTCAAAATGAGTAACTGAACATTAAAAAAAGCTTTGTACATTTTGTTTAAATTAACAATAGCACTGGTTTCAATACTTACCTGTTCATTGATAAATATTGCTTTATTTTGGTCTATGACATCAACTTTTCCAGGAAAGGCAGTAATTTCTCTGCAGACTAAGATTGAAAGTAACTATTTCTCATTTGTGAAAATTAAAATCTTCAGCAAGTAATTATGATTTACAGAGTTTCCTAAATAAAGAGTCTATTATTAATCCTTACTTAGTGGAGACTCTCATATTGGTGTACCTAGCTTTTTGTTTAATCTTCTCTTTCTGCTGAAAGTATATCCTGCCATCATTTAAGTCCTGCTTTGTGTATTTTTGAATGAATTTTTGCAGTATACTGACCTCAAATCTTTCCCTTTGAAGAAAGAAAAAAAAATCACCATATTGATCACTTGTGGTTTCCGTCAGGCCTCTCCCATTTGAGATTGTTAACACTTTCTTTCCAGACTATGAATATCCCCTTTCTAGTCCTGTGCAGGTGTACAACCCTTGTTCTGGGCTTCAGTCTGTACAGATGGAAGCCTGTTCTGAGGCCACTTTACACTCCTGTTACTTGATTTGGATGGAGAGAGGAGATATAACTCTCCATGCTGACCGGGGTGCAGGATTCACCCACCAAGAATTAGAGATCTGCTATGATGTAGGGGCATTCTGTCACCCTTTGGATCTGTTCCCAGGCACAGATTCCTAGTAATCTTAGGGATTTGCCAAGAACCTTTGGAATTAGAGGGAAGAGCACTCAGATGAATTGCATGTCCTTAGGCCTTTTACTTAGAAGATATACAGAGCTGAACCTGTGTGGCTTTTGTCTATAGAAGCTTAGTTCAAATGCTTTCTTGTTAGCTTGATGATGTCTTTCCCCATATTTAGGGTGACATGTAGTCATTAGGCATTTGAAGAACAATCGATGACTAAATTTCCTAAAAGAATTCATCTACTACTCAAATCAATAGTGCTTTGAGTTTTATAAAGTTACTGAGGATGGGTTTTTATATATAAAAGGAAGTTATATATTTATATATGATTAGCTTCTGTTTCTAGAAAGTTAGTGTTTGTTTAATGCGATGCTGAATTTTATCTGCTTATCTTCCATAGTTATTACCATTGTTCATCGGAGTCAACAAATCTTAGTGTGGGAATTTTGACCTGTAAGATGAAACTGGCTGTTGCGGTTGTTTTACTTCTTTGATTTGCTGTGCATGTAATTGTTCTTTGAAATTCTGAAAAGAAGAGAATGAGGGAAAATTGAAGTGCTAATGACCTTGCTTGTTTCCTAGCTACTACAATTTGAGTGATGTGAGCCATGATTCTGTGAATAAATTTCTGTCCAGTCTGGTTGAGAAGTCTCTGGTTGAATTGGAACTTTCCTACTGTATTGAAATTGGAGAGGTATGACTGAGTCATATACATTCTAAATGAAAAGATTGCCCAGCTTTTTAACAGTAGGGCTTTTGCTTCTCATGGTAACTAAACATTTTAACAAAATTGTTGCAATAGCAACCTGCAGTAAGAACTATTAGTTTTATGAATGTATGTGTTTCTATTGTACTTTTTATTTGTCATTTTATCTTTCTTTTTGAAATAGGATAATCGGAGCATTGAACCTCTGACATATGGCCGCATTGCCTCTTACTACTATTTGAAGCACCAAACAGTTAAAATGTTCAAAGAGCGTTTGAAACCTGAATGTGGTACTGAAGAATTGCTTTCAATTCTGAGTGTAAGTTTCATGACATTATTACATTGCTTTTTAATACAAAGAGATTGTATCGTATATTATTTCATACATTCTCTTTTAATTTGGGTCTTAAATGGTTGCCATCCAGGGCCTCTAGAAATTCGGTAGAAATCATTTATGAAGTCTTTTCTTCTACCAGACAAGATCGCTACAGAGCAACATATTTGGACCAAGTTTCCCATGTAATTTATTTTCCAAACTTGGATACTTCTAAAAATGGAATGAGTCACTGTTAATATGTAAGTCAGGATGATAGGTATATGCTAGGCTAGCAGTCAGGTGATCACCCTGTCCTTCAATATAATAACTTCTTTGAATTATAATTGAAAGCTTTTCTTATTGCTTATTGAGTCATTCTTCTTGACTTCATGATATTTCTGAGGTTTCTTTACATAAAAACACATGATTAAGTTCTCTGAGAATTAATGTCAGAAAAGCTGTTCAACTCCTTCCCCTTTTCCTTACAAAAAAAAAAAAAAAAAAATACAACTAGATTTATCACATGGTAAAAAAAAAAAAAAAACTATACTGTGCTTATTTTTGCTTTTTGGCCAAGAAGCTGAAACTAAATTTAATATTGAACTTAGTTACTATTAGGAGTATTTTCTCCATCTTCCTTTTGGCATACTATATATGCATTTTTGTCTTTGTTGAATTTAAATATAATAATTTCCCACAAAACTTTGTTAGCACATTAGTCAAGATATATGTTACAAAATTGGGGTGCCTGGGTGGCTCAGTCAGTTAAGCATCCTTCTTCAGCTCAGGTCATGATCTTGCGGTTCATGGGTTTGAGCCCCATGTCAGGCTCTGTGCTGACAGCTCAGAGCCTGGAGTCTGCTTCTGATTCTGTGTCTCCCTCTCTCTTTGCGTCTCTCTCTCTCTCTCTCTCTCTCTCTCTCTCTCTCTCTCTCTCTCTCTCTCTCTCTCTCAGAAATAAACATTAAAAAAAAAGATATATGTTACAAAAGAATACCATATGTCTTCTTACCCCTCCAGTACATTGGTGTTGTTTTAAAGAATTAAGAACCATTCGACTGTATAATGTCTCTAAGGTCCTTCTCTTACACATTCACTGATTCTGAGATAGTTCACTTATTAGCTTTTTTCTTCCTATTGCTTGTCATTCTCAATAGGCTTCAATATCCCATTCACAGTTTCCAATTTTTCAGTGTTTTTCCTTTGAGAAACTAGTGTGTGGATTTTTTGTGCAGCATAAGGCCACATACATTGTAGTGAGTCAGGAAATAATTTGTTACTAAACGGATGGATCCTGTATTCATCAGTTTTCTGTTGTTTGCTCTATAGAAAAGAGTAGAGAATTAAAGTATACAAGGCAGCTATCAAAAAAAAAAAAAAAAGTTTAGGAACACCTAGGTGGCTCAGTCAGTTGAGCATCTGACTCTTGATCTTGGAGCAAGTCACGATCTCACAGTTCATGAGTTCACACCCTTCTTTGGGCTCTGCACTGACAGCATGGAACCTGTGTAGGATTCTCTCTCCCTCCTTCTCTCTGCCCCTCCTCTGCTCCCTCCTTCCCTCTTCTCTAAATAAATAAATAAATACACAAACTTTAAAAAGTTTATAAAATTAAAAATTCATTTCTGAAGGAAAAATAAAAAAAAATAAGAATTGTTTTTAGATTCCTAAGAATGAGGTTTTTATTATTTCCCAATTGGAGACTCATAAAAATAGGATTTATCTGGGTGGAAGACAGTAAAATAATGGTTAATTAATTTGGGCAAGCATCTTAAACTAGTATCTGTTAGATTTAAGAATATAATTTTCCTTTCCTATTTACCTACCTTGGTGTATTTACCTAATCTAATATTTTATTTTTTTTTTTAATTTTTTTTTCAACGTTTTTTATTTATTTTTGGGACAGAGAGAGACAGAGCATGAATGGGGGAGGGGCAGAGAGAGAGGGAGACACAGAATCGGAAACAGGCTCCAGGCTCTGAGCCATCAGCCCAGAGCCTGACGCGGGGCTCGAACTCACGGACCGCGAGATCGTGACCTGGCTGAAGTCGGACGCTTAACCGACTGCGCCACCCAGGCGCCCCCCTAATCTAATATTTTAAAAGTACATGTCTACTTTGGGAACACATGTAATAACAGCTAACACCTTTGAGCACTTTTCATGTGCCAAGCACCACTCTAGGAACTTTACATTGATAAACACATTTAATCCTGACAATAATCACTAATTTGAGATTGATAACATCCCATTGGTTGCACAGCAAGTGAGTAGTTTGCAGTCTAGCAACCAAGTGTGGGTTCTTAACCACTCTCCTATGCTGCTTCTCATGTCACACACACACACATACACACACACTGATATGGAAGACACTGAGGTGGGGAGTGCATGTTAACTCTGGATGCACATTTTGCACAGTAACCCTTTATCAGATATATCATTTGCAAATATCTTCTCCCATTCCATAGGCTGCCTTTTAGTTCTGTTGATTGTTTCTTTTGATTTGCAGAAGCTTTTTATCTTGATGAAATCCCAATAGTTCATTTTGCTTTTGTTTACCTGGTCTCTGGAGACATGTCTAGTAAAAAGTTGCTGCAGCTGAGGTCAAAGAGGTTGCTGCCTATATTCTCCTCTAGAATTTTGGTTTTCTGTCACACCTTTAGGTCTTTCAGTCATTCTGAATTTGTTTTTGTGTATGGTGTAAGAAAGTGGTCCAGTTTCATTCTTCTGCATGTTGCTGTCCAGTTTTCCCAACACCATTTTTTGAAGAGACTTTTTCCCATTGGATATTGTTTCCTAATTTGTTGAATATTAGTTGACCATAGAGTTGTGGGTCCATTTCTGGGTTTTCTATTCTGTTTCATCGATCTATGTGTCTGTTTTTTGTGTTATCATCATGCTGTCTTGGTGACCACAACTTTGTAATATAGCTCAAGGTCCAGAATTGTGATGCTTCTAGCTTTGCTTTGCCTTTCCAAGATTGCTTTGGCCATTCAGGGTCTTGTGGTTCCATACATACTTTAGGATTGTTTGTTCTAGCTCTGTGAAAGATGCTGGTGGCATTCTGATAGGGACTGCATTAAATATGTAGATTGCTTTTGGTAGTATAGACATTATAACAATATTTGTTCTAATCCATGAAGAAAAAGACTGGGGGCACCTGGGTGGCTCAGTCATTGAAGCCTCCGACTCTTGATTTCAGCTCAGGTCACAATCTCATGGTCCAGAGATCAAGCCCTGCAGCAAACTCAACCTGGATCGTGTTTGGGATTCTCTCTGTCTGCCCCTCTCCCAGTTGTTCCCTCTCACTCTCTCTCAAAATAAATTAATTAATTAAAAAAAAAAAATACTGGATGCACATTGTTTATAAAGGTTTGTGAAAAACATATGCCTGTTATACTGTGTATCCCCCTCTACCCCACTAAAAGAGACCCCAAAATATACCTAGTAAGAAAAGAATTAAACTGTTATCCTCTCCAGTCTTCTCTGAAATGGCATTGATCAGAATAAGAGGTCTGTCCACACCATTTCAGCAGCTTCTTTCTTTCCACTATTATACTGCCTAAATCTGTTACCCTGATCTCCTGGTTTATTTTCATTAAAATAAAATCAACTCTTGTGATAACTAAACAAAACAAATCATCTGCAAATATATGTAAGACAAACTCAACAGTATATTTGTATACATATTGCTTGGTATACCCCTTAATAATTTCCACAGCAACAGTAATGTAATCTCTTCATCCTGTGGTGTTTAGTCTAGCAAACTCAGCCTGTGCTAGATAGCATCTAAATTTGTAGTATCTCAGTGAGACTGCTTTTTGAATAAGGATACTGAGGAATTAAAACTGTAGGACTCACATTGACAAGATCTGCAGGTACCACTGTTTTGTTAATTTCTTGTCTAGGTATTCCGCTCCATTCATTGGAGAGCATATGTGTAACTAACGAAGAAACATTAAATACTAAAGCAAGATTGTATTTGAAGTAATTACAGTGTAGTTTCTAGAATTCGTTCTTTCACTGAAAAGTGGGTTTTTGGGGGGGTTTTTTTGTTACCACACTAAAGATTCCTAAATGACTCACATAGCCTCATTATCTTTACTCTCACCTCCCCAAATGCATATTAATCTCCTTGTGGTTTTGAAACAAGGAGAAAAAAGCAGCCAGACAGGAGCTATAGAGAACAGGATGATAAACACAACAGGGCAAAGAAAAGCAATATGAGTGTTGTTAGTGTTTCAAAGGCCTATTTTCATTATCGTTGTTTTTGTTATTAAAATACTTAATAATGTTACATTATATTTTTGAAAAAAGCAGTATTAGATATTCACTACCAGCATCTCCTTTTACAAAGATAGCCATCGATGTTTCTAAAGTCATCTTTAAACTTTTAAAAATTAATTTATTAATTATTGTTAAAAAGAATTTTAGTAGTCCAGTGATCATAACTGAAAAGCTTCTATTCTCTTGTGTATTGCTTTGAACTTACTCTAATACTTCATCAATTTGTCAGTGAATGAAGTTTTCTCATTATATCGTAGGTTACATAATGTATTGATTTTTGTTTTGTTTCCTTTGGTATTAATGGTAATGTAAAAATTGTGTTCATTAAGATTTTCCTTGAGATTTTCTAAATATGTTGCAATGTGATTGGTTATTCTTGGCACAGACGACAAAAAAAAAAAAAAAAAAAACACTAAAAGGTAACCAACCATAGAAGGAAAAAAGAATGTTAAGATACTGATTCATTTTCACCAGGCATTTAAAGATACATAAATCTATTATTTCTCTTCACTTAACATCAAACATAGTTTCAAATGATGATTTCTTGATCTTATGTATTCATGACTGATAACTGATAACTGTTTTAGTCCTTTTTTCCTTTAGAGAAGATATGTATTTAGAATCTCACAGTTAGCCATAGTTGTTTTTCCTTAAGTGAATTGCAATTCCTACTCTTTATCTAGTCATTGTGTATATCACTATCAACTTTTTTGAATTTCTTTTTAAGTTGAGATAAATTTTGTTGCCTTAATAATATTTACCAGAAAGTGTATTTTCTTTCAAAAGTAAAAGAGAAAGCATTTAATCAGGTCATTTCATGACCTGCTGCCTCGTATAGTGTTTTCGGCACTACAGACTTCCCTCTTGCAGTGTTCATAGGAGAAGATTGTCAGGTTTGATAAAGAACAAAACAAAACTGGAAACCAATTTGACAATAAATTTCATATTAAAACAAAACAAAACAAACCCATAAAGTTCATTTATACCCTGTCGTCTAAATTCTATTTTGTTGTTGTTGTTGTTGTTCTTTTCTTCTATCCATATAATGGTTGGGGTCAGACCTGTATTTTTCAGAATGGTATTATATTGACAGTTTCACCCTTTTGACCAAAGAATGGAGGAAACAGGAAATTTCTGAGTTTAAAGATGAAAACTGAACTCTTTCAGATATTAAAGAGCCAAGCTAAATGAAATTGTCTTAACAAATATCTTAAGCATAAAATGAAGTATGCATAATTTGTTTATTTTATCCGTAACATCTTACTCTCTCATTGGTCGATATTAAATTCTCTCAGTCATATTTCTATCCACAGATCATATATTGATTCTTTAAAAAATTTTTATTTTGTACCTAGAATGTGTGAGGCTCTTTATAAGGGCAGGAGATAGAACATTACTGACAAACGTGTGTGTGTGTGTGTGTGTGTGTGTGTGTGTGTGTGAGAGAGAGAGAGAGAGAGAGAGAGAGAGAGAGAGAGAGAGAGAGAATATTAACACATAAACTATGGACCATGGTAATACTTGGGTGTTGCTACTCACTGAGGTCATCAGGTCAGTGTGATGCTCTAAGAATGAGCAAAATGTTGCTCATCGTCCAAGAGTCTCTAAAAACAGAACAGGATAGAGTATATTCCTTCATGTTAATCATTCCTATGCTGTATATTTGTTATATATTTTTTTCCTGGTCCCACATCACAAAAACATAATGGAGCAAGTTTGGGCCCAAGTGAGTACTCAAATGATGGAAGATATGTGATTAGGACATTTCAGTTTAGAAAGGCAAAGGCTTTGAATCCGTGTAACTGAAATTACAATCGTGAACTGTATGAACAGAAGCCCTCTTTAGATCAATAATAACACAGTAACTTTTTCAATTAGAAGTTCTGTCTTGGCCCACTGGATACTTGGAATATATTTTTTCCTCAGAATATAATGAGGAGTTTTGTTTTTTTTAAACATGGCAGTGTGCTAAACTTTCAGATACTAATTCCTATTGGTTATTACTTCATTATATATAAGCCTTTGTTTCAGTCAACACTGAAGAGGCAAGTACACTTCCACTAATGTTGTTTTGTTGTTGTTGTTGTTTTTCTTAATAACACCTCTTTTGAGACTTCTGTTTCCACTTCCTTGTCTTCCTAAGAAATTAAAATGTTTCTAAGCTTACATTTTTAGGTGTCATTATCTTTAAATGATAGTTAAATATCCTAGGTGTAAGGCCAAAGATTGTACTGAGACTATTTCTTTTCACTAGTCTTATTCTATAATAGTAAACCATTTATTTAAATTTTGTCTTTCCAGTACACCCATTAAAAAATAGTATTGCCTTTTATTGAGCACCTACTACATGCCAGGCATTTTATATACATTATTTGTAGTCATCAAACAGTGCTTTGTGATAAATGTTAACTTACAGATAATGAAATTGAAATTTAATGAGGTTAAGTTTTTCCAGGTTCTATAGAAAGTAGCTCTTTAGAACTCTTTCCCTATACCTTACTTCCTCTCCTAGACATAGTTTATCCTCATCCAGTGTTTTTAATTTCAAGTGTAAAAAATTTTTGAAGCATTAAATTTTGAAGCATTAAAGTATAAGGGTATATACTTTTAAAGTCAATTAAGAAGCAGAGTTACTTTTAAAATTATGTGTGGCCTTTTAACTTAGAATTATAGATGTTAAATGCAGATGTTAATTACTGTGACAAAATAATTATTTCAGTATCCCTTATTGAAAACACATATTTTAAGTTTTAAATGATATGATGCTGTTTGGAAAGTTTAGATATTTTGTAAACACTCTTGCCAAGTTTTTTTTAACACCATGAATTAATAAGCTTCATAATTAAGGCAGCTGCTTCACACTTCTATTGTTAACCAGTGACATTACATCTGTCTTGCTCCATTGATGCCCTCCTCCTACTTATTGAAGCATTTAGCAGTTTTGGCAACAGGGATTACATGGCATGAAGTAAGTAGTCTAATTAGATATAAGTGAAAATCCAGAGGGAAAAGGACATTTAAAAAGTAATTTAAAGAATCTCTTAATGATGTTGGCACCAAAAGCCCAAGTCTAGAGTAGAAAAACAAGGTCATGATTTGATATGTTCAGTGGACTTTCAGGAGGTAGCCTATTTTAAAACCATAATAGAAATGAAAAGATTTCAAAGTTAGGGAAAATTTATTTGAACAGATTTACGAATATGCTTGCCATAGTATTAATAGCTTTGAAAGAAAGCAGAATATGCCCCAAATGTATTCTGTGTCTAGAATTTTCAATAAATTTTTTTTAAAGATACACTCAGTTGTTATGGTTCTTGTGACTACAGAGAAACATGAGATTATATATCAAATATCCAATCTGAAAAGTTGTGAAATTCTTTTTTTTTTTCACAGAGCCTTGGATATTAACTAAAAGTGTGGATTTCATGTGTTAATATAAAATAGAACCATTCCAAATTTAGAAAAGTATCAGAGCAATAAGATTTTTATATATCAATAAATTTCCAGGTTTGGCAGGTCTCTGTACTGCTGTCTTTAAAAGCACACAGATTCTTTGCCTATATATAGAATATTTTTAGTAGTATAGCATTTTTAATGTTTGAATTTTGTCCTGTTTGGGTACAACTACAAATCTTTTAGTAGAAAATTGCAGATATATCTTTCTCAAACATGTAATTGGAAGAATAAGAAATATTTTTTTAAAGAAGAGAGAAATTTAAGACAAAATAAATGAAAAGGCCAAGCCAGATATGAATAGCATTAGTAGGGGACCCAGCATGTAAAATTAAAGAGTTCATTAAAGGAAGAATGAAAGGAAGGAGAGGTTAACTGAGTAACAGTGAACACCACCAACCTCGTGGCCTTCCATTTCCAAATAACCTCCTGACAATTGCAGAATCCCATCTGCTTCTCTTTATCTTCCTGGTGGGGAAACCTAATGGGATATCTTCCAGGGTTTGTGAGGAGAGCTTCCCTAACCCTCAGGCTGGGGAGCTGCCTGGCATCTTTTAGAGAGGCACAGATGGCAAATGTCTTGAAAAAAGTTATCTTTCTACTCTTGTTCTCTTTCCCTTGAGACTTTCCCTCTTCTCCATTATTTCTCAGTTTCTTCCTAGCTTTCTGTACATATAAGCTGTCCTCAGCACAGAGAAAAGTGAAACATTTTCCTGGGAAAAGACCTCAGTCTCAAATATATCTCCTGTGCTTGAATAGGTTACCTTAAAGATTTTTAAGCTGACTATGTTCTGATGAGTGTAAAATGAATTTATGATATTACCTGAAATTTGTCCTGTTTTAAATTTTTTTTTTTTTTTTTAATTTTTGGCTTCCTAAAATGCCCTACAGAATGACAACTGGCAAGTATTAGGAATCTAATCATTGATGATTAAATAGAGTTTTTAATTAAGAAATTATTTTTAGGGGCACCCAGGTAGCTCAGTCAGTTAAGCATCTGACTTTGGCTCAGGTCATGATCTCACAGTTCATGGATTCAAGCCCCGCATCAGGCTCTGTGCTGACAGCTCAGAGCCTGGAGCCTGCTTCAGATTCTGTGTTTCCCTCTCTCTCTGCCTCTCCCCCACTTGTGTTCTGATACTCTCTCTCTCTCTCTCTCTCTCTCTCTCTCTCTCTCTTAAAATTAAATGAACATTCAAAAAATTTTAATAAGAAATTTTTTTAGATATCAAAATATGAATAGCTTTAATATTTCTTTCATTATCACCTAGTTTAACTTTCTCATTTTTTGAAGAACAAAGACCCAGTCTTGCACAAGATGAATACAATCAGTATTGAAAAACAATATAAAAACCCAATTCCCAATAGGAAAAGGGTTAAGTTGATATTAGAATTCATATCTCCCACCCACCTTTTAAATGCCTTTTTTTCCCTTTTGCTGTTTTATACTTTTCTTTTTCCCCTGCTTGCATCTCATTTTCCCCTTTTATTTAAACTTACAGAGTACAAATGTACTTACATGAACAGATATACATTAACCTTCTCAGCCTAAGCTATCTATAAAAATATTTTGACTTGTCAACATTTGTCAAGATTTGCTAAGTACTGTATCCAGTATTCAGTGTACTTTGGGGAATACCAAAGAAATAGAAGACAGACCCCTATCTTTTAAGAAGACTTGTTCTAGAGCCCGCAGAGCCTAATAAAAAGAAAAGGATAGGCTTATGCTGAATTCATGTCTCTTTGTCTGTTGCTGCTTAATATGGCTTTGCCTGTGCATGAGAAGTATTTAGTCCTACTTATGACATTCAGGGCAGCAGAACTGCTGACATTGTTCTCCCCAAAAGTCAGAGTTACTAGCCTGCTCTAAGTTTGGAAGGTATGTAAGTCATGGGGTATATATAAGTATTTGCAAAGGGAATCTACATTTAGACATTTTTAAATTACAAGTATATTCTTGGATGGTGTCATATAAATTAAGTTATATTTATAAAACTCCAGGGTAGTTTGCTTTTCAGGGAACCCTACCATGAGTCATTTGGCAAAGGAAATCATCATTAATTTTGTTTTGAAAATATTTTATCATTGGTAAACAAAAACTGCTTAACTTAATGATATCAGACATCATAACTGTTTACAATTGTCAATACACATACTATCACATCAAGGAAATTTAAAAAAAACATTGAAAATTATGAGCTTCCTGGAATAAAATCTCTTCCCTAAATTCTAACCATTTGTCACTTCATTCTATGAGTAAACAGAGCATTGTTTAAACTTTAAAAATAAGTGGAAAATAAGTGGAAACTTTAACATTGGATAAAATATTTTGAAATATAGTTTTCACATGCCAGAAATTAGTTTCTGCTTAAAATGTTTCTAATTTTATCCCAATAAAGTTTTAGGACTCTAAAATTTTTGTTAGGGTCCTATTGTCCTAGCAGGTGAAACAGCTCAGAAATCAATACTAGCTCCTTCCTCAATTAATAACAGTGATCAGAAGTATTCCAAAAGGTTCATGGTTCCTGTCCTAAATATCTTCCCAGTACCAATAATGCCAAAACATTGTTTCAGCTAAAAATATATTATACTGCCTTTTATTCTCACAGAGCTGCCAAGTAAGTAAATAAGTGTGATTATTTCCAATGCTTAAAGCCAACTCAATGTATTTCAGCATCACTTCTGTATAACAGGACAAAAGAAAAACTAAACATCCTAATTTCTTTTCCAGCCCCCAGTTGGTATAATCAGAGTCTACAGTATTACATTATTTTAGAAACAGGGAATTTTAAAAGGAAAAAAAATAATCATAAACTTATTCCTTGGACCTTTTAGATTAACTAACATGCCAAGCTTTTTCATTATGTAATAATGTAAAAAACAACAACAACAACAGAATCACCATGTGATTAAAAATACATGTTTTTAAAAAGCTGTAACACAATTTGGGATAAAGCTTTTATAAATTCTCTATTGTAAAGTGTATTAAAGTATACCTTTCTTTTCTCTTTCTTTCTTTCTTTCTTTCTTTCATTTATTTATTTATTTATTTATATTTAAATTCAAGTTAGTTAATGTAAAGTGCAATCTTGGCTTCAGGAGTAGAACCCAGTGATTCGTCTCCTACCTAAGACGCTGAGTGTTCATTCTGAAAAGTGCCCTCCTTAAGGCCCATTGCCCATTTAACCCATCTCCCCACTCCCACCCCCCTCTCCAGCAACCCTCAGTTTGTTCTCTGTATTTAAGAGTCTCTTATGGTTTGCCTCCCTCTCTATTTTTATCTTATATATGTTTAAAAACAAGTCATTTTATGTAGCCATCTCCTTGGTTTATCAAATCTTGTTTTACAAGTAATACTACGTTTAGGGGGCTTTTAATGAAAACAATACAATTACCCTTCCTTAATTTGTTGTTATTATTGGCTATATTTCTTTATACTTAATAAAAAAAATTTTTAACGTTTACTTATTATTGAAAGACAGAGAGAGTCAGAGCATGAGCAAGGGAGGGGCAGAGGGAGAGGGAGACACAGAATCCAAAGTAGGCTTCAGGCTCCGAGCTGTCAGCACAGAGCTCGATGTGGGGCTCCAACTCACAAACCGTGAGATCGTGACCTGAGCTGAAGTCAGACGCTTAACCAACTGAGCCACCCAGGCGCCCCTCTTTATACTTAATAAATAACATTGTTTACCCACTTTATTGGTTGTTATCAGGCCACCACCAGCCCTCATATATTAGCCATTATTTAGTCTATATGGAGATTTATATCTCCTGATTATTTTCTCACAAGACAGTTTCTTTTCCATTAATCCCTCTAAGTAATTCTTTGTATAGTCCTTCTGTTTAAAAGGAAACAGCCAATAGTCCAAATACAGAATGATTCATAACTATAACTTTTGTAATAACACCACTATAGGCACCTCATGGAATTATTGGAAGATTAGTTAATATAGGTAAAGCACAGAACAGTCCTTTGCTCGTTCACAGTACTCAGTAAACATAAGCTATTATTGTATTTAGTAATAATATTTGTTATGTACAGATTATGCTCCAGGCATGGAGAATATAGCAGTAGACTAGGCTGATGAAGTTCCAGTACTCATAGACCTTATATTCGTAGTGGTAAACATGCTTCTTGGTAAACAAGTAAATAAACATGTAATATAGCAAAGTGGATCTAAATGAGGTTTTTTAAAACTAAGGCAAGTGTCTAGAGGTAACTAGAGAAGGCTGCTCTGGATAGGACAGTTAAGGAAAGCTTTCCTGAGGAGATATCTGAACAGAGAACTGAGTGACATGAAGGACCAACTCATGAGAAAGCCTTGGGGAAGAAATTCTAGGCAGAAGGAATAGCATATGCACAGGTCACGAAGCAGGAATCATCTGCCACATTCAGAAAACATCAGGGAAGCCAGTGGGGATGAAGTGGAGCAAGCTTTGGGGAAGCATGGTACCCAGGGGCTAGGTCATCTGTGGTCTTGCTAGAGAGCTTGGATTTTGTCGTAATGTTCAGAGAAGCCATTGAGGGGTTTTGATCAAAAGAGTGATATGATATTTTTTGTTCTGAAACCTCTCTGGCCACTTAGGAGAGAAATGATTTTTACAGAAAGTCAAGAAGAGAGAAAATGGCTTGGATAGAATGGTGAGAGTTGAAATGATGAATAGTGGTTAGACTCAGGATGTTTTGAAAATAGAACCAACAGAAATTGATGGATTAATTATAAGTAAACAGAGGAAATAAAGATGATGCTAGGTTTTTGGCCTGAACAACTCGGTGAAGAGAATACCATTTACTGAGGTGAAGAAGACTGAGTAAAAAGTGGTGTCTGTGTTTATTTGGCGGGGCGGGGGGGGGGGGGGTTGCTGGTAACTGGCATATGGATGGTATTCAGAATTTCAGCCATGGGGTTGGTTGAATCTGGGTGGGATGAGTATTAAAAAGTCTGTGAGCTAGAGAGTATAATGCTAAGCGAATTAAGTCAAACAGAGAAGGACAAATACCATATGATCTCACTCATGTGAAATTTAAAAAACAAAACAAATGAACAATGGAGGGGGAGACAAACCAAGAAACAGACTCTTAACTATTGAGAACAAACTAATGGTTACTAGATGGAGGCGGGTGGGGGATGGGTGACATAAGGGATGAAGATTAAGGTGTGCATCTGTGATGAGTACCGGGGGATGTATGGAAGTGAATCACTGTATGGTACACCTGGAGCTAATATAACACTGTGTGTCAACTATACTAGAATTCAAGTTTTTTTTTTAAAAGGAAGAAGAGGTCTGAGGATTGAACTGTGGGAACTTGGCATGTTGAGGTTGAGGAGAAAGAGGAGAAGGTGGGTCAGCAAAGACAACTGAGAACACAGGATGACAAGTGGAAAGAAAGGCTTCAGGAGAGTGCACTGTCCTGGAAGCCAAGGGGGGGAAAGGATCTCAAGAAGAGATGGTGTTTAACTGAGTTAAACATGGTTGATATGGAGGGGCACCTGTGTGACTCAGTTGAGCGTCCAACTACAGCTCAGGTCATGATCTCATGGTTTGTGGGTTCCAGCCCCACATCGGGCTCTGTGCTGACAGATCAGAGCCTGGAGCCTGCTTCAGATTGTGTCTCCTTCTCTCTCTGCCCTTCCCCCATTCACGTTCGTTCTCTCTCTCTCTCTCTCTCTCTCTCTCTCTCTCTCTCTCTCTCTCTCTCTCTCAAAAATAAATAAACATTTAAAAAAATGTTTAAAAAAAGATTGTTGATACAGTGTGGACAAGAGTCTGTTCCCTGAACTTGATAAGATAAAGATCCTAGATGCACTATATGCTAACTAACTTAGGTGTAAATTAAAAAGTAAATAAATAAGTAAATAATCCTAGATGTCTTTAATGAGTAATTTCAACAGAATGATAGGAGGCAAACACCTTATTTTATTTCAAAGGACTCGAGAGAACTGAGTTTTAAGAAAGTAGGGACAGCAAATATAGTTCATTCTTACTTGGTGCTGGGGAGGGGAGGAATATAAAATCAATTTCTTTTTTTCTTCTCTTTAATTTATTTTAGAGATAGCGTGTGAGTGGGGTAGAGGGAGAGAAAGAAAGTGAATCTCAAGCAGGCGTGGAGCCCAACACAGGGCTGCATCCCTCCACCCTGGGATCATGACCTGAGCTGAAATCAAGAGTCAGATGTTCAACTGACTGAGCCACCCAGACACCCCCCTCCTTTTTAAAATTTAAGATCTAGCATATTTGTATGCAGATAAAAATGATCCTAGAGCAAGATAAAAAATGATGTTATCGGAAAGAGCTCAATCCTTAAAACAAAAGGGAAATAAGAATCAATGGAATAAGTGGAAAAATTGGACTTAGGTAGTAGAGCAAATTAATCCATTGTAATGGGAGAAAAGACAGAGTATTGGAGTATAGATGTAAGGAAGTTGGTGGGTAGTAGGATAATGAGGAAATTACCCTTGTGTTTGCTTTAGTTTTTTATAAACTAAAAAGCTGAGGCCATCAGTTGAAACTGAGGAAGTGGGGAAAGACCTGTAAATGTGGGCAGAAGCCATTAATAGACTAAGGGGCCAAAGTGTGGTGGAGTGAATATGGTGTTTGCATTTAGGAAACATGGGTTCAAATCTCAGCATGGCCATTTTAACCTCTTTGTGTTAAATGACAGGTCATTTAATCTCTTAATCTCAGTTTCCTTACTCGTTAAAAAAATGTTCAATCATACCTGCCCTACTTATCATTACAGCATTAGTGTGAAGGTCTAATAAGGTAAAAGATACATGTCCAAACATATCTGACCTTGATCTAGGTAGAATGTTTTGTTTGGTGCTATGTTTTACTTTATGTTTCTTATTTGTGTTTTGCTTTTGTTTTGTATTTACAACTGTCATACTATAGATACCTTTACATGTTTTAAGGGTTCAGAATACTTGGTCTCTATCAGAAGGGCTGGCCTTATGGGATTCACTAGGAAACTTTTTATTTCATTATTAATATTTGGAGCAATAAAGAAGAGTACAGTCTTATTTCTCTTAATGATCTTTCGTACAACTTTGCCATTACCCTACTATGTAGTTAGTGAATTTTAGCTTTGCTTTTTTAAAAGAACATATGGTAACTTCATTTGCAAGACCTTTGTTTTCTTGATGACAGCATCATTTTCTGAGTTTTCTCTTGCCCCTACTCTCCTACCTCCCTTGTTCCTTATTCCTTTCTCTCCAGGTTAGTATTTTACTAGAGGCCATGGCTCTGGGTTTTAGTGTACCACAGGGGAGTGACAAAGTCTGTAAAAGTAATGATTCCCCACTGCCACATCATCCTACCTCCAAATAAAAAAGCACTACGATTCTTTAATGAGACATTACCCTGGCTTCCAGACCAATGTCCGTGCTGCTAAGAGTGCTCATCTATTTATAGTTGTTAAAAAAAAAATCACTTAGTAATTAAAAGAATTCATAAAGTAATTATGACTTGTAATAGTGATTATGGCCGGGTGATTACTCCTTCACTAAGATGCTTTGCAAATGGATTAGCACTTCTTTGAATTAGGAACTTGGGCTTGAAATCTATGAGGAAGCTATATTAATAAGAAAAATGTTCTTTCTTTTGGGACTAAGCAGAAAGCTGTAAAACAGCCAGGAAGCCACTGGGATCCTGGCTGAGGAAAAATCAGGCGAATCAAATCGGTCATGTTACTAAGCATATATTCATCTGGAACAATTCTCTTCATTCATTTGCAGTTAAAGCTCTGGTCAATTTAATCTAGTTCATTAGTGATGCCAACTCTAAAATGGGCAGTGATATTTAATAGTTTCTCTTCTTGAATAAGGCAAATATTACATTATTTAATCTGATATTTGAGGAAGGAGAACCATATTTAAAGTCTAGGTATTTCCAAAATATAGGTTTTCAAAACTAACACTTTTGATATACAAATAGACAAAGCACTACCTCATTTCATTTTCTGGTGAGGAAATAAATGTCCATTCTTTCTATTACTCTGAACTTTTTAAATCTCTCCCTTCCTTTACTCTTCCTGTACAGTTGTTCTTTGCCTCCTTTACTCATTATACTTTCTCTTGTCCTTTATTTTCTCTTATTGGAAGCTTGTTCTATATCTACTACTATCCTACAGATATTCTTAAACACACATCTTCAACAGTTCCAGCATTTATTTAGCACCTACCATATTAGATACAAGAAGGCAGTAATTAAGATATGATCCCTGCCTTTAGGAAGGGAACTGCCTTATATCTAAGAAATAATTATATTTTGATATTACCTACTTTGAAAGCATAAGGTGGGCGTGCATGAGTGGCTCAGTTGGTCAAGCATCTGACTCCGGCTCAGGTCTTGATCACAGAGTTCGTGAGTTCGAGCCCCACACTGGGCTCCACAGTGACCGTGTGGAGCCTGCTTGGGATTCTCTCTCCCTCTCTCTCTGCCTCTCCCCAACATTCACTGACTCTCTCTCTCTCTCTCAAAATACATAAAAAGAAAGAAAGTATAAGTTGTACTAGCATGTCTAGAGTATGATGGAAGTCTAGTTATTTAGAACATGAGCTTTGGAGTCACACAGACATGACTTCACCATTGTCTAAATATATGATCTTGGGTTAATCACTTAATCTGTCCAAGCTTCATGCTTCTCTGTAAAATAAAGGAGAAGATTAAATAAAATAACATGTATAAAGCCTCAGTACATTGCCTACCATGTGGTATTTGAATTCTTTGAATCAGGAACTTTAGTCACTCACCTCTGTTATTAGTTTTCATTAATATTTTAATATTGATAACAAGCACTAGTAGTTGATATATTATAATTTATATAAAGTCATATCTACGTATGACAGATGCCATCAACCTCTTCTATTCAAAAAAAATTTACAAGGTAAATTCAGATTCATTCCTATGCCATGCAAGATTGCTGAGTCTGGCCGCAGTGTAGGTCGGAGTGAGAATAGCCTCCAGTCTTCAACTGCTCTTCTCCTTTTGCTTCTCTTTGGAGCCCATGCTATTCCATGTGCCAACAATGCTTCCTTCCCCACCACAGCCAGGATAATTTTCACGCATTGGCCAACACCCATCTTGCTTATTTGTGTGAAGCTCTAACCAAATAAAAAGAAAACAGCATAAAATCATTGGTTAAGGGATGATTTATTTAACAAGTATTGTTGGGTAAATTGTATAACAATTTGGAATGATATTCAACTTAGATTCTAATTTCATAGCGTATATTAGAATAAATTTCAGTCAGATTAAGGATTAAAGCCAAGAATAATGTTAAAATACCAAATAGATTCAGGGGAACAAGCACAAAAAGCATAAAGGAATTGAAGAAATTGCGAAAGGAAATGGATGGATTTGCCTACCTAAATGTATAAAATATATGAATATCTGTAAAATTTTAAAAGTATTAGTATTTGTGAAAATTACGATAGACAAGAGTAATAAATTTTAATTTTTTAATAAAATAATTGAAAAGAAAACCATGACTCCAATGATAAAAATGAAAAGAAAGCGTTAAATTAAATTTATAGAGGAAGAAATTTATTTTGTTTTTATTTTTTTTTTAATGTTTATTTTTGAGAGGGAGACAGTGTGAGTGGGGGAGGGGCAGAGAGAGAGAAGGAGACACAGAATCCCAAGCAGGCTCCAGGCTCTGAGCCGCCCACACAGAGCCTGACGCAGGGCTCCACCTCGTGAACCACAAGATCATGACCTGAGCTGAAGTTGGACGATTAACCGACTGAGCCCAGGCGCCCCAGAAGAAATTCATTTTTAACAGATATTAAAAACACCCTTCAACCCTCTCAGTGATCAAGGAAATATGAATTAAAACAGAAAATGGCAATCATTTAGCCTATTGTTGGAAATTCAAAAGGGATATTATTCGTTGATGGTGAGAGTGCTGTCAGTTTTGCCCTTCCTGACACTGATAAACAGAGTTTTCATTGACTCAGCCTTTCTAGAAAGAAATTTGATAATGTCTATCAGTTTGGTTTTTTTTTAAATCCATTTAAGAATTTTCTGCTCCCTGCTGTTGTGATTCTATCTCTAGGAATCTGCCCTTAAGAAATAAGTTTTTTGTCAATATCTATGTACACAGATGTTCATCATGGAGTTATTTATAATACAAAAAAAAAAAAAACTGGAAAACTTTTCTAAAAAGACCAAAAGTATCTCTTTTAAGAATAAATCATTTATAGTCACTTAAACATAAACTTAAGTTTTTGAAAGAGAATTAGCACAGTGTTTTTTTATTCTGATTTGTTTTTACATACCCCTGTGTGTGCATTCTAGTATTGAGATATTTACACTTGCCTTGTCAGAAAATAGATCATTTACTAATTAGCTGAATAGTTTTCAAAAAGTCTTGCCAAGAAAAAAGATCTAGTGATGAATAATTCTTAGCAAACTGCAGTCTTCCCACTGTGAGAAAGACCAAAATGAATGTTTTTATGCTGAGCCATTATACATATGGCAGAAGCCTAGAAGAATTTTTTCTCCAGTGATGCATTATAAGCTGAATATCTTTTGATTTCTCAACCCAAAGAAATGGATGTGCCCCACTCTTCTCATGCTTACATGTATTCTGAAAACTTTTGTTGTTACTACCAAATAAAATGCATAAATATGGTCTTTATTACAGTAGTAGTATTCCTACCATCTGCATTTTATTTAAACATTACATTCTCCAAAAAAAAGGACTCTGCTCATTTTACAATCTTTTCCAGCTGACAGTCCAGTAGAATATAAGCATGTCTTAGAAATTTGATTATGTCAGAAAGTTAGAACTCACTTTGCTTAAAAAAAAAAAAAAAAAAACCCACAAAAACAAAACACTGGGAGGTAAGAGGGATTTCCAAGTGTCATGTTCCTCACATACATAAAATTCTACATGTTCTGTTCTGTTATTCACTATTTCGTATGTAATTCAAAGGAATAATGCAGTTTGGCAGAAGCACTGTAGCCTCAGTTCTAAAGTATTTCCATTGGCAAAGGAAAATTTTCCATATATACTGCTTTAAGTTATTAGATTTAGGTCCTTAATACCATCTTTGTAGGTGTTTTCTGTCATTTATTAAACAGTGTTAACAAATTTGTAAGACAAATACCAAACAGGTGTCTTGTACTGACATATGAACAAATAAACAGTCTTGCAGAACCAGTGACTATGCTGGCAGCATATAGCTCTGCTGGGCAGAAAGCACAGAAAGGGTTGTAACCTTGGACTTCTTTTACTGTTTTCATCAGTGAAGGAGAAAGAAGTGAGAGAGGAAAAAATCAGTAAGACATTGGAGTAACCAGTGAAAACAACTAAGATCAGAGGGAAAGTGATGTGGGTAATACTAGACTAGAACTTAAAAGCAGAGTGGGTTGTTGTTGTTCACTGGAAGTATGATATGATGATTATTTAAAATCTCTTTCTAAATATAATTTCTAAATATATACCATATCGATTTCAGAATTCAAAAGAACTTAAATACTATTAAATATTCTTAGAACTGTGCTGAAAAAAATTTTTTCTTTGACGATTGAGAAAACCCATAAAGATATTTTAGAGTCCTGAAGCTATCATTATAAACATCAGTCATCAATACATTATGGACATATTAAAGTGCTAGGGAGTTCATTAATAATTAGAATCCAGTCAAACTGTTAAAAACTGAGAACAAACTGAGGGTTGATGGGGGGTGGGAGGGAGGGCAGGGTGGGTGATGGGTATTGAGGAGGGCACCTTTTGGGATGAGCACTGGGTGTTGTATGGAAACCAATTTGACAGTAAATTTCATATATTAAAAAATAAATAAATAAATAAATAAATAAATAAATAAATAAATAAATAAAAAAAAGAATCCAGTCAAACTCAAAATTGCTATTGGTAAACCATAAGCAATGGCTCTTTCATTTTTGGAGAAGACAAAAGTCCACAGATACTTATTACATCAGTGTGTCAGTAAAATAAAACTAAGTGAAATTAAAGGCCACAGATCCTTTATGTAACACTTGCTTAGAAACTGATTAAACAGGCTTACTTTTTGAAACAAGTAGTTGGTTGCTATATCTGAGAACCTGGCAATGCATATATGCCTAATGTAATGTCATACTGTGCTCTAAAAGTTTAATTTCAAGTTAATTGTCCCATATGAATACCAAATTTAAGAGCTATACTTTTCTTGCCATTTGCGATAACATGGGTGGACCTAGAGGGCGTTATGCTAAGTGAAATAAGTCAGACAGAAAGGCAAATACCATATGATTTCACTTATATGTGGAATCTGAAAAACAAATAGACAAAGCAGAAACAGACTCATAGATACAGAAAACAAACTGTTGGTTAACAGAGGGTGGGAAGGGTCTAGGGGGTCAGGTGAAATAGGTGAGGGGGATTAAGTGGTACAAACTTTCAGTTATAAAATAAAGAAGTCATGTGGATGTAATGTACAGCATTGGGAATAGAGTCAATAAAATTGTAATAACTTTGTATGGTCACAGATGGTAGCTAGATTTACCATGGAGATCATTTCATAATGTATAAAAATATCAAATCACTATGATGTACATCTGAGACTAATAGGATATTGTATGTCAATTATACTTCAATTAAGAAAAAGAGCTATACTTTATAACCTCTGAACATGTTCTTTGTTTTCCAATGTTTAAAGCACCAGGAAATGCAAACTAAATCAAGGAATTGGGTCAATTTAGCTTACAGTATGTGACTGCATATTATTGAAGAGATAGGTAGATAAATAGAGACACAGATACAAATAGATATACATGCATATATATGTATTCCTATAAGATATTATGGGACTTGAATATGACTTTAGCCATAAGAATGCTTGTTTGCTTTCTCTTGATTCACACAGAGCAGATGGATGCTTGACTGCCTGCTAATCCACAGCTGGAATGGTTTCAGCAGTTTCCACGTTGCTGGGTTAGAGTGGCTTTTCTAGTGGACTGAGAGGGCAGCAAAAGAGGGATATCATTATTCATCAGTATCCCAGTGGGAGCGCTGCCAGCAGAGATTAATTTTTTCTGTTATGCTTGTAAAACAAGCTCAGGTGGAGTCTCTAATCCTCAGGGCACGGGTGGCAGATCAAGGAAGATGCTACAAAGCTAGTTAATTTTCTGATTCTGGGGGAAACAGAAGCTCTGTTAGATGTATAAATACATGATTGCAAATTTAAGTAGCTCAAATCCAAATGGGATCTTCCCAGACATCTGGTACTGAAAATCTCTATTTTTCTTTGTTGTCTTTAAATATAACTTCTTAAAAGTTTGCCCTGGAGCCAAAATATCGGTAACTCTAAATATGAGGAAGTAATTAATTTTATGAGTTAATAACAAAACATTTCATTTTTACCAACATGAACAATAGAAAAGCTTTCTGCCTAAACAGGCTCAAACTTAAATGCCTAAAGTACTCGCTTAAGTATATTACCAGAAAGATATAACATTAGCTATCTGATTGGCAGGGTTTTCTTTTTCCTTTTTTCTTTTTTTTTTTTTTTTTTTTTTTTACTGTATATCCAGGATATTTTTTAATGGTTTATTTTTATTCTCCCAATTTATGATATCTATGTGACACCTGTTTCCTGTATCTTGTGTGATCTATCCGTATGTTCATTTTTGAGCAGTTCATCTAGCCTTCACACTGAACTTAAGTGATTTTTAAAATAAACATTACAGAACTAATACATTTAGTAACTGTTGTCTTCGGATTATCTTTAAAAGCTGTTTACTAAGTTCATTACAAAAATGGTACTTTTTTGTTTGGACAGTTTGCTTTTGTTTTGAGAAAACGGCAGGAGATTATTTGAAGCCAAGTCAGAAGACTAAGTTTGTCAAGTCAGGCAATATGATTTGAGGTTGTAAAATTGGTTATAATACAAGATAATATGTGGTTCCTAAAGTCAGACTGTAGACCAAAAGAGAGTTTCAAAATGTTTTGAGTGATGCAAGCCCTACTGAAATGAACTTATAACCTCTCATGGTGTTTATTTTGAATAGCAAGACATACATATGTTCTGGGACATTTATTGAAAATCAGTCCCGCCTGTGACCTTAGTTACCCCTTACACATCTTTCTTTTGGTTAGGTTTTGGATTTTTATTAATAATGAGTCTAAATCTTGTTCTACCAAGAGCATTTTGTAGTACAAGATGAGATAAACATTTTTAAATCACTAAGTAGAAATCAAACACTAACACTTCATAGATGATTCTCCTACAAAATGGAAGATTCATGAAAGGAAGGCTTTCCAGTTAAGAGGAAATAGCTAGAGCATATATATGGAATAACATCAACAAGTCTCAGAGGGACTAGAGAACTGACTGAGGAGTCAGGATGAAGTCTAGAGCTCTTTGTTAAATAATTTTGAACCAGTAATGACTCTAATACGTTTAAGTAATTGTTCCCTAAACCTGTGCCAAATAAGCCAGCTCTTACTGTCAGTTACCTCAGAAAGAAACTCAGATATCTTTAAGTATTGTACCTAGCCTAAACAAGAAATCAAAAAAGCCACAAATGTATAGTCTTTTAATTTTTTTAAAGTTTTTGTTTAAATTCCAGTTAGTTAACATACAGTGTAATGTTAGTTTCGGGTGTGTGATATACTGATTCAGCACATACATACATCACCCAGTGCTCATCACAGCGAGTGTACTCCTTAATCCCCATCACCTATTTCACCCACCTCCTCACCAACCTTCCCTCTGGTAGCTATCAATTTTTTTCTATAGTTAAGAGTCTGTTTCTTGGTGTGTGTGTGTGTGTGTCTCTCTCTCTCTCTCTCTCTCTCTTGTCCCTTTGCTTGTTTTGTTTCTTAAATTCCACATGAGTGAAATGATATGGTATTTGTCTGTCTCAGATGACTTATTTCACTTAGCCTAATACTCAATAGCTCCATCCATGTCATTGCAAATGGTAAGATTTCATTCTTTATGACTGAGTTATAGTCTATTGTGTGTGTATATATATATATATTTTTTTTTTCCACATCTTCTTTATCCATTCATCAGTTAGTGGACACTTGAGCTCTTCCCATAATTTGGCTGTTGTACATAATGCTGCTATAAACATCAAGGTGCATGCCGTCTCCTAATTTTATGTGTCTACCATAACTTACTCAAATGTCTTTTTTAGATAGGTCTTGCAAATCATGTGATTAATTCTGTAGCAGCATTTGACTCTCTATAGGAAATATTGTCTTAAAGGCAAAAAGAAATCTTTCGTTGGATCATTTGTTAATTTTAAGCAACACATTTCCAATCAAAAGAGAAAATTAGAATATTCAGATTTTTCAGAAATTTTAGGGATATCTGTATTTTTCTTCCTAATGGAGACTTTGCTTCCTAACAGAATAGTTTATGTATACACTCACTTATGCAAGCTACCATTTCTGCTAGTTTCCCCCGAGAACCTAGATTTTTGCATTTCAAATAAACCAGAAGTTCCCTTAGAATATTTAGAGTTTAGCAAAGAAACTTTCTACTTAGTGAATAAAAGCAATAAAGTCTAATACATTTTAGAAAATATCCTGAGCTGTCTCTCCATATTGCCATCCAGTCAATTTAGCTGACTTTCAGTATGGCTGGTTTCTCTAGGTACTATGGTACTGGTGTCTCATTTTGTGAACTCTGGACCTCAGAGATGTGTTTGTTGATTTAACATCTCTAGGAATAGAATTTTTAAACTTATGAGGCTTTATGTATGAGCGCTGACCTGTGTTATAAGTTTTGTAGGGGTGCCTGGGTGGCTCAGTTGGTTGGGTGTCCAACTTCAGGACTCAGGTCATGATCTTCTGGTTCTTGAGTTCAAGCCCCACATCGGGCTCTGTGCTGACAGCTCAGAGCCTGGAGCCTGTTTCAGATTTTGTGTCTCCCTCTCTCTGCCCCTCCCCCACTTGTGCTCTGTCTCTGTCTCTCTCAAAAATAAATAAACATTATAAACTTTTTAGTATTATATTAAGTGTGTTTCTTATAGTTTTCAATTTATTAATATCAGCAATCTATCCTGAGGAACAACCATTTATAAAAATTAAAGTTTGTGTTTGTATTAATAATGATAATGCTATCCAGAAAGAATTTTGAGATACGTACAAATATACCCATCATATATTCAAATATGCAGATTTATATATTCCATTGTAGCTTGAAATTCAGAATTTTACAAATGGTGTCATATTCTCCCTCTTAGAAAACTGTTAAGACTTTCAGATCATTGAAATAGATTTAGCATAACATTTTCATACAGATGTATAGAATTACTCACCTGCTTATACATTAGGAGCTTTTAAATAACCATATTTTGATTAAGGTATAAAATTTGTATCCCATTCAAAACCTAATTAATTGGGAGATTTGTTATGTCATTACACTAAATAAGATTAGAAGAGTCGAAAAAGAAACAGTAAGAAAAGAAGTGAGGATACTAGTCCCAAAAAATGCTACTTAAAAGAGAGTCTAATATTTTATATTAGGTGGGGAGAAGGAATAAGAGAATTTTATTGAAGATTTTATCTTAAAAGTAAAAATAAAAGATGTAGGGAGAAACTCACTTACCTTTATATTCAACAAAATTTGAGCTTCTATCAGGTATTTGCTAACTTATAAAGGCTGAATCAAGTTGATTTTATTTGTGATTTTTTGAGGGAACACAATTTTTCTAACATAATTATATATATCAGAGTATAATACCTTTCACTTTGGGTTTAACTTTTAGTGCATAACTATAAAGAAAATATTTTTTTCAAAAATATACTTGAGGACCTCAGTTTTTGCAATAACCTATCTCAGTCCTTTGATATTTAAATCATTCGCTTTTGAGCACTTATAGTGTCATCATTCTTATATTTCTTGTTCAGTTATTCATCGGCCTAATTCTGCCTGATTCTCATTTGCCAGTGGATTTGCATGTTATTGAAGCAACATTTGCATTGATTTGATAAATTAACGCATCTTTTCCATGATGTTTAGTTTGACTTTACAGTCATTTTCCTATTATTTTACATCGTATTGTTGAATTAATTTCATATAATTAGACTGGCAAAGTTGTTGACTAATGACTAGGGATACAGATCTTATCTTACAATAGGATTACATCCTGATAAGACCATCCTAAGTTGAAAATATCCAAAGTCAAAAACGCTTTAAATACACCCAACCTACCAAACATCATAGCTTAGCCCAGCCTACCTTAAACGTGCTCAGAACACTTACATTAGCCTACGTTTGGGCAAAATGATCTAACACAAAGCCTGTTTGATAATAAGGTATTAAATATCTCATGTAATTTTTTGAATACTGTATTGAAAGTGAAAGAATCATTGCATGGGTACAGAGTGATTCTTAGTGTATCATTTATTTACCTTCATGGTCTCGTGACTGGCTGTGATCCGTGGCTCAATGCTGCTGCCCACCATCCAGAGTGTTACATCACATATTGCTAGCCCAGGAAAAGATTGAAATTCAAAATTTGAAGTATGATTTCTACTGAACGTGCATCATTTTGGTACCATCATAAGGTCTGACAATTGTATGTCAAACCATCACCAGTCAGAGACTGTCTGGAGATGATAGTGTTAAATCAGGAGGACTGCTAGATTCTTTTTTTTTTTTTTTCGTTTATTTATTTTTGAGACAGAGACAGAGCATGAACGGGGGAGGGTCAGAGAGAGGGAGACACAGAATCTGAAACAGGCTCCAGGCTCTGAGCTGTCAGCACAGAGCCCGACACGGGGCTCGAACTCATGGACCATGAGATCATGACCTGAGCCGAAGTCGGCCGCTTAACCGACTGAGCCACCCAGGCGCCCCTAGATTCATTTTTAATTGTTAAAATGTTTAAGAGGAGTTGTGTTATGGCTTTTGCTTTCTGACACAACTTTGCAGCTGTAGAGAGTTAGATAATTAATGCTCAGATGGTTTTATTGCAATAACACCCCCAACATCACAGTAACTCATTTTATTCTCTCTGAGCCTGTAAAATAGGAAATGATGATAGCTATCTTGCTTCACAGAGTTGTTTTTAATATCTAATATGTTGATGAAACCATTTGGCAAACTGGTAAGCATGATAGGCATATCTCAGAGATACTGCAGATTTGGTGCCCAACCGCTGCAATAAAGCAAACACCAAAAGAAAGCAAGTCAAATGAATGTTTTGGTTTCCCAGTGCATATAAAAGTTATGTTTATACTATACTGTAGTTTATTAAATGTTTAGTTCCATTATGTCTAAAAATAATGTACATACATTAATTTTAAAATATTTTATCGCTAAACCATGTACAGTAGCATCTGAGCTTTAAGTGATTAGTAATCTTTTTGCTGGTTGAGGGTCTTGCCTGGATGTCAATGGTTGCTGACTGGTCATGGTGGTGATTGCTCAAGGTTGGGGTGGCTGTGGCAGTTTCATAAAATAAGACAACAGTGAAGTTTGCCACAATGATTGACTCTTCCTTTCATAAACAATGTTTCTGTAGCATGTGGTGCTGTTTGATAGCACTTTACTCACAGTAGAACTTCTTTCAAAATTGGACTCAATCCTGTCAAACTCTGCTCTCACTTTATCAACTAAGTTCATGTAATATTCTAAATCCTTTATTGCTAGTTCAACAATCTTCACAACATCTTCACCAGAAGTAGAGTCCATCTCAATAAACCACTTTCTTTGTTCATCCATCAGAAGCAATTCTTCATCTGTTCAGCAATTCATTCCCATCTTCAGGCTCCACTTCTAATTCTAGTTCTCTTGCTGTTTCCACCCCATCTGCAGTTACTTCCTCCACTGAAATCTTAAAGCCCTCCAAGTCATCTATGAGGGTTGGAATCAGCTTCTTGCAAATTTCCTGAAGAAATTCATATTTTGGCCTCTTCCATAAATCATGAATGTTCTTAATGGCATCTAGAATGATGAATCCTTTCCAGGTTTTCGGTTTATTTTGCCTAGATCCACAAAAGAGTCATCTCTATGGTATCTCCAACCTTACAAAATGTATTTCTTCTATAATACTTAAAAGTTAAAATTACTCCTTGATTCATGGCCTGCAGAATGAATATTGTGTGAGCAAGCATGAAAACAAAATGAACCATGGTGTACATCTCCATCAGAGCTCTTGGGTGACCAGGTGCATTGTCAATGAGCAGTAATAATTTGAAAGAAATCTTTTCCTGAGCCGTAGGTCTCAACAGTGGGCTTAAAATATTCAGTATGCCACATTATAAACAGATGTGCTGTCATCTAGGTTTTGTTGTTCTACCTGTTAAGTATAGGCATAGTAGATTTAGCATAATTTTTAAAGGCGCTAGGATTTTCAGAATGGCAAATGAGCATTGGCTTCAATTTAAAGTCACCAGCTGCATTAGCCACTAACAAGAAGGTCAGTGTGTCCTTTGAAGCTTTGGAGCCAGGCATTGACTTCTCTCTAGCTATGAAAGTCCGAGATGGCATCTTCTACCAGTATAAGGCTCTTTCTTCTACATTGAAAAGCTGTTGTTCAGTGGAGCCATCTTTGTTAATTGTCTTAGCTAGATCTTCTGGGTTACTTGCTTCAGCTTCCACAACAGCATCTGCTTCAGCTTTCACTTTTCTGTTATGGCAATGTGTTCTTTTCTTAAGCGTTAGGAACCAGCCACTGCTAGCTTCAAACTTTTCTCCTACAGCTTCCTCACCTCTTTCAGCCTTCATAGCATTGAAGGACCTTGGATTATGCTTTCACTTAAGGGAATGTTGTGGCTATTTGATCTATCCAACCCAACAAAACTTTCTCCATATCAGCAATAAGGCTGTTTCTTAGTTATCATTCATGTATTCACTGGAGTAGCACTTTCATTCCATTCAAGAGTTTTTCCTTTGCATTCACAACTTAGCTAACTTGTGCAAAAGTCTCAACTTTTGACATGCCTTCCTCACTAAGCTTAATCATTTCTAGCTTTTGACTTAAAGTGAGAGATGTGTGACCCTTCCTCTCACTTGAACACTTAGATGCCATTGTAGAGTTATGAATTGGCCTCATTTCAATATTGCTGTGTCTCCGGGAATCGGGAGACCTGGGAAAAGGGAAGGAGATGGGGATATGGCTAGTCAGTAGAACAGTCCAGAATTCATAACATATATCAATTAAGTTCACCATCTTCTATGGGCTCAGTTTGTGGCACCCCAAAAATTTACAACAATAACAAAGAAAATCACTGATCACAGATCACCATAACAAATACAATAATACTGAAAAGGGTTGAAATATTGCGAGAATTACCAAAATGTGACACAGAGACACAAAGTGAGCAAATGATGTTGAGAAAAAGGCACTAATTTACTTTCTTCAAAGCACAATAAAGCAAAGCACAATAAAATGAGGTATGCCTGTATTCCTGCATTTTAATATTGTTATGCCACATTGAAGGGAAGCATTCTGCCTTTAGAAAGATTAAGAAAAAAATAGATGTATAGAAGGAATGAACTGGCAATTTTTTATTAAATATTAGTAACCTTATTCTTCAATTCATTTTTAACAAGGAAAAGTATGCCTTTTCTGTAAATATTTATTTAGCAAATTTTTATGAATCATCTTCTCAATGTACAACTATCCTAGGCACTGAGAGGTAGGCCCTTTCCATTATCAAATGATCTGTTCCAGGTCCCCAGAAATAGTCCAAACTCCAGATAGTAGGCAGCACCATTTTCATTCAAAATTTAAAAATGCCTACAATCTACCAGGTACTATGCTATATATATCTTATCTCATTTTATTCTCAAAATATAACAGAACCCTGTGGAGTAAGTATTATCCTGTTTTGTAGAGAAAATTGAGGCTCTCAAATTTTAAGAAAGTCTACAAGAATAAGTGGCAGAATCAGGATTCAACCTAGATCTGATCCAAAATTGGAGTACTTTCGAGTATATCTTGTCTCTGTAAGCAAAATAGGAGCAAATAACTAAATAAATCCATCCCTTTTTTCAAAAATGGCATCTTTTAGAAGTGTGATTTATATTTTGGTTTATTGTTGTAACGTAAAGATGTACAGAAGACTGGATAGCAGACTAAGGAGTACAGCAGACCCTTGCCACAGGGAAACCCATTTAACTGCTAGAGTGTCATTTGTTTATTTATTTGTTTGTTTGTTTGTTTAACAAAGTCTCCAAAAGCTGGCCTAAGGACTTACAGCAAATGGAGATACACCTATTCAAGAAAATCTGGTAAATCTCAGTAAAGAGAGTGAAATGCTATGGATTTGAGCTTAATTATTCATGTCCCTGCCACAGTGCAAGATATGACAGAAGCTCCATTCAAGGCTTTTGCAGTCAAAAATATGGGGCTTCCTCTCTGTTCTAGGCTACATTTTCACCCCGAAATGGGCAGGCATCTGGCATCTCTCAGCTCCTCCCCACCCACAAACTGTATATTGCAGAAACTCTTTTCCAAGCAATTTTGGCCAAGAACACCAGTCTGTTTTTTTTTTTTCTTCCCACCCAGCGCATACCTACAGGGTGGAAGTTGTACTCCAGACATTGCAAACCAAGAATAGGAGAGTGATCACTCCTGTCCAACTCGAATATAGGATGGAGGTTCCATACTGAGAGAGCCAAACTGAGAAGACCAGAGACCTATTTTCATTGCTCAGAACCCCATTTATAGAGCATAGATGTCACTGTTGAAGAAGTGGGCCATTAACCCCACCCACAGCTCTTTTGTGTAAAGTAGCACATAAGTTCTGCGAAGGAAAAGAGGTAGACCTTAACTAGACCATAGCTCTAGTTAAGGGACTCACTGCATTTGGAACAAGGAATAGAGAAGTTTGCACCTAAGAACATTAATATAACAAACTTATATGAACTTTTATTACTCTTCTTTTCTTCTGTCAACTTCTATAACAATGAAATTATAAAATAATAACTTACAACATTGATTTTAGTTTGTAACCTGTATAAACATAATATATATAACAATCACAAGAAAATGAGAGGAGGAAATAGAGCTATATAGGAATAATGTCTCTGTATCTCATTGCAATTTAGTACAAATCTGGAACAGATTCTGATAACTAAGGTATATATTTTAAATTCTAGAGCAACCACTAGGAAAATAAAACATAGGGAAGTGTACAAAGTCATTAAAGGAATTAAAATGCTACACTAGAAAATATTTACTTAATGTAAAAGAAGGCAGTAAAAGAGGAAGAGAGGAACAAGAAAGACATGAGACATAAATAAAAAGAAACCTGAGCCGAAGTCAGATGCTTAACTGAGCCACCCAGGTGCCCCCCAAAAAGACTCTAAAACAAACAAAAAAAAATCAATAAAGACAAATTGGAGCATTTTATAATAATATATTTTATTATAATTTCTTATAATCATTTTATAATAAAAGAGTCATTTCAAAACTTCCAAATTCATTCTATGAAGCCAGTGTAACAAAACCAAAGAGTCTATAAAAAAGAAAACTATAGGCCAATATCTCTGGTGAACACAGATGCAAAATCCTCAACAAAATACTAGCAAACCTAATCCAACAGTATATTTAAAATATCATTCACCACGATCAAGTGGGATTTATTCCTGGGATGCAAGCATGGTTCAATATTCTCAAATCATTCACCGTTGGTACATCACATTAACCAAAGAAGGAATAAAAATCATATGATCATGTCAGTAGATGCAGAAAAAGCATTTGACAAAGTACAACATTCATGATAAAAAAAACTCTCAACAACCCAAGGGATACAGGAGTACTGATGCATAGGGGCACTTGTATCCCAATGTTTATAGCAGCACTCTCAACAATAGCCAAATTATGGAAAGAGCCTAAATGTCCATCAACTGATGAATGGATAAAAAAAATTGTGGTTTATATACACAATGGAGTACTACGTGGCAATGAGAAAAAATGAAATATGGCCCTTTGTAGCAACATGGATGGAACTGGAGAGTGTTATGCTAAGTGAAATAAGCCATACAGAGAAAGACAGATACCATATGGTTTCACTCTTATGTGGATCCTGAGAAACTTAACAGAACCCCATGGGGGAGGGGAAGGAAAAAAAAAAGAGGTTAGAGTGGAAGAAAGCCAAAGCATAAGAGACTGTTAAAAACTGAGAACAAACTGAGGGTTGATGGGGGGGTGGGAGGGAGGGGAGGGTGGGTGATGGGTATTGAGGAGGGCACCTTTTGGGATGAGCACTGGGTATTGTATGGAAACCAATTTGACAATAAACTTCATAAAAAAAAAAACTCTCAACAAAGTAGGTTTAGAGGGAACATACTTACATATTAAATGCCATATATATGAAAAACCCACAGCTAACATCATACTCAATGGTGAAAAACTGAGAGCTTTTCCTATAAGGTCAGGAACAAGACAAAGATGACCACTGTCACTATTTTACTTCAGCGTAGTGCTATTAAATCCTAGCTGCAGCAATCAGACAAGAAAAAGAAATAAAAGACATCCATATTCTAAGGAAGAAGTAAAACTCTCACTATTTGCAGATGACATGATACTATATGTTGAAAACTGTAAAGACTCAACCAAAAAACTATTATAACTGATAAATGAATTCACTAAGTTGAAGGATACAACACTAATATACAGAATTCTGTTGCATTTCCGTACACTAATGAATTAGTAGAAAGAAATTAAGAAAATCTTATTTATAATTACACCAAAAATAACAAAATACCTAAGAATAAACTTCATCAAGAATGTGAAAGACCTATACTCTGAAAACTACAAAACACTGGTGAAAGAAATTGAAGATGACACAAATGTAAAGATAATCCATGGTCATGGATTGGAAAAACCAATATTATTAAAATGTCCATGCAATCTACAGATTTATTTCAATGCCTATCAAAATACGAACATCATTTTTCAGAGAAGCAGAACAAATAATCCTAATAATTTGTTTGAAACCACAAAAGATTCCAAATAGCCAAAGCAATCTTGAGGAAGAAGTAGAAAACTGGAGATATCACAGTCCCAGATTTCAAGGTATATTACAACACTGTATTAATCAAAACAGCATGGTACTAGCATAACAGTAGACATATAGATCAATGGAACAGAATAGGGAACCCAGAAATAAACCCATGCTTATATGGTTAATCTACAACAAAGGAGGCAAGAATATGTAGTGAGGAAAAACAGTCTTTTCAACAAATGTGCTGGGAAAACTGGACCACTTCTTTACACCATACACAGAATAAACTCAAAATGGACCAAAGACCTAATGAGACCTAAAACCATAAAATTCCTAGGAGAAATCATATATAGTAATTGCTTTGACATTGGCCACAGAAACATTTTTTTAGATATATTTTGTTTTCTCAGGCAAGGGAAGCAAAAGCAAAAATAAACTAATGGGACTACACCAAAATAAAAAGCTTTTTGCATAGCCAAGGAAACCATCAACAAAATGACAAGGCACCTACTAAATTGGAGAAGGTATTTGGTACTGTTATATCCACTTAGGAGTTAATATCCAAACATATAAAGAACTTACAACTCAACACCTCAAAAGCAAATAATCCAATTAAAGACTGGGCAGGGAACCTGAATAAACATTCTTCCAAAGAAGACAAACGGCCAACAGAAACATGAAAAAATGTTCAACATCACTAATCACTAGAGAAATGCAAATCAAAACCACAATGAGATATAACCTTACACCTGTCAGAATAGCTAGAATCAAAAAGACAAGAAATAAAAAGTGTTAGCCAGGATGTGGGAAAAAAGAAGGAACCTCATGCACTGTCAATGAGAATGCAAACTGGTGTAGCCATTATGGAAAACAGTATAGATGTTCCTCAAAAAATTAAAAATAGATTTACTATGTGATGCAATAATTCCATTACTGGGTATTTACCCAAAGAAAATGAAAACACTAATTTGAAAATATATATGCGCCCCTACATTTATCACAGCATTCTTTACTATAGCCAAGATATGGAAGTAACCCAAATGTCCATCAATAGATGAATGGATAAAGAAGATGTAGTGTATATATATATATATATATATATACACACACACACACATACACACAATGGAATATTGGCCACAAAAAAAAAAAAATGAGGTCTTGCCATTTGCAACAATGTAAATGGCCTTAGAGTGTATAATGTTAAGTGAAATAAGTCAGACAGAAAAAGACAAATACCATATGACTTCAATCAGATGGAATTTAACAAAATGAACAAACAAACAGAAACACCCTTTTAAATACAGAAAACAAACTGGTGTGTGCCAGAGGGGAGATGGATGGCAGCGGGAGGGGGACACGGAGACGGTGAAATAGATAAAAGGGATTAAGAATACACTTATAATGAGGATCATGGAATAATGTATAGAATTGCTGAATTTTGTACACCTGAAAACTATAACACTGTATTTAATTATATTTCAATAGAGTCAATTCATCAGGAAGACATAACAATTATAAATATATCCATATTTAAAATCAATGTCTCAAATACAGCAAAAGCTGACAAAATTGAGAGAAATAAATAGTTCAACAATAATAGTTGGAGACTTCAAAATTGTGCTTTTAATAATGGATAGAACAGTTAGAAGATTAACCAGGATACAGGAGACGTGAACAACATCATAAACCAACTAAACCTAATAGAATATTCCACTCAGCGATAAGAAAATACATATTCTTCTCTGGCGCACTTGCATATTCTTCTAAACAGACCATATAATGGACCTTAAAACAAGCCTCAATAAATTTAAAACAGTTGAAATCATTAAAAGTGTGTTCTCTAACCGCAGTGGAATTAAAGTATAGGTCAATAACAAAAAGAAATTTACAAATGTAGAAAGTAAACAACACACTTTCTACATAACCAGTGAGTCAAAGAAAAATCACAACAAAAATTAAACAATCAGATGAATGAAAAAAAAAAAAACACACTGTACCAATATTTATGGGATGCAACTACAGCAGTTTTTTTTTTTTAACTTTTTTTAATATTTATTTTTGAGAGAGAGACAGAGCACAAGCAGGGAAGGGGCAGAGAGAGAGGGAGACACAGAATCTGAAGCAGGCTCCAGGCTCTGAGCTGTCAGCACAGAGCCTGACGCGGGGCTCCAACTCACAAACTGTGACATCATGACCTGAGCTGAAGTCGGACGCTTAACTGACAGAGCCACCCAGGTGCCCCAACAGCTACATCACTTCCTAGAAATTCATAATTGTTAATGCCTGTATTAAAAAAGACCTCAAATCAGTACCTAACGTTCCACTTTAAGAAGATAGAAAGAGAAAAGCAAGCAGAAGGAAACATAGAACAAAGAGTATCATTGAAATGAAAAAGAGAATATGACAGTAGTAGAAAAAACAATGAAACCAAAAGCTGGATCTTTGCAAACATCAACAAAATTGATGAATCTTTAGCTAAACTAATCAAGAAAAATAGGACATTCAAGTCACTAAAATCAGTAATAAATAGAGGACACTACTAAAGACCACAAATGTATAAGGGAATACTGTAAATAACTTGCCAAAAAATTATATAATATTGATGAAATGGACAAATTCCTAAAAAGCCACAACTTGTCTAAATTGACTCAGGAGGGAATACACACACACACACACACACACACACACACACACACACACACACACACTATAACAAGGAAAGAATTTGAATTAGTAATTTTTCATTTTCCCACTAAGAAAACTCAGGCTCAGATATTTGTATTGGTGAATTCTACCAAATGTTTTAAGAGTTATTTCCAATCTTCTATAATTTATTTCAAAAGTGTAAGAGCAGGAACACCTCCCAACTGATTCTATAAGGCCAATATTACCCTGACACGAAAACTAGATAAGGATATCACAAGACAACTATAGACTAATGTTACTTGTGAGTAATAAGTGCAAAATTCCTCAACAAAATGCAAACCAAATTTATGCAAAACAAGTAAGAGGATTCTACACCATAACCAAGTGGAATTCATCCTGGGAATGCAAGGTTGATTTAACATCCAAAAGACAATGTAATTCACATATTAGTAGAATAAGGGACAAAAACTGCACGATCACCTTAAAAGACACGGGAAAAAAATTCATCAAAATCCAACACCCTTTCATGATGAAAACACTCACCAAAGTAGAAATGGAAGCGAACTTCCTCAGTCTGACAAAGGGCATTTTACAAAAAACCCACAGCTAACATCACGTTAAATGATGAAAAACTGGATACTTCCTCCCCAGGGTCAGGAACAAGGCAAAGATGTCCATTCTCAGCATTTCTATTCAACATTGTACTGGAAACTCAAACTAGGGCAACTAGAGAAGAAAAAATATTAAAGGCATCCAATTTGGAAAATAAAAAAATTAAAACCATTTCTAATTGCTGATGACATGACCTTGTATATAGAAGACTCTAGGGATTCACCAAAATACTATTAAAGTTAATAAACAAGTTTAGGAAGGTTGCAGGATATAAGATCAATATACAAAAATCGTTCGTATTGTTATACACTAGAAATGAACAATATGGAATGAATCTAACCAAGGAAGTACAAGATTTGTACACTAAAAACTGCAAAATGCTGTTGAAGGAAAGTAAAGAGCTAAATAAGTGAAGAGATATCCCATGTTTGTGAATTAGAAAACTTATTATTGCTAAGATGGCAGTACTCTCCATATTCATCTACAGATTCTTGAGAAGCTGATACCCATAACAGCCAAAACAAAGAAGAGCAAAGTTGGAGGACTCACATTTCTTGATTTCAAAACTTACTGTAAAGCAAGTGTAATCAGACTAGTGTAGTAGTGGCCAAAAGATAGAGATGAATGAAATAGAACCATGAGTCCAGAAATAAACCCTTGTATGTATGGCTAATTGATACCAGTGTGCCAAGACAGTAAGATGGGGAAAAAATAGTCTTTTCCATAAATGCTACTGAGATAATTGTATATATACAAAAAAAAAAAAAAGGAATAAAGTTGGACTCCTTCCTTACACCATACACACAAATTGACT
The DNA here is from genome assembly GCF_028018385.1 of Neofelis nebulosa. Classification (NCBI taxonomy): domain Eukaryota; kingdom Metazoa; phylum Chordata; class Mammalia; order Carnivora; family Felidae; genus Neofelis; species Neofelis nebulosa. The sequence goes on along the minus strand of NC_080787.1, from coordinate 94,155,606 downwards.
CTAAACTGATCATAGACCTAAATGTAAAAGCTAAAACTGTAATACTCTTAAAAGAAAACATAAGTGTAAATTTTCCTCACCTTGGGTTAGGTGATGGCTTTTTAGGTAAAAGACGAGAAGTACAAAAAACAAAAGGAAAAAGTGGACAAATTGGACTTTCTCAATAAAGCTCTTGTGCTGTAAATGATACCATCAAGAAAGTGAAAAGATAACCCATTAAATGAAAGTATTTGCAAATCATCTGTCAGATAAAGCACTCCCATCAAGAATATATAAGAACTTTTTATCTCAGTAATAGATAGGTGGCTCATTAAAAAGTGGGCAAATGATCTGAATAGACATTTCACCAAAGAAGATATACAAATGGCCAATAAACACATAAAAGATGTTCAATATCATTAGTTTTTAGGAAAATACAAATCAAAATCACAATGAGATATCACTTCATACTCACAAGGGTGGTTATAATAAAAAAGACAGACAATAGTAAATGTTGGTGAGGATATGGAGAATTTATAACGTTCATACACTGCTAGTGGAAATATAAAATGGTGTGGCCACTTTGGAAAAACAGTTCGGATGTTCCGCAAAATGTTAAGCAGAATTACCATGTAACACACCACAGTTTCCCTCCTAGGTATATGCCCCAAGGGACTGAAAAGCTTCCAGACAAAAACCTGTACACAAATGTTCATAGCAGTATTATTCATAATAGCCAAAAAGTGGAAACAAGTAAACATCCATTAACCAATGAATAGATAAGATATAATATATCCATAGAATGGATAACAGTTGATTCCCAAGGTAGCTCTACTACTCACTGGTTTCTCCCCCCTCTTTTGTTATAGAATTTTCTCAGTAATTCTCTTGATATTGTTTCTTGTAAATTTTAAAATAACTTTTTTAGCTTAAGAAAACAATGCACTCCTGAACATGTATAGGTTATTCATAGTCTGGGGAGAAGAAACTTCTTTATTGGGTTCCATCCTCCTCAAATTACTATCTTATTTCCTTTCTCCCATTCACTGACAAAATGAAAAACTGAAATCTCAACCTGCTATTTCAATTTCTTTTCCATTCATTCATTCTTAACTTCCTATAATCCGTATTACTATTGTTTAAAATCTTCAGAGGCACCAAGAGGCCCTAATTACTCAACGCTGTGATATTTTTGATATCTTTGATATTTTTACAGCATTTGACAACATCGCTTACTTCTTAATAGTCTATTTTTAAAAATGCACCTTCATATCTCATCCAGTTCTTTTTCTTACGGTTTGACATTAGCTCCTCTTCCTGTGCCTACCTCTAGCTATTCTCCAAACCACGTGTGTGAGAGATAAAATAGCCCTCCTTAATGTCAACCATAAATTGTATATCAAAGTATACTTGTTTCTTTAACATTTAGTTTACAGTTTGCATAGAAATAAAAAAGAACCTACAGTGACAGAATATTTTCAATATTTTCTTCTTTTAATCTATAATCATTGGTAACAAGAGTTACCATTTTAAAAAGAATTTAACATCTTTGAGGTATAATTGACATAATAGCTCAGGTGTACAACATAATGATTCAGTATTTGTATATAATATGAAATGATCGCCACAATATATAGTTACAAAATCTATCACCATATATAGTTAAAAAAATTTTTTTCTTGTGACAAAGACTTTTAAGATCTACTTTTGGGGCGCCTGGGTGGCGCAGTCGGTTAAGCGTCCGACTTCAGCCAGGTCACGATCTCGCGGTCCGTGAGTTCGAGCCCCGCGTCAGGCTCTGGGCTGATGGCTCGGAGCCTGGAGCCTGTTTCCGATTCTGTGTCTCCCTCTCTCTCTGCCCCTCCCCCGTTCATGCTCTGTCTCTCTCTGTCCCAAAAATAAATAAAAAATGTTGAAAAAAAAAAATTTTTTTTTTAAAAAATAATAAAAATAAAAAAAAATAAATAAAAAAAGATCTACTTTTAGCAACTTTCAAATATTTAATAGTGTTTTTACTAGAGTCGCCATACTGGATGTTGCATCCCCATAACCAGCTCCTTCCTGTCTGGGTTCTTATCACCCCATTCCTAAACAGTCTCCTAAGTGATCTTCCTACTCTAATTTCTCTCTCTTTAATGTACCCAACTCATCGCTGCCAGCTTATCTGTTTTAAAGCACCATTTCTGCCCTTAAAAATCTAAACTTATGTACATAATAAAGCATTGTTTCCTTAACCTGGCTGTCGAGGCCTTCTTCTTTACCAACACCTTCCATTAGACTATTACAGATCCACCTCCCCCTTTCTCCTGATGAACCTTCTTACTTTCACCTTTAAACATGCTGGGTATGTACCCAATTTCACACCTTTGCTTATGATTCTCACCTGGACAATGTGTCTAACATCCATCCATCCATCCATCTTGGTTCAGCTCCCTCTTAAAACATTCCCTAATTCAGAATTAGTAGTTATTACTATATTTTCTTAAGTTCATGACACAATGTTTGTTTCATTCATTTGTTGATCACTCCTGTATTGTGATTATTTCTTTTACATTGGCCTAATTTGATATTTTACTTGTATATTTGTTATAACATTTTGTATATGTATTGCTTAACTCCTGGAAGAGGAATATTCAGTAGACATTAAATAGAAGTGTTTTAATGTTTCTACTTTGGGTTCTATTTTTCAGTTTTTTTTCATTTGTTTGTTTTATGTCTGATATAATCTCATAGCCTATAGAAAGGCAAATTATAATGAAAGTCACTCTAATAAGTATGTGAAGTTTTAAAGGCAGAAGCAAGGTAATAAAGGGGTTTTTTTTTAGCTCTTAAAGATAGATTGCAAAGTGTGACATTTAACCGTACACACAATGATTACATTTTGCTTCTAATCTCAGTTATTCTCTTTCAGGATTCAAACATGATAGCCTCACGATTTTTAGTTTTTAAAAGAAAAATATCTAAACATTGTTAAGCTATAAGACATCTTTATTACATCCTCAAAAACTGAGGAATTTTTTTCAAGTTTCATAAAAGAGCAATTTTTTAAGGACTTAGCTATAAATCCTGGGAAATAGAAGTTTCTGATAGAATCCTTACCACTGAAATTATTTTAAGTACAACAAAGTTACTGGTACCCACTATTGAAAGATCCCTTAAAAGCCAGCTGTCAACCAGGTGGTCATTCTTACAAAGAAAAGAATAAGGTATTGTTTTCTTGTTCATATTTATTTTTGGCAAGTGATTCTGTGCTTGTCTTAATTGGTTAAAGGCCAAACATAGGTCCATAAGTTTAAGACATTGATACAAATCAGGCACACACACTCACATAAGCCCTGCAAGGAAACATATGTAGTTCTACAAGTAATTACAATTATATCCATCAATATTTATATTTTGCTGTCTGCATACAATAAAATTATTTGATACTTCACCTTAGTGAAGCAAATTGTGTATGTATTGGATAAATATATTATTATTGCTTAATTAACTAGATCTTAATTTTATCATTTTCCAATAACTTTTTTATAACCAAGGCATTTTTTTTTGACTTTTTTCTTTACCTGGAATATTAGTAAGTTAATTCCTAGTATACATTTTACTGAATTTTGAGGTCACTGTAAGTTCCATATAAATCTAGTTTATAGTAGTCTTTTAGAGATTTATGTAATATAGTAGTAAATGATTTATTCAGTTTGAATAATTTTAATAAAAATAAAAATCACAAGTATTAGAAACTATATATTTGACTTTTAAAAACAAGTTATGCTTAGTTTTTTAGTGTATTAATGATTGAATAATCGGTAATTTGATGTAATAAAGATAAAAATATGAAGCATACTTTCTTATCCCTTAATATATCTGAACCTGGCTTGGTAAATGCTAGATTATTTTTCAAATATTGTTATAAAATACATAATATACAATTAATTAATACTTCAGAAAGGCATAGAAATTAAAATGGGTTCCTATCCGGGAAATTTACTGAAATGCTTTTTCTACAGCTTCAGTGGCCAAAAGACAGCACTGGAATGTGAGAAACTAATTTTGGTTTGTTTTAACGCCTCAGAATGTTACAAATTAATCAAGTGCTACTTAAAGTCTAGAACTCATTAACTTTATAAGTTTTACTTTTCCCATGACAGAGATTAAGTTATAGCATAAAGCTTCTTTAGTCTTTCACATCGATCAGCTTGCCATCCCCACTGTACAAGGGCCCTCTTATCTGCTATTTAGTGAGTTCAGTATGTAGGCAGCGATGTGTGCAGTGACATAAAAAGACTAGTTTAGTGTTAGGCAACGCTTATATGAGACCAAACATGAACCCATCCTGGCTGTTTCTTCTGCAATTTGCTTAGGTAAAGCAGAAGAAAAAAATCTATAAACATACACATGCACACATACACAGACAACATCCACGTATTCACATACTCACTAAAGAAAAAGCCAAAGTAGATTGTAATAAGCCTCTTATTTTAACAAATCTAAAAGGTAAGCTGTACAATGTATTTAAGGGCCACAAGGATACATAAGCCTTATACATTGAGTAAAGCTACCAGAGCCCTAACTAAACCCAAGTACTGACGAGTAACTGAAAGACATTTCTCAGCAGTATAGATATGCCAGCTTGTTCTTAGAAGAACAAACAAGTAAGTTAGTGATAAGATGGTATAAACAAAGTATTGTGTAAGAGTGTATATCCCCTATAAACTTAAATCAGTGTAAATATACAAGCAAAATGTAGTAGCTTTACGTACATGTTTTTTTGTTTGTGTGCGTGTGTGTTTTGCTTTTTGTTTGTTTGTTTGTTTTCTCTACATGGAGTAGCTGAGTTTATGGCATTTGTAGAACAGATTGAGATTTGAGGTGAAAAGGGAAACAAAATGAAAACTATTGAGTGAACAGCAGGGTCCATTTGATGTGATTATGAAAGATGTTTCTTTATTCTGTTTTTTTCTTTTGCAATCTAAACACAGTAGCAGGGGGTTGCAAGCACAGTTCATCATAGGTTGTCAATCACTGTCATTTAACATTTGCAGGGGAAGATGTCTTTATTCAAGGACAGCTGGGCAAATCAGAGACATAGATTTGCAGTTAGTAGCCTGTCCAGCCTACACTAAATAAACAAGGACAGGGCAGACAAACCAGCCTCACACATAAAAATATAATGGACTCCACTGACCTCGCTGCCCTCCATTCAGCTTCAATCCCAGTTGCATAAAAGCTTCACTGCCCACTTTCAATTTCCTTTAATTACCTACATGATGTAGATAAGAAAATGAACCTCACTTACAGTCAGTGATCACACACAGGAAATTAACTAGACAAGTTGTTTAAAATTAGAGAAGTAATTTGGAGGTAAATAGAGTGTCCTACTAGGAAAAAGTGGCTAGAAAAGGTTTTTGTTTGCTTGTTTGTTTTTAAGCAGGGACTTTGATTATTTTACTAGCTCTCTCTGCTGATCCTGAGATTGCTGCTTTTCTAATCAATCTAAACTAAGAAATCTCCTTTGTAAGTATTCTGAAACATCCAAAATAAAATAACCGAAGGAGAGAAGAGCTAATAAGTAAAGTAGTGAAACAAACATGCCACATTCTAAAGAGCTTAGAAAAATTGTGAACTAGAATTCCAGGAATAACTGATCATGGTTTTCACGGGAGGATCTAGCAGAGCAAGTGGGGATTAAATAGCAGTTGTCTTCAGCCAGTCTTCAGTTCAGATTGCTTCTCAAGTCCATAATCAAACCACACATACACACACAAAATTAAATACCCAGAACGTTTTTTATTTACTCTCATGAATCTAAAATCAGTGTTTCCCATTTTATTCTTGGGATTCATAGCACTCGAATTTTAATTAGAAAATACTGTAGGGTTTCAGAGTAATGTCACTATAATACTTCTTTGGAAAAGTTGCATCAGGTGTGTAATATACATCTTTTTCCCCGTCTTTCCACAATACTTTGAGGTAGTTCACTGAGGTATACTGAAAAGAGCATATTTCCTTATCACACACTGATGTGCTTTTGTGAATATGGATTTAAAAGAAAACTAATTGGAGATTGGAGATTAAAGCCTGCAATATCAAATCTGTGGTTCAGGAGGATACAATTCCTGAATACTTTATCTTTAATTTGTCTCTTGTATTATGAGAACATTGTCTTTCAAAGAACCAATGTTTTCTGTAATACAGTTACATAAAAATTATGATTACTTGTATAAAAGGAATGTGCAACTACTAGTAAAGCATCAGTAAAAAAAAATAATCTTGTTTCTTTGAGTCATATTTAAGAATCATGGTATTTTTTTTAGCACATTTTTTTTTTCAACATTTTTTATTTATTTTTGGGACAGAGAGAGACAGAGCATGAACGGGGGAGGGGCAGAGAGAGAGGGAGACACAGAATCGGAAACAGGCTCCAGGCTCCGAGCCATCAGCCCAGAGCCTGACGCGGGGCTCGAACTCACAGACCGCGAGATCGAGACCTGGCTGAAGTCGGACGCTTAACCAACTGCGCCACCCAGGCGCCCCGAGAATCATGGTATTTTTAAAAGCAAGTTAATTAAATGTCATTTTAGTTAGTGAAGTACATTTACATAATTGTAAACAAAGATTTACAACTGAAAACTGTAGAACACTAAAACTCAAATAATTGAATCTTGAACTTCAGCTTACATCTTGCGTGGTATCAGATGGGGGGATCATTATTATAATAATAATTCCTAACATTTATAGCAAGTCTTACAGTTTTTAAGTGTTTCGTAAATGCTATCACACTGAGTCTTCACGCCAAATCCCAATTTAAGGTAAGGAATTTGGAGTTTAGGGAAGCTTAGTTACCCTGAGATGGTCGCATAGCTTGTAAATGCAGAGCTGAAAATCCACCTGTTGTATCAATTCCCAGATCCAGTGTTCTCCCTAGCACCTCACACCATCCCATACTACCCTCATCACCTACAGCATTTGTAAGGGGATTAATTACTTACTACATTCTTTGGACTCTCCTTTAATTCAAACACTGGAAGCATAAAAGGAGAAGATCCTCAAAGGAAGTAATAACTTTTGATGAGAACTCAGTTAATTATGGATAATTTTTAACTACAGAAACTATTATTGGTTTGATATTAATATGTATAAATCAAGTATCAATTCCTTTGAAGATCTCAAAAATATTGCATGTGTCAAATTTAATAATGAAAAATACATTACTTATCAAAAGTGTATATTAAATATAAAATCTGTGTAAGCATTCTAAATTGTATTTTCATCTAAAAGAGTAAATGTCCCTTTTTGTAATTCAAATTTGGACCTTAACTTAATCACTCCTACCTTCTTTATCTAAAAAATCATGATTTTTTTTTTTTTTTTACTTTCAGTCCAGTCTTAAACTACTCAAAGACACCTTACCTGACTCACTGTTATTTAAACTCTCCTTTCTTATCCTTACTTGTCCACTTTCATTTTATGTTATTTGTGGTCAATGTTGATTAAGGTCTGTCTCCTCCCACTGGACTGTCAAGCTTTGTGAGGGTAGGGATCATGTCTCTGGTTTTGTTCACCATTGTATACCCAACTATACTGTGTGCTGAATAAAAATTGGGTAAACAAATGACTCAGCACACTAAGATGTCCATTGTGGTTATTAAAATATTTTTAGTTTTTATTAAAGTTTATAGTTTTTGCAGAGAAATTAATCCTTAGTTTAGAAGATTGCTTTATGCATTGAGAAAAGGCATCACTGAATTAATTTTTTTTTTTTTAGTAAGGTCACTGTCTTTGGGTAATCTACAGTAAAGATCTCATAGTCCCCTTATTAGACTTAGAAGGATCTATCTCGTACACAACATTTTTTCCAACCTAAAATGTACTCAGCTGTTAGCAGACTCATGTGATACTGATACTGCTGGCAGTGAGCAAATTCCCAATCCTGGTGAAGCAGGGGATTACAGCAATAAATCGGGTAATTCAAGCAGAATTGGCATGGTTTAGAGAACAGTGGAATCACATCATACATGGAGTTTAGAGTCTAAAGTAGGCAAATACAACAAAAAGCACTGGTGATCAAGTTTACTCCAAAGCACAATAAGCATGATTGTGAGTAGTCAGTCCTGTTCAGATATACTACTTCTCAGTGAGGACAGCGGCACTATTTTTTCCTTTAGTATTGGGGAAGATCATTGTTTCTTTAACACCAAATGAAAGAGTTGGCTTGCATTAGAAGTCATGCTTTATGAAGATGTGTATCATGTGCATCTTTGGATGCTAGAATCACACAACACAGAAAGATGTTCACACTTTCAGAGGTATTTGGAAACTAAGACTGGGAAATACCCAGTTTATATTGCTGTCAATCAGTCAGTCCCTCTGTCTCTCCTTCCCTCCCTCTGTAGGTGGGGAGGGAAGAAGGTGGGTAATGTATGTAATCATATTATACAAGATTGTACTGGGGAAGTGGATTACTTAGATAATACTATGAATTAGTACTTTTAGCCAAAATCTTACTATCCATATAATTTTTCTTCAATTGGACTTTTCATATCATTTGTAAGCCTAGTCCTGTTTTCAACATACCCAAAACCTGGAGAGCCAATTCAATTTGCAGTATGAAAATAGCTATTTGATTTTCTTCTGATAAAAGATCAGAAGTTATGTTTAATGAACAGTAGAAAGAAATCTAAATATGAATAAAATGTTAGACCATGAAACAGGTTTAAGGCTGATTTCTTCTCCCTCTACCTCCACCCAACTATCTGTATTATTGCCCTCTCTTTAAGTGCTTGACAGCAAGCTTCTGCTCACTAAGCGTTCCCAACTTCTCTGCTATTAATAGCATCATCATTCTCTTCATCCCTGAGGCTTAAACCTCAGACCCCTCCTTATCTGTTTTTATGGATCTGCTCATATTATTTTCTCTGCATGGAATGCAAGGAATCTCTCTCCCTCCGTCCTCTTCTACAAATTGTTATAAGCCTAGAACAAACACTATCTCTTTTGGGAAACTTTCCAACACACCCAGTTCACTCCAGTGCTCTTCTCTGAACAACAGTATTTTATTCTACACTTAAAATAATTATTTACATAAATTTTCCCCCAATATCATTTTAATTTCCTTGAAGGAAAAGGTCATGTTTTAGATTTCTGAACCATCTTCTTTCTTATCTGCTGTTCATTTCTTTTTAAATTCACTTGGAAAGTCTGTAATAGGTGGATAGTTACTGACAGGGATTTGGATGGAGCCCAGATATTATGTTGAGATGGGTCAGCCATCAGGTGATGATGCTTCAGTACTGAAATTCACCTGAAATCAAAAATAATTGTCATGTATAACTGGTCCTTCTTCAGCAAATGACTTCAGACAGAATAGTCAGGAAAGAGCTGACATGACATATGAAAGGAAAACCAACATGACAGATAGGGGCAAAAAATTATTAATTGTTAATATGCCAACATATGCTTCTTTACACAAAGCAATCCAAAAGAATGAAGATAGTGTTGAAAATAAGTGTAGAGTAGCTGTATATTTTTGACTAATGCAAAACAAAATAAGATGAAACATGATTTTAAAATATTTATCTAGTTCATAACAGAATGTTTCAGATATTCACTTAAAATGTGTTTTAAATCAACTGACATTATTTTTAGACACATTTTTTTAGTCTCTTGCACTCACAATTTTCCTTCCCACTATAGAGCCTTTGTATATACTGTTCCTAGAACACTCCTCACTTCTCTCTTCATCTAGTTAATATCTGCTGATCTCTGTATCTTAGCTTATCTGCCTTTTCCTCCACGAAGTCTTTATGACTTTCCTAACTAATTTCTTGGCTAAACTCTCTTATGCTTCCATATATTTCTTGTTCATAGCATTTTTCACCTTATCTAATTTGCATTTATTTATGTGATTGGTTGAATAATGTATTCTTTCTCATAAGCAGATCGTCAACAAATATTTGTTTAAATGAATTTATTCCAGTTTTTGAAATAAGAATTTCCCTATTATTATAGTCTGAATTTTTATCATAAGTATATAACTATATTTTTAGTAGTCTCATATATTCTTAGAATACAATAAAGGCACAGGTTTCTGAAATTGTAAGTCACGCAAACATAGATGAAGACATGTTATACATGGAGAATAGAATAATTATTTCATACTACTGAATTCCAAATAAGAAAATCTTAAGGAGTTCCATCACACAGTTTTATTTCCTAGGCAAGAATTCTATGCCTATCAAATGCAAATCAAAAGTTACGTCAGACCCCTCCATGAACTTTAACTCTCTCCCCTGTCACTCTGACCCCGTCCATAGACAACTACCCATCTGCTTTCTGTCTCTGTGGATTAGTTTACAAATTCTAGAGTATGCACTCTGTTTTTGGTCTGGCTTCTTTCACCATAATTATTGAGATTCATCCGTGTTATGTTGAGTACCAATAGTTTATTCTTTTTATTACTGCTTAGAATTCCATTGTATGGATATAATGCAATTTGTTTTTACCTTCATCTGTTGATGGACATTTAGGTTTTTTTCTAATTTTTTGGTTTAAAAGTAAAGCTATTATCAACCATTGTGTATGATCTTTGTGTGGACATATGTCTCTTTTCTCTTAGGTAAATCACTAGGAATGAAATAGCTGAATCACATGGTAGTTATATGTTTTAAATTTTAAGAAAATGTAAAACTGTTTTCCTAAACAAATATAACATTTTAAATTCCTGCCAGTTATATAGGAAAAGTTCCAGTTTTTCTACATTCTTGCCAGTATTTGGTATATCAGTCGTTTAAATTTTAGTCATTCTAATTTTTATTTTCCTAGTAACTAATGAGATCGCATATCTTCACATAAAGTATCTGTTAAAATCTTTGCCTATTTTACACTGGGATGTTTGTATTCCCATTGTGAATTTTGAAAATGTATATATTCTGGATACAAGTCCTATATTAGATATATGCTTTGTAATTATTTTCAGTCTGAGTCCTGAATTTTAATTCTCAGAATTTTTTTATTTTGATGAAGCTCAATTTATCAGTTTTTTTATTGATAAAATTTTAGGTTATCCTATCCAAGAAATCTTTTCCTAACCCTAGGTAGGGTTTTTCTTCTGGAAGTTTTATAGTTTTAGATCTTATATTTAGGCCTATCATATATTTTCAGTAAATTTTGAGTGCAAGGTTACAATTGAATTATTTCATTTTGCTTTATTTTGGGTGTTGTTTTTTTTTTTTTGGTTTTTTGTTTTTTGTTTGTTTGTTGCATGTAGATACCCAATTATTCTACCATTTCTTGAAAAGACTATTTCTCCACTGTTGCACCTTTCAACCTTTGTCAAAAATTGTTGTCTAAATATGTATAGGTTAATTATTTCTGGACTCTGTTCTAGTCCAATACAACACGTTTGATTAGATAAGCTTTATAATAAGTCTTGCAGTCAGGTATTGATAACTCTTCAACTTTGTTTCTTTTCAGAGTTCTTCCAGCTATTCTGGCTCCTTTTCATTTCTATGTGAATTTTAAAACCAGTTTGTCAATTTCTATTTAAGGGGAAAAAAGCCTGCTGTGGTTTTGATTGAAATTGTATTAAACCTATAGATCAATTTTAAGAGAATTAAAGTATATCTCTCCATTTAGTTATGTCCTGTAATTTTTTTAGCAGTGTTTTATAGTTTTCGGGTTTTGGGTTTGTTTTTTTTTTTCAAATTCACCTCTAGGTATTTCATACATATTATGCTATCATTTTTTTTTCATTTCTGATTCTTGGTTGCTGATATACAGAAACATAACTATATAATTAATTTTTGTACATTAATCTTATATCCTGCAACCTTGCAAAACTCACTTATTCTAGTAGTTTATTTTCTGGATCATATTGGATTTTCTACCTGGTTAATCATATCATCTACAAATGAAGACAGTTTTACTTCTTTCTTTTCATTGGGTTTCTTTTATTTCTTGCCTGATTGCACTGACTGGAACTTCTGGTGCAATGTTGAATAGAAATACTTAGAGCAAACACCCTTGTATTATTCCTGATCTTAGAGGGGAAGCATTCAGTCAGATACTGGTAAATATATTAGTTGTAGGTTTCTCAGAGATGCCATTTACTAGGTTGAAAAGGTTCCCTTCTTTTTTTAATTTGCTGAGAGTCTTAGTTAGGGATGCATGTTACATTTTGTCAGATGTTTTTTTCTGCATCAATTGAGGTGATTATGTTGTTTTTGTTTATTAATAAAGTGAATTATATTAATTGATTTTTGAATATTAAAACAATCTTACATTCAGTCACTTACTGTGCTCACATAGTTAGATGTTCTGTTGTTGGGAACACATACACTAAAAATTTTTATGTCTTCCAGGAGAATTGACTTCTTTATCATTATGTAATTCCCTTCTTTATCTTACTGATAACTTTCCTTGGTTTGGTAACTTTTCCTTGGTCGCTCTGTCTGAAATTAATATAGCTACTCTGGCTTTCTTTTGATTAGTGTTAGCATGGTATATTTTTCTCCATCCACTTTACTTATATATGTGTCTTCATATTTAATGTTTCTTATAGACAACATACAGTTGATTTGTATTTTTTATCCACTCTGACAGTCTGTCTTTTAGTCATCTAGATATTGACATTCAAAGTGATTATTGATACAGTTGGATTCATAGCTACATTTGTTAATGTTTCCTGTTTGTGGCCCTTATTCTTTGTTCCCATTTTTGTCTTCCACTCTTTTTCTGCCTTTTGTGGTTTTAATTGAGAATTTATATGATTTCATTTTCTCCTTTCTTAGCATATCAGTTATACTTTTTTTTTTTTTTTCGGTGATTGCCCGAGTTTACAATATGCATTTAGTCCTCCCATTTCACTTTCTGTTAACATCATACTATTTCACAGGTAGTACCAGTACTTTATAACAGCAAAATAATACTAGTTCCACCCTCTTGTTTCTTATATCATTGTTGTTATTTTACTTTATATATAAGCATACATATGTATATATATACATGCATACACACACAAGCATATATATATATATATATATATGTATGTATATATATGATATGTACATAAACATACCTAATTAAATACATGGTTGCTATTATCTTGAACAAATTATTATCAAGTCAGTTAACAATAATAAAAATAAAAGCTTTACTTTATCTTCACTTATTCCTTCTTTCATGCTCTCCTTTCTTTATGTAGAAGCAAGTTTCTGACCTATATTGTTTTCCTTCTCCCTAAAGAACATCTCATAATGTTTCATGTAAGGGATTTTTACTGGCAACAAATTAACTCGATTTTTGTTTGAGAGAGTCTTTATTTCTCTTTTACTTTTGAAGGATAATTTTAAATGGTGCATTCTAAGTTGGTAGGGTTTTTTCTTTCAACACTTGAAATACTTCATTCCACTCTCTTCTTGCTTGCATGGTTTTTGAGATGTCAGATATAGTTCTTAGCCTTGTTCCTCAATAAGTTGTGTTTTTCCTCTGGCTTCTTTGAGGACTTTATCTGTAATCAGAGTTTGAAGATGATATGCCGAGGTGTAGATTTTTTTTGAAATTTATTCTGCTTGGTGTTCTCTGAACTTTCTGGATCTGTAGTTTGGTGTCTGAAATTAATTTGGGGGAAATTCTCAGTCATTATTATTTCAAATATTTCTTCTGTTTCTTTCTTCTTGTTCTGGTATTCCCATTATGCTTATGGTATACCTTCTGTAATTGTTCATAGTCCTTGGATATTCTGTTCTGTTTTCTCCAGTCTGCTTTTTGAAGTTTTTGAAGATTCCATTGATATGTCCTCTAGCTCAGAAGTTCTTTTCTTAGCAATAACCTATCTACTAATAAGCCTGTCAAAGGCATTCTTCTTGTCTGTTACAGTATTTTTTGTCTTTAGAGTTTCTTTTTGGTTCTTTCTTAGGATTTTCATCTCCTTTTTCATTGCCCATCTGTTCTTATGTGCTGTCTACTTTATCCATTAGAGCCCTTAACATACATTAGTTGATTAGCAACTAATTACGGTTGTTCTAAATTCCCAGTCTGGTAATTCCCACATCTCTGCCAAGTCTAGTTCTGATGCTGGCTCTTTCTGTTCAAATTGGTTAGGCTTTTTGGTTTTTGGTTTTGTGAGGGTTTTTTGGTTTTTTGTTGTTTTATTTTGTTGTTGTTTTGTTGCTTTTTGATATACCTTGTAATTTTTTTCTTGATACCCAGACATAATGTACTCTGTGAAAAAATCTGCTATAAATAGGACTTTAGTAATATGCTGGTGAGTTGAACTCACATAGAACTATAGTTCTATGATTATGTCTCAGTCTTTTAGAGAGCCTATTCCTCTAGACTGTGACTTCACAAGTGTTTCTCAGTTTTTCTTCCCTCTTAGGTGGGACAGGATGGCTAAAGTGGACTGAAGTTGGGTACTTCCCTTACCCCAGGTCAGTTAAGCTCTAATAGTACCCTAGCAGGTTAGGCTCTGGTTAACTAGTTTCTACTGAGAACAAGCCTTTTTAAGGAGAACAGAGTTCTTGGGACACCTGAGTGGCTCAGTCAGTTAGCCTTTCAGCTTGCACTCAGGTCATGATCTCTCAGCTCTATGAGTTCGAGCCCTACATCAGGCTCTCTGCTGTCAGCATGGAGCCCACTTCGGGTCCTCCATCTCCTCCCTGCCCTTCCCACATGCACACAATTTCTCTTTCTCTCTCTCAAAAATAAATGAACACTTAATAACAAAAATTTTTAAAAAGAAGAAAAACAGAGTTATCTGGCATAGTTCAAACTGGTTCCTTTCTCCTCCCCCTGCTGGAAACTCAAGTGGATTTTTCTCTCATCTTTACCATGGGTATCTGGTCAAGCTCCTGGAGGTAAATGTCAATATTTTTGAGGACCCCTATAAGACTAGATCCTCCTAGAGTTTTTAGCTCTGAGTTGTCCACACTGATCCTCCAATAATTCATCAATTACAGCTCAGGTTTTCTTACTTCACCCCTGGTGAGTCTATGTTTCTGTTAGCCATGACTCCCTGAATTTTCCTGTGTCTCCAGTTTTGGGGGCAACAATTCATCCCATGTCCTCCCCTGTCTTATGGATCCAAGAAAAGTTGTTGATCTTTCAATCTGTTCAACTTTTTACTTGTTCTTAGGACAAAATGGTGGCTTTTAAGCTCCTTACATGTAAAACTGGAAACTTAATTTCAAATCATTTTATTTTAGTCTAATTTATTATTTTTTAAGAATTTTATTATTTTTTTATATAATTTATTGTCAAATTGGTTTCCATACAACACCAGTGCTCATCCCAACAGGCGCCCTCCTCAATGCCCATCACCCACTTTCCCCTCTCCCCCACCGCCCATCAACCCTCAGTTTGTTCTCAGTATTTAAAACCCTCTTATGGTTTGCTTCCTTCCCTCTCTGTAACTTTTTTTTCTTTTTCCCCCTTGCCCTCCCCCCCCCCACCCCGGGCTTCTGTTAAGTTTCTCAGGATCCACAGATGAGTGAAAACATATGGTATCTGTCTTTCTCTGCCTGACTTATTTCACTTAGCATAACACTCTCCTTTTCCATCCACGTTGCTACAAAAGGCCAGATTTCATTCTTTCTCCTTGCCATGTAGTATTCCATTGTGTATATAAACCACAATTTCTTTATCCATTCATCAGTTGATGGACATTTAGGTTCTTTCCATAATTTGGCTATTGTTGAAAGTGCTGCTATAAACATCGGGGTACAAGTGCCCCTTATACATCAGCACTCCTGTATCCCTTGGATAAATTCCTACCAGTGCTATTGCCAGGTCACAGGGTAGATCTATTTTTAATTTTTTGAGGAACCTCCACACTGTTTTCCAGAGCGGCTGCACCAATTTGCATTCCCACCAACAGTGCAAGAGGGTTCCCGTTTCTCCACATCCTCGCCAGCATCTATAGTCTCCTGATGTGTCCATTTTAGCCACTCTGACTGGTGTGAGGTGGTATCTGAGTGTGGTTTTGATTTATATTTCCCTGATGAGGAGCGACGTTGAGCATCTTTTCATGTGCGGGTTGGCCATCTGGATGTCTTCTTTAGAGAAGTGTCCATTCATGTTTTCTGCCCATTTCTTCACTGGATTATTTGTTTTTCAGGTGTGGAGTTTGGTGAGTTGTTTATAGATTTTCGATACTAGCCCTTTATCCAATATGTCATTTGCAAATATCTTTTCCCATTCTGCCAATTGCCTTTTAGTTTTGTTGATTGTTTCCTAATCTAATTTATTATAATAAATATAAGTTGATGGTTCTGCTCTTCATCCTTTTCTTACCTAACCAATCTTATCCCATTCCCCCTTTCCCAGCCCTGACTTATTTCTTCCACTCATCCTATAGATCTTAACTTAAATGTCATTGCTTCCAAGAGACTTTCCCTGACTCTCTAAAATAATCAGATCCCCAAGCAATGTCCCTTCAGCACTCTGTACTTACCATATCATAACATTCATTATACTTTGTAGAACTTGTTTTTTTTCCCTGAGGAACTCTCAGCTTCTGGTTTACTCCTGTGGCCCCACTGTCAAGCATAGTGTGTGATGCCCAGCAGGTCTTTTTGTTGATTGCATAAATATGAAGAGCTTTCATGCATTTCAGATATATTGTACATTACTAACTTGTGCCTACATGTTAATAATGGTATTAAACAAAGCAAAATTCTAAGGGGCATGATTGGTTACCTTATCATTTTTCTAAACCATGTTTTAAATGTCAATAGTTAAGCTAAGAAGTGCATTAATTATTATACTTCTGGTTCAACACATTTCTCTCTCTCTCTCTCTCTCTGTCTCTCTCTCTCTCTCTATGTATATATATATGTATATGTATATACATGTACATATACATGTATATGTATGTATTTTTTTTTCCAGGATGCAGAAGAATACACAGATTTGCCAGTAAGACACAATGAAGATCATATGAATAGCGAACTGGCAAAATGTCTTCCCTTTGAATCAAATCCTCATTCATATGATAGCCCTCACACCAAAGCACATCTCCTACTACAGGCACATCTCAGCAGAACCATGCTGCCCTGCCCAGATTATGACACTGATACCAAAACAGTCTTGGACCAAGCACTCAGAGTATGTCAGGTATGAAAGTCTAATACCTATATTTTCTCCCATCATTTGTTTTTTTTTTTCTTTCCTGTTTTAGGATAAAATATACTTGCATTTAAAATATTTTATCATAGCATTGTTGGGAAAAACCAGGTAAATCAAGAATTTTCAAAGGAAAAAGCAAGTGTAAATGCAATAAGATGACAATTTCAGTCATCCGTTGGATGAAAATTAAAAGTTGGACTAGTGCTTGCTTCAGCAGCACACATACTAAAATTGGAACAACACAGAGAAGATCAGCATGGCCCCTGCGCAAAGGATGACATTCAAATTCGTGAAGCGTTCCACACTGGGGAAAAAAAAAAAAAGAAAGTAAAAACTAAATGCCAGGTACTTTTCTCGGTACTGAATGAACAAGCAGAAGACTACCTGCTATTACGGGCTTTCACTTGAGATGGAAAAGACAATTAAAAATATAAGTCAAGAGGTGATAACTGCTATTTTTTTTTAAAAGTAATGAAATATAATAAGGAAAATATAGACAAAGATGGAAGGTTCCATTTTGCACTTTCTTGCTTACAAGTGACATTAAAGAAAGAATTAAAGCAGACAGCGAGCCATAGGAGGATTTGAGGGGTATATTCCAAAAACTATAAAAAGCTAGTGCCAACTCTCTCATGTAGGAACTTGGTATAGTCAAACAAAAGTCACAGAGACCATTGTAAAAAAGGTGAAAGGGGGCACCAAAAATAAAGTCAAAACACAGTAGATATGGACATTATAGAGAAAATGGGGGTAGGTCAAGGCAGGGAGTGTGTAAACCATTAAGAATTTTGGACTTTCCTCTGAGAGGGAAGCTGCTAGAACAGTGGTTTACTAGTGGTTATGTTAGTTATATCTATGAATACTTACCATAGTAATTAAAACTGAAAAATTTTCAAATATTATGTTATTTAAAAATAACAATAACAACCCCATTATATGTTAACATAAAAATAACATGATTTTTCAGGAAAAGTATTTTTCAAGACAATAAAGAAAATTAGTGAAATGTGTAATTAATTACATTTTTGCAAATATCTTTAATGTCTAGGTTAATAGAAGTCAGCTAGATTCACATATCTTTTTGCAATCAGTCTATTAAAATATGATGTTCTATGAAAAAAAAAAAAAAAAGTCTTGAAATCTATGAAGAAAAAGCCAGCCTGACAGAGATACATAGTTCAAAAAAGGGAAGAGTATTTCTATAGCCTTTTCAGGTAATTGTGAATATTCTTTTTTGAAAGTATCTGAAAACTTGACCTGTGGTATTTCTTAAAGGTTAGTTGCAGTGTAGATTCTGAAACCCTATCAATGAACTTTTCATACCTTGAATGCTTTTAGGGTAGACCTGAAATGATGGTGGCTGGACCTGATTGGTGTGTGTGAGATTGGTGAGAATATGTTGGTTCCTGTATTTTTTTTTTCCAGAACTAACAGAATATGCTAATGAATTAGAAAAGGGTTTTTGGGGGGCACCTGGGTGGCTTAGTTGGTTGAGTATCAGACTCTTGATCTCCACTCAGGTCATGATCTCACGGTTCCTGAGTTAGAGCCCCCCTTGGGCTGCAGACTGAGCATGAAGCCTACTTGAGATTCTTCTCTCTCTCTGCCCCTCTCTGCCACTCGTGCTCGCTCTCTCTCTCTCTCACTCACTCTCTGTAAACTAAAATATTTTTTTAGTTAAGAAAATGAAAAGGCTTTTTTTTTCCATAAAATGAGAAGCCGAAAATGATTCCAAGGCTTTTCTCCTGAGCAGTTGGAAGCATGGAGCTGCCACTTACTGGGAGTAATTGGAAGAGGAGCAGGGTGGGGGGAGCACTCCTAAGCGATTGAGACTATGAGAGATTTGATTTTCCTCACTATACCTTTTTTGCACATTTCTGTAATGAAAAACAATCTTTTTTAATTTTCAAAAAACCGAAGGTGTTTTTAAGATAGAGTAAATGAGTCTGTGAACGTGGAGTTTACTTACAAAATTAAAGACTTGAAATTACTTAAGAATCTTTCCGGTTATGGAATGCTGTAAAATATTACAATTCCATTAGTAAATTCTACATGTATGTAAAATATCTGCATCTGTGTGTGACAAGAGGCCTGGAGAGAAGATCTAGAATA
This sequence comes from Neofelis nebulosa, assembly GCF_028018385.1. Classification (NCBI taxonomy): domain Eukaryota; kingdom Metazoa; phylum Chordata; class Mammalia; order Carnivora; family Felidae; genus Neofelis; species Neofelis nebulosa. The sequence continues at coordinate 94,136,394 of NC_080787.1, read as the reverse complement.
GTGTCCACCAAAAGGTTAACAGTAACCATCTCTGTAGCAGGATTGTGGGTGATTTTCAATTTCTTCTTTATGCTTTTCAAAACTGTTTGAATGTTTTAAATTTAGCTTCTAACATTGTTATTATCAGAAAAAAATTAATTTTATTATTTAAAAGAATAGGAATATTTCATTAGAGTAAGCACAAACTTTTAGGAAGTAGGGAACTAAAGGTATAATTAACACACAACATTTTTTTACATCCTTTTATAACCACCACATGGTTTACCTCTCTGATTTGCCACTCGATTTGTCATACTTTATTTTTTTTAAGTTTATTTACTTATTTTTAGAGACAGAGAGAGAGAGAGAGAGAGTGCATGCAAGTGGGAAAGGGACAGAGAGGGAGAGGAAGACAGAGAGAATCCCAAGCAGGCTCTGCACTGTCAGCACAGAGCCTGAAACAGGGCTCGAACCACAAACCACGAGATCATGACCTGAGTGGAAGTCAAGAGTCAGACACTTAACTGACTGAGCCACGCAAGCACCCCTGTCACACTTCATAAACAAAGTTAAAGTTTCTAAACTTTAGATACTCATTTGTGAGTGGCCCTGGATACTCATTTGTGTTTCCTGTAACTGGTTTTTCCCCCTTCAAATATTGACCTGTTAATGAATCCAGGGGTTAGCAAGGGTTAGAGAGGTTATAAGAGGAATTAAATTTTGATGCTTGCAAGTATAATTATAGATGTACGTTTTATGTCATGTGTAAAAATTATATGATTATACTAATTTTTTATACTTTCTTTTTCACCACTTAGTCATTATGATCCAAAGACTATATAGTAATAGAAATTAGCAATTTCCAGAGAAGTCTATTTCTAAATTTGCTATAAGGGAAAAGGATTACATCAGATACTTTTATTCTCTATTAGATATTTTTACATACCATTTCTTGGGATGATATTTATATTTATTGAATATGTTTGATCCTTCTGAATAGGATCTAAAGAGAAATAGTTTTCTTTTTAATTACAAAAGCAATACACTTCATTGTAAAAAATTTAGAAAAACATTAAAATTAGTCATTCACAGTAAATATTTCTTCATCCTCACAAATATGAGGCTCTTATTGTTAATGGATTTTAAATTTTTTATTTTGAAACAATTTCAGGCTTAGAAAAAATTGATAAAAATAGTAAAATGAAATTTCTGTGTATCTTTTGCCCAACATCCCCTAATTTAACATCTTGCCTCAGTTCTAATCTAGTCTATTAGCTTGTCTGCAGACCTCATTCAGATTTTGTCTATTTGAATTTTATCTCACTAATGCCCTTTCTCTAGACCAAGATCCAATCTGAGATCCCTCATTGCATTTCATTTTTTTAAGTTTTTATTTTAATTCCAGTTTGTGAACATGAAGCGTTATATTAGTTTTAGATGTACGATACAGTTATTCAACATTCCATATGTCACCTGGTGTTCATCATGACAAGTGCACTTCTTAATCCCCATCACCTATTTCACCCAACCTCCACCCATATACCCTCCCCCCACCTACCTCCCCTCTGTTAACCATCAGTTTGTTCTCTGTAGTTAAGAATCTGTTTCTTGTTTTGTCTCTTTCTCTCTTTCTCTTTTTTTCCCCTTTGGACAATTGTTTCTTAAATTCCACATAAATATGAGTGAAATCATATGGTATTTGTCTTTCTCTGACTTATTTTGCTTAGCATTATATTCTGTAACTCCAGGGGAGTTACATCTGTAACAAATGGCAAGATTTCATTCTTCTTATGGCTAAATAATATTCTGTTCGTGTGTGTGTGTGTGTGTGTGTGTGTGTGTGTTCATTCTTTGCGTAAATACTCAAAAGTGCAATTGCTAGATCATAGGTTAGTTCTATTTTTAACTTTCTGAGGACCCTCCATACCATTTACCACAGTGGCTACATCAGTTTGCATTCCCACCAACAGTGCTAGAGGGTTTCTTTTTCTCCACATCCTCGCCAACACGTTTCTTGTGTTATTGCTTTTAGCCATTCTAACAGGTGTAAGGCGATAACACATTGTAGTTTTAATTTGCACTTCCCTAATGATAAGTGATGATGAGCATCTTTTCATGTGTTTGTTGGCCATCTCTATGTTTTCTTTGGAAAAATGTCTGTTCATGTCTTCTGCCCATTTCTAATTGGATTAGTTCTTTTGACGGTATTGATTTGCATAAGTTCTTCATATATTTTGGATACTAGTCCTTTATCAGATATGTCATTTGCAAATATCTTCTCCCATTCCATAGATTGCCTTTCAGTTTTATTGATTGTTTCCTTCACTGTGCAGAAGCTTTTTATTTTGATTTGGTCCCAATAGTATATTTTTGCTTTTGTTTTTCTTGCCTCGGGGAACCAATGTAGAAAAAATTACTATGGCCAATGTCAGAGAAGTTACTGCCTGTGCTCTCCTCTAGGACTTTTATGGTTTCACGTCTCATATTTAGGTCTTTAATTCACTTTGAATTTATTTTTGTGTATGGTTTAAGAAAGTGGTCCAGTTTCATTCCTTTGCATATTACCCTCCATTTTTCCTAGCACCATTTGTTGAAGATACTGTCTTTTTCCCATTGGACATTCTTTCCTGCTTTGTTGAAGAAACCCACATTGCATTTCATAATCATGTCTCCTCAGTCCCCTTGAATTTCATGATATTGGCCATCTTTGAAGAATATATGTGCGTGTGTGTGTGTGTGTGTGTATACATATATATATATATATATATATATATATATATATATATATAGAGAGAGAGAGAGAGAGAGAGAGAGAGAGAGATGTGTGTGTGTGTTTATTTTTATTTGTGTATGTATTTAGCAAGAATACCACAAAAGTGATGTCTTGCACCCTCACTATATCATATCAGGAGGCTTATGACATTGATGTTCTCATTACCAGTGAAATTAACTTGTACAATTGAGGTGGTATCTGTCAGGCTTCTCCACGATAGTTACTTCTTTTTTTTTTTTTTATAATTGGTAGGTATTTTGTGGGCAGATATTTTGAGATTTGAGATTATGCAATATCCAATTTCCTATCATACTTTCCTACATTATTTTTAGCATCTATTGGTGAATTTTGCCTGAAGCAATTATTACTATTCTGATTTTCTGTTTCCATTTTTCCCAGAATTCTGCTGGAATGAAGAACTTTTTCTTCTCCACTTATTTATTTTATCCATCTGTTTATTTATATAAGTATAAACTCATGAGCGTTTGTTTTATTCTGTTGGGTAAAATCCATTGCTTTCATTATTTATTTTGCTACACAGATACGTCTCAGCAACAACCACTGGGCATCTCACACTTGGCTCTGGTATCTCTCTGACATGCCCACATTATGTTTTTAACATCACTTGCAGCCTTCCCTCTTCTACTTTCCCTGTCTCAGCCTTGAAATTAGCGAATTTTCCAAAGAGCCTGGTTCTTTTTATTAGAGAATAATTTAGAGACTAAAATCTGGATCTTTGCTGACTCCATCACCACCTGGGTATTTTGCCTCTAGGCCCTCTCTTTGGGCAAAGCTAGGAGATACGAGTATGCATACTCAGACGTATATCCATTTGTATATCTGCTTATCTCTGTGTATATGTATATATGTATGTGAAAATATTTGTATTTATAAACCCATGAGTTCATTCTAATACCTACAATTCCAATCTAATACCAAAAGGTTCATTTTACTCTTTTTTTATATGAAATATATTGTCAAATTGGTTTCCATACAACACCCAGTGCTCCTCCCAACAGGTGCCCTCCTCAATGCCCATCACCCACCCTCTCCTCCCTCCCACTCCCCATCAACCCTCAGTTTTTTCTCATTTTACTCTTCTTTTTAAACTCCTTCATCCCCCTGCGAGAAACCTGGTTCTCATTAATCAAAACATATTTACTATTCCTCAATTCTACCATATTCCTAATGTCATTTTAGGATTACTAACCCTTTTTCCTACAAAAATCAAATTTACTAGCTAGGGTGCAATAGTTGTGTATTGTTCTTTTTTGTCCCTGGAAGCTCAGAAGCTCTTTTTCTTTGTACACCTCTCACTTTTTTCTTTTGCATATTTTATCATGTTATTTTATAAACTATCTTAACTTAATAATTTATAACATTAAATATTTTTAACACTAAATATTTTTCCCAACATAATTTCTTTTTTTTTTAATTTTTTCTTAACGTTTATTTATTTTTGAGACAGAGACAGAGCATGAACAGGGGAGGGGCAGAGAGAGAGGGAGACACAGAATCTGAAACAGGCTCCAGGCTCTGAGCTGTCAGCACAGAGCCCGACGCGGGGCTCGAACTCACGGACCGTGAGATCATGACCTGAGCCGAAGTCGGCCGCTTAACCGACCAAGCCACCCAGGCGCCCCACCCAACATAATTTCTAATGACTGCACTATATTCCTTCATATGAAGGTCATACTTTATTTAATGAGTCCCTTATAGCCAGACATTGTGGTGGAATTTTCTTTATTAAAAATTACAAGTATTAGTTATGATCATCTTGAATGTTGAGTTGGCTAATCAGAAGCCACATGGTAAAAAAAATCTTTGTTGTAAAGAGATGGCAACCAGCCATCCTAAATCCTCTGATTCCTGCAATTTCTTATAAGATTGTGATAGAAGTAAACAAGTCAGGAAAAGGAAAGAATATTACAGTTGCCAATGGAAATTTGGGGGTGAAAATCAAGAGTTGGTAAAATTTTATGTGGTGGCTGATTGACAGTTTTATTATTGTACCCTATTTTTCTCATTTGATTACGTGGATATTGTTGGCCTTAGAAAACATTGGTTCACACAGTTTTCCAAGCTGCAGCCCTGCTGGCTGATTGAAAATTATACTCCTGCCCCCATGGGACATCAGCATGACCTTGTGGTCTATGCGTGGGACTCACTGCCACCAGCTCTTACCATAAATCCAGCTCTGCTCTGGTTTTAGTATAAGGTGTTAGGCAAGTCACTTAACCCCTCGTTTTTGAATAAGAATAACACCTCACAAGAATAGGGCATTAGTTAATGTTTATAAATTAAACAATTTAAGGACTCAAGGAAGTAGGTTTATTTTAGTACCCTTATTCATAGTAGCTCTTTTATTTCCTTGCTTTATCATAGTCATTTAACTCCAAAGTTAATATTTTTTAAAGTTTATTCATTTTGAGAGAGAGAGAGATGGTGTGCAAGTGGGGGAGGGGCAGAGAGGGAGAGTGAGAATCCCAAGCAACCTCTGCACTGTCAGTGCACCACCACAAGCCTGAGGTGGGGCTCAAACCAGTGAACCGTAAGATTGTGACTGAGCCAAAGTCAAATGCTTACCTGACTGAACTACCCAGGTGCCCCTAAATATTTTTTTTAAGTTTATTTCTTTATTTTGAGAGCGAGAGCGTGCACACACAAGGAGGGGAGGAGCAGAGGGGGGAGAGAGAGAATCCAAGCAGGCTCAAACTCATGATCTGAGCTGAAAGCAGTAGTAAAATGCTTGACCAACTGAGCCACCTGGGTGCCCCTATAGAAACATACCTTTTATATGAGCCATCATTTAGATTATGAAAACTCTGTAGTCTTGACAAAAACATAGTTACATAGTTGTATTTCCCTGCTTGAAGTCAGAATGTACCATACAGCCTGCCTTTCCTTCTTATACCCATTTTAAAGTATGTATCAAGGTCATTTGTTCCATTCTTTTGCTTTGGCGGTGTTTTTGTAATGGCTCCTTTTAATATGTTACTGTTACTAGTATTTCCATTCTATCCCACTGAATAAAAATAAAAGTAAAAATTACTGTGCATACCTCACTTTTTAAAATCTTCTTAAAATGTTCTAATTTGTAAATTGAGTAATTACAGAATTGATTGTTCCTACTATTCACCTTTGAAATTCTCTTCTTGATCATGGTACTTGTAATATATATTTAAAATGGAGTAAGTGATATGACATGCTTTCTGTGAGGGGCACACCAAAGGAAAACTTTATGTTTTCAGCTTTTGTGAAAATATTACAAATAAGAAGTATCAAAAATTAAACTGACTTGCCTAAATTTTCCAAATTTGACAGCAAAGCCAGAACTGCTGATGTCTTGATTAGCTCTCTGCTGTTGTGTGGGTTTTTGTCCTGTTTTGTTTGGTTTGTTTTTTATCAAGACACAAAGAAATTGATGTTCATAGAAGTTAAATAACTATGTTACAGGTGATTTGTCAAGGCAGTCCATGCTGAAACCAGTGGAAATTCCAGGACTTTAAATCCTGATCAAATATCTCTGATCTTTTCTAAAAAGTGCTATAAGTCTTTACATTAAAGTCATCTTCAATTTTACTTAAAAATAAAATATTTAAAGTCATCTTCACTTAAATGAAAACTAAATACAATACTGAGCCAAATAGCATAAGAGTACAGGTTTATATCTTAGTCACTCCCACTACCTCCTGGATGGTATTTATAGCAAAACTTCCTAGGAATTGAATATTTTCAGGTGTTTCATGGAAAAAGGGAAACCCAGGCTTGAGGAGCCAACTCAGTGAGCTGAGAACCAGAGGACTATGTGTTTCAAAGTGTGACTGTGCTGTCACTTTGCTGGGTTATTTGGAACGTTTAAGATGTTGGTGGTGGGAGGGAGGGGAGGGTGGGTGAGGGGAATTGAGGAGGGCACCTGTTGGGATGAGCACTGGGTGTTGTATGAAAACCAATTTGACAATAAATTTCATATTAAAAAAAAAAAAAAAGATGTGGTAGACGACAGATTGACCTGTCAGCTAAGGCTGCTGCAGGCTAAATTTAAGAGACCAAAATCTTTGTGTGTTTTAATATTTATTTTAAAGGACTTTAACACCAGTGCCTTTAAAGACTGTAAGATTCTGTTACGAAAGAACACACACACACACACGACTGTAGGTTGATTAGAAAGGTATATGGAGACATTTGCTTCCATATTTAAATGGCAATTAATGTATGTAAATACCAAATTCTACCAGAATTATTTGGAGAATTGCACACTATCCCTGCACCCCACACCAAAAAATCCAGTGTATAATGATGGCCCATAGGCAGACCATCTTTAACAATGAAGTGATAACTTTTCTTTGTCCTAGGCTCTATTCTACTTGCTTCGCATTGGATTTGTCGCAACAGTCCAATGAAGTAGTACAGTTATCCTCATTTTACACATGAAAACTAAGTAATTTTCTCAAAATCACATCAAAAAAAAAAGTTTTTAGCATAGTTTGGTTATTTGCAATAAAGGTATATCTCACCATTTCCCTTTGTCCTGTAAGGATGGATGTAAAATTGTACTCATGATCTAGTCAGAATTTCTTTTAAAATATGAGAATTTCACAGCAATTTCTACTGTTTTTAAACTAAGAATTTCCACTAGATCATGAATAATATTTTTAATTAATTGTTCCCTTTATACTAAAATCACCTTCTTTTATTTACTTAGTTCCCTTTCAGTGGTCTATAGTTCCTTTAACCAGTTCTAAGAGCAAGTTGTTAATATGGTTGATATTTGTAATTGCTGTATTATATTACATCACTCCACAGTTTCCAGTAGATATGCTGTTTGCCTTTTTTATATCAACTGCTTATGCTCTTTCTCAAGTTTTTTATATCATTCTAGATAGACCAGTGAATTAACCATTTACTTCCCCACATTCTCTCTGAAAACCACAAAAATTGGAAACAATGGAGGAAAGACAGATTGCTGATATAACCATCAAGGGAAGGAGAAATGCCATCATAATTACAAAATAACCCAGTAAAATAAATAAATAAACACATATATATGTATGTATATATATGTATGTGTGTGTGTGTGTATATATATATATGTATATATACACATATATATGTATATATGTGTGTATATATATATATAAAATACAATGTATTACATCTACATATGTATACATATGGACAAAAACTACATATATTAGTATGCATATATTTTAAATATACATGTTTTATGCATACTAGAACAAGCTATACATAAGTGTACTATTAAAACACATATACACATATCTTATGTTTCTCTTGCATTCTTCAGTGCTGCTTAGGTTAGGTTCTTGGCTTCTTACACTGGTTCATCACAACTAACAACTAATGGAGCTCCCCTAAAGGCAGACTTTGTCCATCACACTGATTCTTTTTGAAAAGCTTCAAACTTCTAGTAGCAATAAGCAATCTCAGAGATTCCTTGCCTCAAGATACAGAACTACCAATTCCCCCAAAATAGCAGACATCTCCCCTTTACTATCGAGGAAGAGTGGAAAGTTCTGTATTCTGCATACCAAGCAAGGCACATGTTTATATAGATCGAATTCATGTTTTGTTGCCCTCATGGAGGTAGGCAAAGGTAAACAAGAGGGCCTGCTTTGGCAATAATCTAGGGATTCAGTACCTAAAAGGTATGCTCTGGCAGGTAAGGTGTAAATTCTTGCATCTGACCTTTTTTAAATATTTGCTTATTTATTTATTTTGAGAGAGAGAGAGGTAGAGATAGAGGCAGAGAGTGAATCCCAAGCAGGCTCCATGCCGTCAGCACAGAGCCCTATGCGGGACTCGATCTCACGAACCGTGAGATCATGACCTGAGCCTAAATCAAGGGTTCGACACTTAACCAGCTGAGTCACCCCAGTGCCCCTGCATCTAATTTTAATAAAAGAGCTGTGATTTCACATTATTTTCCTTAATGCCCAGGTTTTTTTGAACTACTGTTTCCAGCCTTTCTTCTCTTGCACACAGAAAGTAATATGTAGCTCATCTGCCACACAAATTAATGTTAACATGCTTTTTGTTCTTTTGGGTCTTATTAGTATCAAAGCAGGGAGAATTTTTTCCTTAATTGTGGGATAACTGACATGCAATATTATGTTAGTTTCAGGTGTACAGCACAGTTATTTGACATGTGTATACATTGCAAAATGATCACCACTGTAGTCTAGTTACCATCTAACATGCTTTAATAGGCTTTATCAATTGTCATGAATGGTGCTAGCCATAAATAAAGGGGAGGAAATCTATGAATTGAATAGACGTATATACTTTTCTCCTTTCAGAAAACCTTCTTCAGTTTGCAAAAACAAATCCCTGAAAGTTTATTGGTGAAATTGTTCTTTAACCCAAACTTCAAACAATAATTTGACATCTTTATCTCTCTATAAACCATTTCCAATAAACTTAAAGTATATTACATCTCATATCAACTTTATATTCTTTATAACCCACAGCTATTCTGAAAACACATTGAATTTTCAATCTATTTTTTTAAAAGATTTTAATTGATAAGTTTAAGATATGTATGTATGTACATATTCAAGTCTGAAAACAGGAAAGAATAGGATAAGGGAAACAAAAGATGATACAATGATATGAATATTTTTCATTGACTTTATTTTTTTTAGAGTACATTATCTATTTAAATTCAAGTTAGTTAACATACAGTATAGTATTGGTTTCAGGGTAGAACCAGTGATTTATCCCTTACATACAACACTTGGTGCTCATCCCAACAAGTGCCCCCCTTAATGCCCATTACCCATTTAGCCCATCTCCCCACCCACCTCTCCTCCAACAGCCCTCAGCTTGTTCTCTGTATTTAAGAGTCTCTTATGATTTGCCTCCCTGTTTTTATCTTATTTTTCCTTCCCTTCCTCTATGTTCATCTGTTTTGTTTCTTAAATTCCACATATGAGTGATTTAATTTTTTAACTGAGAAATACTATGACTATAGCTGGCTCTATATTTCCATTAACAAATGATTTCCATTTGTGTAGATTAAAAAGCATGAAAATATTGTATGACGCCAGGAGATAGAACTGCCATGAAGCAAGACTAACGTAACCTTTGAGGAGTATTTACCTATGGGTGCACTAAGCACATGCTTAGTGGGTTGTCAATGTATTGAAGAATGTCAGTGTCAATTAAGAGAACAAGTTTTAGAATTGTAGAGTCAAATACAGTTAGCAGTTGAAATAGGCCAGGTATTGCTAAGCTTAACAAAAGAAGTACTTGGTCAAATCGCTAATCCAATACTTGTAAGAAATGTTTTGATATAGTAACTGATAGATAAAACCTTCTGTATATTCTTAGAATCCTTTCACACTTTTAAATGCTTACAATTAGACGAAATGAAAAGATTATCTTTAAGTGGGTAGTACAGCACAATAGACTTCAGAAAGCTTCTTCAAATCATTTTAAGAAAAAGATGGGTGGATTATAAATAAATAATTTTTAGACTTCCAAAATTGGATTATACATATTTAGAGATCTATAATCTGAAGAGTTAAAAAAAAAAAAAAGTAAATAATTAAATAGTTAATTGCTGCAACTCAAATTTTTAAAGGATCCTAAAATGAAAATTACACTACTGAGTTTTAAATATATCTGTTTTATGGATATTTTAAGGAATATTAATACTATGAGCGTACATTTGGAGAATTTTGCATCATCCAAGGTAGGCTGGAACCTTATCAATAACTATTTATAATATCACTGACTGTTAAGGTAACTTGGATATAGTTCTTGGCATGTAGTGTATTTCAATATATTATGATGAATGGAATGAATGAATATTTCTCTTTTTCCTTTCAAGTTATTTATTAGGAGAGGATTGAAAAGGGAAATTTATTATGTGTGGATTCTCACAATGTTTTTGAGATTATCTGCCAAATCTGAATTGTCTACCAACAAATGTAGTCTGTTTATTGTAAACATTAGTGTGACCTTATCAAATTCATGGAAACAGGGAAGTCTAATTCAGGCTGCTTTCCTGGCAAGACTGCCAGGAGCTCATATCTTGCCATGGAAGCCTGATGAAATTTTCTTAATGGATGAGTATTTAAAAGCAAATAATGCTAAATGAATTTAATCCTGAAGGATTAATCTTCCAAATGCAAAGATCCATACTATGGTGCAAAATCATCATCCAGTCGACTCACTCTGTTTCACATCTGAAACTAATATAAACCTTGTATGTTAACTATACTGGAATTAAAATAAAAATGTAGTAAAAAAAATAGAATCATCATCCAGTTAGTGGTTATTTCTTCATGTATGAGAGCTACATTTTAATTCCTCAGTAGAACACAGGAAACAACATTTAAACAAGGTACCATTTCCTTCCCCAGAAGCAACACAGAGCTAAATGCAGGTAGCATTTCCAAAACTAACACAAATGTGTGGATTTTGAGGTGTTAAACACCTTTACTTATTCTTGTGGATTTACAGGCAATCTCCCTTCAAGCACTATAATATAATTTGGAAGGCTATTTCCCCCTGGGTGACTCTACCTGTAAGCTTTTGTATGACAATTTGGTGACGGTTTATTGATGGTGTGATGCTATTATGAAGGATCCTTCTACCCCCAGCTCCTGTCCTCATACCCACATAACAATCCTTTTCCCGGTTGGGGCTATAGGAAATGAGTAATGCTTAACCCATTTGTGTGATCAACTCACTTAAGCAGCTACTGTGAAATGTTAATCACAACTTTAATTTGTACTGCATTAGCATTTTGATTAACTTGTAGGCTTGCTAGCACACTTGAAGCGCTTTTACTCATAGTTACAGCTCGGAAATGACTTTTTGATTAATTAAGTTTGTTAGACAGCAGCTGAGCTTCCTGAATGCTAACCTTCTGGGGGGAAAAGTTCAGGAGAAAGTTCCAGTGAACAACTGTTGCTATTGAAAAGGATTCTTATAAATGTACTTATAGCATTTTAATTATTGACAAAATATTGTATCATTACTTGCAGCTGACCTCAACCTTTAAAAGAGTATGCCTTTCTGTCAAGAAAAGCTTTTTTTTTTTTTCTTTCAGTTTTTCCCATCATTGTAAAACTTCTGGGAGCTCTTGAACTAAATAGTGCATTTTCTAGCAGATGTGTAACAACTAATGTTCTAACAAGCTGCTTAGGATGAATTTCCATAGTCTTTTTTTTTTTTAATACTTTATATTTTAGAACAGTGTTAGATTTATTGAAAAGTTGCAAAGAGAGTACAGAGAGTTCCTATATATCCCACACCCAGTTTTCCTCTGTTAGTAACATCTGACATTAATAAGGTACATTTGTCACAATTAATGAACCCATATTGATACATTATTATTAACTAAAGTCATACTTAGAATTCTTTAGTGTACGTAATGTCCTTTTTCTTTGCTAGGGCCCCATTAAAGGTACCACATTACATTTAGTTGTCATATCTCCTTAGGTTCCTCTTGTCCTCTTGGCTGTGAGTTTCACAGACTTTTATTTACTTATTTTTTATGATCTTTCCATAGTATTTTGCATTCACATGACATTCCATAAATAGTAACTTCTGTAAATTAATGAAAATCTTTTTCTCCCATTCTAGACTAAACCTTTCTCTTAAGTTCTGTCAATATATTATCTTTATGTCCTCTAATTTGAACAGAAATAGCAACATTATCTAACCATTTCAGCCTTTGTCATGATGTTATTTTCACGTGGTTGTTGCAATCTGTACACTGCAACTAGATACCCAAGGGTGACTAGCAGGAGATGTGAGGAAAAGAGAAAAAGTTCCTTAAAGAGAGCAAAGGATAAAGGGAGGAAGAAGAGAGGGTACGAGTCAGAATGCTAAGGGGGCTGTGGGTAGAAGAGCTGGGGCATCATCTGTCCTCTCCATATGTACTCTCTACAGCCACAGACTCTTGATGACAGTGAGGACTAATTCACAGACTTTTCAAACTAAATTTAGAAAATGTTAAATAATGGACCTTAGAGCTGCATCTTATTATCCACCTGTTAATACCATTTGATGTATATTGAATGATAGCTTTTCTTTAGTGTTCAGTGTTTCTATTTTCTTGCAATGAAGTTGACTTAATTCAGTCACAGTACTCAAAGCTCCTATGTTACCCTTGAACCATTTAAATCCAGAATTCAGTTGGATTCCAAATGATACATAATACGTGCATGTCAAATATTAAGATGTACTTATAACCAAATTATGGATTCAAATGTATTCGAAAATTACTTTTTCAAAAATTGTGTTGATAAAATTCGTTCAGAGACAATAATTGATCAAACTCCTAATTTGTCTGGAGTTTCTATTTTTCCATTATGTAGGGGGGGAAAGGACACATGTAAACCACTTTAAATTCTTCTTGAAATAATACAGGGTAGGGGCACCTGGCTGGCACAGTCGGTAGAGCATGAGACTCTTAATCTCAGGGTCATGAGTTCAAGTCTCAGGCTGGGTGTGAAGCCTACTTAAAATAAAATTTAAAAAAAAAAAAGCCAAGGTAAATGTAAATCATTCAAAGGTAATAAAATATAGTGTAATGCACCCAGGTAATTGATTGGCAAACCAAGATCAAGTCTTAATTTCACTTTTGAGTGGTGTGATTGCATAGTCACTGAACTCACGAGCTTCAGTTTCTCTGTGAAAGGAGAATGATTACTAATCCCTGCCTCACACTTGGTATCATTAACAATCAAAGGTGAGCTATTTACGAAAGTGTTTTATAGTCTCTGCACTGTTATGCAAGTATTTTCCCGACACCATATACGCATACAGTCTATGCAGGTTGACTTGAATAATATAATTCACTGTTTAGGACTTTTAATGATTGAATGAAATTTTATTTGATATAATATATGGAGAGATATGTTGTCAAGCTTGCATTGTTAAATATAATCTATGATAGCAGAAGGTATGAAAAATATCTCTAGATTTGGACAAATCTGTCCTTTGCAGAAGTAGTAACACCACTGTGAAAATGTGGTTGAATTTAAATGCTAAGACCAAGTCTGATATATGCTTAGGGAATTCTTGAAATTGATTCAAAATAAATGTTCAGGACATGAGTTGTATTCAAGTCATAAAGCATGCCTTTGGCTCCAGGACTCCAAGAGTCTAAAAAATTTCCTTCCAGAGAGTGTCCATTTTCTAAACTTGTCATTGTTTATGGGAGTGAGGGGTGGGGTTGACTTTTGTAGTTTGTGGTGGTGGTGGTTTACCTTGGCATAAAGCCACATACTGCAGAAGTTCTTTAGTTTTTACCTGGACTTTTCACCTGGCTCCATAGTGGCACCTCAGTTAAAACCCCTGGTCTCCTATGAATAAATGACAGCTCCACTGTTTCTATTAATTATGACAAGATTTTAATAGTAGTATAATTTTATAAATGAATACAGTGCTAGAAATTATATTTCCATTTTGTCACAGCTGGAAATGACAAAGAGTTCTCAATCAACAATCAATTGAAATTCATTCCAACTTAGTAGGAGAAAGTCTCATACACAGAGTCAGCCCCCATCCATTTTCCCCTACACTTAGAATTATCCTAGTTTTGCCCTGTAGTAGGTAGCATGCCAAATAGAAAGTGGATGAGAGATAAAGGGGGATTAAGTATTTGCCTAATATTAATGTTAAGCTGGTAAAAAATATGCACAGAGTTATATCTCCTCAATGTACTAAAACCACCTTTGTTGTTTGGTATTAGATCTTGTAAGGGACTTTGAGATGAGTTGGGGAACTGAGCCGTGATTTCCAGCTGTTACCAAATTCAGTCCCACTCTGGGAAGGAGCATACCTACTAGGTTTTATCTGTCAGGAGGACTGCTACAAAGGACCATGAGACACAGGGAATCCATCGTAGGCTCAGTCATGCGGAGATACATCACTACAAGTTACTAGGACCCTCAAGTCCATTTACCTGGACCATCCCCTGGCCTTAGCTTCTTTAGGGGTATACCTCTGAACAGTAACCAGGGCTTGCCCACTCAAACTGAGAACCAAGCCCACATCCACCAGTTTGGCCGGAGCCTCAGGGACTGTCATTAGCCTTGTTCCCTGACTATCTCATAATTGGCACCTCCCCTGATGAACTGTTTTGCCCATTCCATGCATCTGCTCCTGACCTTGCATGCTCTGGGCCTCAAGGCCCTATACTTCTCGATGCAGAAATTCACGCCAAAAGGCCCAAAGGAAATCCTTGTTAGAAAAAATGGACTATTTTAGAGTGTTCTTATCATTTTATCATGGAAAAACTTTAGAAATAGGCCCGTTTGTTGAGATCTGTGTTCCAGGCAGTATATTAGATACCTTACTTAGTACATTACCTCATTGTACCTATATAGTTCCCCTATAAGGACATGTAATAACACCTTGAAATTGGAACAAAATTAGGATTCAGATCTATGTCTATCTGACACCGAAGCTTGTAATATTTTTCCTACACTGAACTGCCTTCAGCAAGTTTGCAATAATTTAGGCAGAAGTTGTTATAATCGTTGTAATTGGGTTTTTTACCAATATTCTTCCACACACACACACACACACACACACACAAAATACTCTTTGAGTGCACTGGGCTAGAGTTAACAGAATATTTCTAAATTCTTGCTGCCAAGAAATCTATAGTTTAAAGGGCAGATATGTAAACAAAGAATCACAATAGGGTAATGGTGGCATGTGTCCAGAGCAGCAGATGCATAGAAAAAGAAATACCTACAATCCATCTGGAAGAATCAGGGAGACTTCACAGTAAGAAGTAGCATTTGAGGGGCACCTGGGAGGCTCAGTCGGTTAAGCGTCCGACTTTGGCTCAGGTCATGACCTCACAGTTTGTGCATTTGAGCCCTGCGTCGTCGGCGGGCTCTGTGCTCACAGCTTGGAGCCTGGAGCCTGCTTCAGATTCTGTGTCTCCCTCTCTGTCTGTGCCTCCCTCTCTTGTGCTTTCTCTCTCTCTCTCTCTCTCTCTCTCCCTCCCTCCCTCCCTCCCTCCCTCTCTCTCTCAAAAAAAAATAAATAAATAAACATTAAAAAAAGAAGTAGCATTTGAGCTAAACTTGAAGGATGAATCAGAATTTCCCGAGTAAACAGGTAGAGCAGGATTTGCAGAAAGAGAACATTAAGAGCAAGGACAAAAGTGGGAAAATAGCAGTAGTTTAGTATTGCTATTTTAGGAGTACAGAAAGGGGCCAGAATGATAAGCCAGGATGGGCTAGATCACAGACCAGAACTATCATGCAGAGAAGTGCTAGCTAGCATTGTCCTCTATACCATGAGAAGCCATCAAAGAAATGTAAGCAGACAAATGACACAATCAGTGTCATCTCTGTGATAATTTACTTTGGTAACCATATAAAACATGGATTGAAGAAAAATTATATGAGATGAGAATAAAGGGGTAGTTATTAATATTCCAGGTAAGAGGTGATGAAGGCCTACACTAAGGCAGTGGTAGAGGTGGGGGGTGAGGGGTGCAGAGAAAACAGGCCCAACTCGAGAGTGATTGAGCAGAGAGCAACACTTGGCTCAGCACATTTGGGTGGTTGCAAAACCTTTTTTTATCCCAGATTCTTGATCTCCCTACCTGCCTTTTCTCTAAATTAAAACAAGAGAAATAATAGTTTTCAATTCATGACATGGCTTTTCATTTACTTCATGTAAGCAATCACTTTGCATGATTTTTTACATTTTCACATCTGGATCATACAATGAAAAATTGTGGGGAATGCTAATAAATTTTATGAAATCTTTCAACTTCATCATGAAAACTTCAAAGTTAAAAACATATGGTCCATCCATCGAGCTCTTCATGTATGTGAGCTTTTGGTCTGGAATTTATTTCCAGTCAAGTTATAATGTAAAATCGCCATAGTTACCCACATTACAACTTCTAACACCATCATGATCTGCATTAGGTATAATTATTCGTTTCTTTTTTCTTTTCTATTCCCTTACATAACTCAAGAGTTGTGACTTGTGAACTAATGCTGGGTTCCCCCCTCCCTTTGGTCTGAGTACAGTGTTCCTCATGATCTTTTTGTCTCATACGCTTCAAAGAAAAACAGAGTATTTTAATCAACTGTGCAGAGAAACAGGAAGAATGGAAGCCAATTTTCCCTAGATTGATAAACATGTACATTCATACAAGTATACACATTGATATACACATATACATACATAAAAATGTATGTATTACATTAGTATGAGGGTTTTTCATATATAGAGGACTCATGGGTGCTAAAACCCCGTTTGACCATTTCATCATAGTAACCCTGATATCCAGAAATGTTGACCCATTTCCTTGTAATGTGTTTAAAAAGACAGCAGACTGGTTTAGCCAGATGTTTTTTAAACTATTGTACTCTTTCTTAAACTAGAAAACACAGAATAGGAAATTCAAAACTTAGAAGAAAAATGTGTCTGCCTCGGTAGTATTAAGTAATATGGCAAATTAGTTTTAGTAGCATAATATGCCTTAAAAATTATTTCCAGGAGTGCCTGAGTGGCTCAGTCAGTTAGGCATCCAACTCTTGATTTCTACTCAGATCATGATCTCACTATTCATTAGATCAAGCCACGCGTCAGGCTCTGCACAGAGCCTGCTTGGGATATATATTCTCTCTCTCTCTCTCTCTCTCTCTCTCTCTCTCTCTCTCTCTCTCTCTCTCTCTCTCTCTCTCTCAAAATAAATAAACCTTAAAAAATTATCTCCAAAAATAGGTTTTTACAACATTTTCATAAATATTTTATTGTTGGTGAGCTCTTTACCATGAAACTATCATTTTAAGCATTTACTACATCTCATTTCTCTTAGCTTTATGTCTTCATTTCCCAAAAACAAGAGAGTACGCTCCTAAAACTGTATAAAGTAGCTGCCTCAGATCATGATATTAACTTATGTGTCTTTAAGTCAGCATTCTCCAGAATCTAATTTAATTGAAATAGCTTTGCCTGTGTAAGCTTCTCCTTTGTTTAAATAAGATTTCACTGTTTAGTTTTGCCTTAAGCAAATGCAGCCGTTTGTTTGTCCATAAAACAGTAGATTAAATGTATAGGCTAATATGAATAGTTTCTCATCCTTCCACTTGTACCACTGGCAGTAGCCCTATTTGTAAGTGTGTAGTATATTATTTTCATTGAAAACCGAGGCTCTGTCTTTAGTCCACTTTTTGGAGAAAATAAATTTCTGGCAAAAAAACTATTGCCTTACTATTACTGATACTAACTTTGGAAAAGACTTCCAGAGATTCACTCTTTAAATCCAGCTTCCAGTGCTCTTGATACAGTGAATTATATAGGTATTTGTTCTTAAAGTAGATTGAGTTTGTCTCTGTTTTATTGCTGGGTACCAGTATTTCCTGGCTCTATGTGCTACCCTACAAACAGCTAAATATTTGGCACTTTACAGGAAGTGGTGTACAAGTGCTATGAGAGTTTGGGGGTTGTTCCTACCAATCCAACTGTGGTTTACTTTCTGGTTTCTATTTTGGTTAATAGTAATTTAGAGGTATCATGCTCTTTTTATGTTCGCTTGCCTTTTGTTAAGGTTAACATTAGATCCCCAATGGAGAGGGCAGGGGCCATGGTATTCTTGTAATATGTGCATTTTTCCCCCTGTTCAGGCAATGTTGGATGTGGCTGCAAACCAGGGCTGGCTGGTGACTGCCCTGAATATCACCAATCTGGTTCAGATGGTGATCCAGGGTCGGTGGTTAAAAGACTCTTCTCTCCTTTCAGTACCGAACATAGAACACCACCATCTTCACATTTTCAGGTAATTGTTTTCATTTTCAATGTGACTGGGTTTTTTTTATTTCAAAAATAATATTTTCTTTACATGTGTGATCGCTTAAATTTTATGTTATGCCGAAGATACTGGTTCTTTACAGTGAAAATGCCTGTCTCCCAGAGGGAGACATGAGCTAGTGATATAAGGTTCTCAGTTGGGATTTGGTCATCTACCACAAGCTGAATCACAATTCATTTTAGCCTTCTATTACATTGTTTTCTATTTACAGCATTACCTACATTTCCATTCTAACTGCATTTATTCCTTTACAATATCAGCCTTCATTTTAAAAGATGTTATGAAAGTGCTGTGTAATCGAAACCAAAATGAATTACCAATTTCTCTAATTGCAGAGTAGATTTGAGGGATCTGGAAATCCATTGTCAAAGGTAAATCGTACATCCGCAAAATGTCCAAAACTGGGTAGTCGTATATAGCAGCTCAAGATATAACCTGTATTTAGGAGTTTATATTATCATCCAACTATTTAACCTGTAGGTCCTGTGTACATAGCTGCAAAAATTCTAGCAAAAAAAAAAAAAAAAAAAAAAAAAAGAACAGTACATCTTGTAAGCAAGATTGGCAGTATTTAAATAAAAGTGTTTCTTTCACACTAGCATTTCACATCAGTTGAGAAATAATTTGCAGCTAAAATGTTGATTTACAGTCATGTAGACCGAAAAACAGAAGAAAGCAGTCTGGCTGTAGGCTGCCATCATGTACTTGCTGCCTGTCAGCTAGACTATGGCGTGCACTCATTTGAGGCATCTAGACACAGAGGCCAACCAGAACCTCACACACACATGGGGGTCTCCAGGGAAAGTCCCTCAGTTGGCCTCAAGTGTACTGGGTGCCAAGGCAATTATTTCCATGGTGCTTGAGTCCCCAGCATGGGATGTCCTGGAAACTAAAAGGCATATTCAGAGAGTGAGCCATACCAGCAGCAGGTGGCATGAGGAGAAAAGCAGATACCTCATGTCTGCAGCTCAGTTTCAGGAACCCTTCCAAGACAGTACTAAGCGTTACGGGAGTTGGGTTTCAACAGTAAAGTAGGTACATAAGAGTACTACTGTGGCACAGCACGCAGGGCTGTTATGGAAAGCTGCTTGGGGTCTAGGAGATTTCATCCAGCTCTTTGCTGTCATCCTGAAAAAGCTCTATTAATATAATTTTAATCATATTTTTCTTCTTGTTGTATAAACAAGATAGTAAGATTTAGGTGGACTGTGTTTCTGTGCCATAAATCTCAAAGATTCCCAGATGTACTTTTCATTGTAGGTTCCCAAAAACTTAAGATGAAAACTTTATTCAAGTGATTATATTAGAGACATTTGCCCGCATCCTTTAAAAAAAATATCAGGGCTCCAATTCAGTGCTTTATCCACAGGAAGCACTGGTATACATTAGTGCCTTCCTATAGAAATTCACCCCCTACCTGTAAACCCTAAGTAGTTACTGAGTTCACATTTGATTTACACATCTTATGTCATAATAGCCAGACTGCCTTGGATTGATATCTTAGAGAATGCTGGCTGATTTTGAAACATAATGATAATAGCCTTTAAAAAGTTGTATAGTAATCTTAATTTTAAAAAACTGTTGTCATCAGGTAAACCATCATTGTCAGGAATTCTCATTTATTCTAGGAAAGAATTAGTTAGTATTGATATTATTTTTCAGGAAATGGAGCACAGGCACAAAAGGTGGACGTACTGGGTGCCATGGCTTCATCGAGTGCCTTCCTGAATTGCTCCATGCCTGTGGAGGGAAGGACCATGTATTCAGCTCGATGATGGAAAATGAGCTAACAGCTGTAAAAATGAAGCAGGTAAGATCATTGTTTCTGTGTTTCAAATCTTCCTTATTCTGTCTGGGAAATTGTACCTAGAGTTTTCTAACCTAAAGCATTGGTTTTGGAGTCTAATTCATCTGGGTTTAAATTCTGTCTACCATATGCCACGATTATGAACATGAAAACATCATACCTGTCTCATGAAGTTTTGTGAAAATTAAGCAGGATGTTATTATATAAATTGCTTTATGTAGTTCCATGGGGCGCCTGGATCACTCAGTCAGTTGAATGTCCAACTCTTGATTTCAGCTCAGGTCACGATCTGAGAGGGTTGTGGGATCGAGTCCCATACTGGGCTCCACACTGAGCATGGAGCCTGCCTGAGATTCTCTCTCCTCCTCCCTCTGCCCCTCCCCCACTCACACATGCACAAGCACATGTGCACACTCTCTCTCTAAAACAAAAATAAAAATTTTAAAAACAAAATATAGTTATGTAGTTTCTAATATAGAATAGAGCTCAATAATATTAAAAATAGTTACAGTGACAATAATTAGTAGCATTGGCATTATTCAAAGTTGATTCTGTATTAAAGTATTAATGTATTAATGTATTAATACTGATTAATGTATTAAACCAGTTTAGAAAGGACTACAGTAGCTTGTCCATCACTAGGCTATATTACCCACTTGGGTATAAATTTCAGTTGAGTAGATTTTCATGCAATTCCCTCAGTTACCTTTTTATGCCCTCCCCCTTTATTTTAATTGCTTATTGTTCCTAGGTTCTAAAGTATTTCTCTAAGAAACCCCTTTTTTGTGTACCACATAACTTAGAGAGCTAAATGTGTGTTGTAAAAGACAACATAGATCATCTCTCTAAACCTAGTCTTTGGAATGGCCAAAAATATGAATGAATGATGCCAGAAGTATTTGGCATATATAGACTTTTAAGTCTTAAGCAGTTTTAGCCTAAACATGTCAAACATTCAGGATTTATAACATAATTAACATACTGACTTGCAAATGTAAGTATTAAGATAAAGAAACTTCTAAACCATGTCATTCTTTTTTTCCAGTGGAACTTAGTTTTGAGCAAGACTTAGAAAAAGTATAACAGGCAGTGAAGTCTGATTGTTCAATTTCTGTTGAACTCAAAATTGGCACCAAAAAACAACCTAAATTTTCATAATAAGTGCCTACCTTTCTAACTAAATTACCATCAAAATTATGAATAAAAACAATATATTGAAATCAAAACAAGGCTTCTGTTAGCAACAACAGATTTCTAACCTAACATACATTGATTTCAAGCCAAGTTTTAGATGTGATGAAAAATTAGAACATTGTTATAATTAGTTCAGGGAGAACTCAGAAGTAAACTTACTTAATTTATTTGCATAAATTGCCATTCTGTTATCTTTAAAACCAAATGCAAATTGGCTCAGTCTGATATGATGATGGTTATTTGGCTCAAAAGTGCTTCAATTTGCAGAGCAATCTGGTGTCGGCTCTGCAGTGAGGCGATCCCAGGTAACATACAAATCCTGAATTATTCCAGAAATTAGTATGTTTAAAGCATCAATTTAAGTGCTAATTGCAGTAGTAATGAGAAAAAGCAGTACGACTGTGAGATTTGCATCTTCTACCCCATCAGTATGCCTGGAACGGCTGCTGACTGGCAGAGGATTTGGCTGCTAATTAAATAATTGTATGCATGGCAATGCTCTTGCCTGATTCAATAGATGAAGATTAATCCTCAGATAAATATGTTTGGCTGGTATCGAAATGTCTTAGCAATTTCTTTAAAAATAGCTTATGTTTTTTTTGTATATATGTGTGTGTATACATACACACACCCAACAAGTATGTGTGTACACACCAACGATGAAAAAAAAATATTTAAGTGCTACTGAAAGATTACATATATATGAAAACCAGATTTGACTTTTGGGGGCTTTATAAAGTAAAATCCCAATGAGTTGCTAATAACCGGAAACACCTCTTGGTAACTAATTTAATAGTACGAGTAAAGAAACATGAAGTCTTGCTTCCTGTAGTAATTGTTGTTTGTGTTGTCTCACAAAGTTAAATGCTTTACAGAAATTGTGTATTAAGTGTCCCCTTGATCACTTTTCCACTCTGGCCAGTCTTAGAACATCAAGTGGTATAGCTTCTATACTCAATGACTGTTGGCTCTAGGAGGGGATAGGGCCATCTGTTACCTTGAATGAAGCACAGTGTAGACCATTCTGTACCTTGACTATTTCAAGATCTATTCCAGACATCATTTCAGATTCACAAGACAAGTTATAGGATTGTATTTGGATTGAAAATTTGCATTGGATTTACATTTTTTGAATTCCTAAGGGGTAGTTTGATTCACGAGGGCTACTTCATTTCAATTAGGTGTACTCGGTAGCACTAAAAGTCTTAGCAAACAGAAAATCAAAGCCTATAAGGAAATCTATGGTATATATTTAAGAAATAAAAGAAAAACCAAATTTAAAGTACTCTTAAAAACTAACTTAAAAGGTAACTGATTTGTAACTGATTAAAACAACCAATATATTGAGAAGTTTCTTGACTGATAGTGATATTGCCACATAGTTATAAATATTAGAAAAATATGACAATAAGTAACATGATAACATTAAGTTTATTTTGTTACATCCTTTCTGTAGACTTAGGAATTCATTCATTCATTCAATAAGGATGTCACTTGATATATGCATACTGATTTCTCAAAATATCTTTCCATTTAAAGAGCAAGAATGAAATCAGTAAGATATTTTCTATCCCTTTAAAATGCATCATTTTGGGGCGCCTGGGTGGTGCAGTCGGTTGAGCGTCCGACTTCAGCCAGGTCACAATCTCACGGTCCGTGAGTTCGAGCCCCGCGTCGGGCTCTGGGCTGATGGCTCGGAGCCTGGAGCCTGTTTCCGATTCTGTGTCTCCCTCTCTCTCTGCCCCTCCCCCGTTCATGCTCTCTCTCTGTCCCAAAAATAAATTAAAAACGTTGAAAAAAAAAATTTTTTTTAAATAAATAAAATGCATCATTTTAATTGGTATTCTCAATATAATGCCAAAAATACATAGTTATTTCCAGAAGGACCCTAGACTTACAGGATTCTTTATGATATACAGGCACATAGGAGTGTTTTCCTTTCAGAATAAATTTGGAATATGGACAAAAAATTTTTTGTACAATAGTCAATGAATGATGCTGAGTGACATCAACAATTGCATCACAACGTTTTTTTTTTTTTCCATGTTGCCTTTATATCCCCAAGTAATGCTCTCTGCCTTAGAAGTCATGTAAATATTAGATCCGATGCTTCTCTAAAACAAACAAGTTTAAAAACAAACATTTTTAGACTTATTGTTTAGTATAGACCATAGCCACTCAATATCTAGGAGGGATTTACAGTGAAGGAGTCACAGTATAGCGAATGATTAATACTTTTTTAGTTGCCTTTAAAAAGACTTTAGGGGCACCTGGGTGGCTCAGTTGGTTAAGTGTCCAACTCTTGATTTCGGCTCAGGTCATGGTCTCATGTTTCATGAGATAGAGCCCCGCATCAGGCTCTGCACTGACACCAGGGTGCCTACTTGGAATTCTCTCTCTCTACCCCACACCCCTGCTTGTTCTCTCTCTCTCTCTCTTTCTCTCTCTCAAATAAATAAATAAACGTTAAAAAATAATAATAATAAAGACTTTAAACTACAAAGAGCAAAAGCACACTAGTTTGACACACATACAAATGAGTTCAAGAAAAACTGGGAAATCTGAACAAGAGCTGTGGATTATATCATGTCAATATCCTGTATTAATATTGTACTTTAGTTTTGAAAAATGCTACCATTGGAGGAAACTGGCAAATTGGTGCACAGGATCTCTCTGTGTTAATTCTCACAACTGCATTGAATCTAGAATTAATGTCAAAACAGAAGACCATGGGGGAGGGGAAGGGGAAAAAAAAGTTAGGGAGGGAGCCAAATCATAAGAGACTCTTAAGAACTGAGAATAAACTGAGGGTTGATGGGGGGTGGGAGGGAGGGGAAAGTGGGTGGTGAGCATTAAGGGCACCTGTTGGGATGAGCACCGGGTGTCATATGGAAACCAATTTGACAATAAATTTCATTTAAAAAAAAAAAAAAAGGTTGGTTTTTTTCAAAGCACACTATTTCTTACTTGATCAGTGCATTTCACATTAACCATCCCTTTATTATCTTTTCCTCTTTTTTTATTCAGGCATGGAATTTCTTATCCCACTTGCCGGTGATAGATGTTGGCCTAAGTGTTAAAGGCTGGTGGGATGACTCAGTGGAAGGACATGGTGAACTCTCTATCACAACTCTGACTTCAGACAAACGAAATGACAACAGGTGGATCAAATTGCATGCTGATCAAGAGTATGTGCTTCAAGTCAGCTTGCAGAGAGTCCACTTTGGGTTCCACAAGGTATAGTGTTTGGTTTCCATTCTCAAATGCTTCACACCAGACACCGGCATGCGCCACCACACATATCTTTTATATTACTAATGTGTCCGTGTCATTCATGAATCCTGCTTTCTCAACTGGCCTTAAGCGGCAAGAGTCAGTCTTCTGAAATCAATCATTTCTCCCCATGTGCCATTTTTCAGCTCCAGAATATCCACCTTACATAATACATTGTGTGACGTACTGCTCTCATATGGTCTATGTACTCAGTCCGGCAGAATTCCCTGCAATGCCTTTTGGAGTGCAGATTCCCTGGCCGTACTTATCAGAGTGACTGCATCAGAATCTCAGGGGGAGAGGTCTCAAAATCTGTACCTTTACCCAGCACCCCGAATGATTTTTAAGGACTTGAAGGTTTGGGAAGCACTGCCCTGGGGCACTCTGATATGGAGGGACCGCATTTGGCTGCATGGGAGCAAAGTTTTACCACTTAGCTCTGTGACTTTGAGTAAAACACTAAGCTTTTCTGCGCCTCAGATGCCACATCTGCTTGTTTCCTTCACCATAATACCTGTGAGAGAGCGTTGTCAATGCTCATACAGGTCAAAAATTTAAAGTGTGTTCATTTCCAATTACTGTGCTTTTTTCTGTTACCTATGACACAAATATTAAATATTGAGGCCTCTAAGAATATTAGCATACAGCATGTAGGCAGATTGGTTTTTAGTACCATAATTGAAATAAGAAAGGATTTGTCTTTTGTTTCACCCAGTGCCAAATCTAAAATAAGCCCTCAGGAATGAAGTGGTTGTTCGTGAGTACGGTCCACTCTCTTACAAACACAGAATGGCAAGTAGCTTTCTGTTGTTACATCTTTTTAGTGCTGTGCTTTCAGGTCCCATCTCACTTAATTTCTAATGCTAAAAATCAGTCAGTGTAAGTTCAAACCGATTGGCCTCTGGCAGTGTAGAGGCTCTAATATGAGCATTTTTAGAAGACCTAATGTATCCCAACTTACAAAAAAATATGGTAGTAATCATACAGATAAAATCATGGGGGAAAACTATAATTTTTCTATCTTAGTATTACTACTTAAAAATTTAATCATGCCTTAATCATGCTAGAAAAACTCTCAGTTTTGTTTCTAAATGCTGTAAAAATGCATTGCTCTCAGACTTCTCTTTTAAAATGTCTTAAGTGCAACATCTCCCTCTAGAATATTTAATGATGTCTGATTGAAAGCATGTCATTATCAGTACATTTTATGCCATAACGCCAGTGTCTTAAAGAATCACTAAAATCTTGTATTTGGTAAAATCGATCTAAAGTAAAGACTTCAAGTGCTGCCATTATGGCGATATCTGATCTTGGATTGTGGTGATTGATGCATTTTACAAATCACTTGGCTTACAATTTCCCATTACTCAAAGAAAGGATTTTTTAATATTGCCATATTAGAATATATGCTTTTTTACGTGAGTTTGATTCTTGGGTTGAGGGAAGGTATTTATATGATATAGTGCTTACTATCTTGAGGTCCAAGGTCTAGTCTTGATTGTCTTTTTTCCCCTAGGTATCAGTTTCTTGTGAATAAGACTTTGGAAGATTTGGTTAACATGATTGTATCTCAATTTGTCCATCTTCTAATAGGGTACTAATATCATTTATAAGAGTGATGGGAGAATTTACTAATTTGATATTAAGATTCAGGGCTTTCTATTCTAACTGAGCCAAATATGCTGGTGATTATAGCCACAAAGTAGCGTCTATAATGTGCTTTGAGAATCCTGAAAAGTGGCAGGTGATAGCATATCAAAAACACCAAACAATAAAATTTAAAACATCCCAGAAAGATAACACTGAACTGCGTAGATTTATGGCCTTCAAGGAAAACAACCTAGCCTTTTAACCACAACCGAAGGGCATAGAAAGTCTAAACATTATTAATGTCTTATCTCTTTTTTTTTTTTCTGGTTTATAGGGAAAGCAAGACAGCCACGCAGTTACCCCCCGATTTCCCAAATTGAAAGATGAAGGATGGTTTTTGATATTAGGAGAAGTGGATAAGAGAGAACTTATTGCTTTGAAAAGAGTGGGATATGTTCGAAACCATCACGTTGTTTCCATTTCTTTTTATACTCCGGAACTACCTGGAAGGTAAGCAGGGTCTCACCACCCAAGTTCTAAAAGAATTAAATATGACTGTTGTTTTACATTTCATTCTGTTTTTATACTTAGGTATATCTATACACTGTATCTCATGAGCGACTGCTACCTTGGCCTGGACCAGCAGTATGACATTCATCTCAATGTCACACCAGCGAGTATTTCTGCCCAGGTCAATGAGGAGGTCTCTGATGCCTTGATTGACATGAAAGTGAAGTAACCTGACCTGAACAGTCCATTTGAGAGAATTGGTTAAGAAGTCTGGCTGTTCATCTAGACAAAGTCGAATTGCTTGATGTTTGCCTTGGTGGAATCAACTTCTAACCTCAAGACACCCAGGAAATTGACGGTGGCTGCAGTATTGACTCCAGCAACACAAAGTCAGCTGCGGTGGCCTTTTAATAAATGTTGCCTTTCAAAATGTTGTCTTCATGAGTTTCTTGATATGTAAAATGAACACACGTGTAGGAAAACCTTTTGTGTATATTGAGATGATATTTAGGAATTATCCATCAAATCTTACATCTCACGGTGTAATGTTTACAAGAATGTTGGTTTCTTATTTTCTAAGGAAAACTACACTGAGACATGACAGTGTTAGGATTTGTTGTAACAGATTTCTAGCCCTGCAGCATAAAATACATAAGACAAATCTGTATGGAGACATATAATATGGGTTGTTAGCAAATTTTATACTTTGATCACATGGAGTTTCAAGAATTTTTTATAGTCAAAAATGTTAATAATATATGATGTAAAATTATATTGCAGAGCCCAATGATGATAAGGAAAGCAAAATATACTGATCTTAGAAAATGTGGATACTATAACTGGTGGAAATAAAATATTTAGAGTGCCACTTCAAGACAAGCTGACTCGATTATCTCGCCTGCTTCCTTCCCATTTGTTCCCCCCACTCTTCTTTTCATTACCTCTGCTTCAAGACTTTACTTCCATACTCTTTCTGATATTTATTTATACAAGGTGAGAAGTACAGTGTAACTTGTGTCATAACATGGAGAGACCACGTAGTTTTATTATGATGACTTATTATTTATGGAAAAGAAGAATGAAATATTGTTATGTAGCATGGATCTTGGGTACTACAGTTATTGTAAAACTTCAAATTATCATAAAGCCTTTTCAGCCTGAGGTTTTATTGTCTTCTCTTACCAGGTGTCTGTCTGTCTTCCATCACTACGGCTGACTATTCACAGTGAAAGTAGCCCTAAACAGGAACTCCATATGCTTGAAGAATATGAACTGATAATAACTCTGAGCCTTCTCTCTTTCAGAAATAATCCAAAATGAGTAGGTAAAAATTATTTCATGACCTTAATTTTTTAAAAAGAAAACTCTGAAGTAAGTTTTAAATTTTTTGATTATTACTAAGTATAAAAGAACTTGGCTTCTAAGATATGTACTGAGCTCTTATATTAGCTTTCTTTTTCTGCTTTCAGAAATCTAAATTCTAAATCTAAGCAAAACAAGGAGATAAAAATTTTTGATTTAATGAGTTCTACTTAGATCATTTTAAGGTCCTCAAAATTCTAAGAATGATTATTGATTCCAGGTTGTCGATTTTAAGTGATGGAGAATGGTTGCAGGGTCTAGAAAGTTACTCCCATAATTTCAGCCTCAGCCCTTTCACTTTCCATCATAAGGATTCCATACTACTCCTGGAAAATAAAATTCTTCCAATTTGAGGCCTTTAATGAGATTTCAAGGATTCTACCTCGCTTGAAACTTCTACCCAAGTCTTTTGCATGTCAGTTTGAGAGATCTTGGAGTACTATTCAGAGGTTGCTTCCAGTCTTACCCAAGGTCAAGCACACACAGCCAGCCACATCTGAATGGATGCTTACATTTTTCTTGTTACTCTTCATTTGGCCTGTAATTCAGAAAATATTTTTAAAGTTTCATGAGTAACGCTGTATCTGTAAATTAATATCAACCAGTTCATTACAGAGACATCCTGGAAAAGATGATGGACTGTAATCCACCTTTGGTTGAGCAGAATCACAACACCTCCCTCTCATTAAAAATTATTTGAATCTCCAAACCCTTGTTCACTTACTTGTTATCTTTTATTTGGACTTCTTAAACTACATAGATACCACGCCTATCCATTGAAAACAAATACAGTTACTTTGAATGACTGCACCCTTTGATTCCAAGTCATATTGGAAGCAGTTTTTAATGTTTTGAGGGTTGCAGGACTGATCTAAGATGAATTTTATTCTCAAGGTTTCCACCTTGGAATCAGAAGACTGCACTTTGCAGGATGTGGAGGACTGATCTGGAGCCAGTTCTCAAACTCCCTATAGCCAATCAGGCCCATATTTCCAAATGGCCTCAAAAGTGCCCACTTTTCAGGAGGGAATGGAGCTTCTGAAATAACCACATAATTCCTGCAAATGAAAAGGCTAACACTGAGTAATGCTGACTGCCATAAAAATGAAACTGCCTTTTTCATGGCTTGTAAATCGACACCAAAGACCATCAGAAAAGGGAGATTCCAAAAATGTTCTTCATGGCAACACATCAGAATTGGTGCATATTTTCTAAAAGTAATGGTCTAAAGGGAAAAATCTTTTTTGGATGTCTAAGTCTAGGTTTGTGTCTGCTTTTTAGTCAAATTGAGGCAAGGGTTATTAAAAAAAAAAAAGTACTAACCATGGTGAACCAGCAAAAAAATAAAATGGGTGTAAAGTACAGAAGAGGAAGTTTGGATTGGGGTGGGGGGAAACTCTCACAACACAATTATAAAATAATGAATAAGCAGGCTACTGTCAGAGACCTTCATTAATCAAACGTTATCTACTCCAACATTATAGTTGTCTCTCCACCAAACTCCAGATCACACTGGAAACAAATCATTGCATACTTCTTCAAAAATCTGAAATTGATACTACAAAGGGTGTCTAACAGTCATTCTAACGAAGAAAGCCAGTGACTTCAATTAAGCTTTTAAATAAGCTTGTCAGTTACAATACCAAAACAAATAGGTGGTCTATCAGGAATGTGCATCTTTACATGTGTTACTTCAGCTGGCTATTATCAGAAAATATGCTCTATTTCCCATTACAGCACAGTTTTACCAAGGGTCTAGAAGGAATAGGTATGGAGTGGAAAGAAAAGCTAGGCTTACAGTATCAAGAGAAGTGGTTTGGGTTTTTGGTTTTTGGTTTTGAGTTTGTTGTTGTTGTTGTTGTTGTTGTTGTTTTAATTATGTTTCTGTAATACTACCTTGCCCCTGTGTTGTGTTTGGTGATCCAAGCATATTTTAGAAGATTTAGGACAATGTATTCCATCAACTCTTCTGTTTCCATTTGTCACCTACAAAACAGAGATGATACCTGCCTGCACTTTCTCTCATAGTATTTGGCTCCATTGTGATAAGGGCAGTGAGCTTCATTCATTGTTGTATACACAGTGTCTGGTACAGCAAGTGTTTTGTCAATTTCATTTAATAAATCTTTTACATGAAAATGCTTAAAAAATGATAACAGCTGTCAAGAGTAAATAAAAGGTAAATGAAAGCCTAAGGTGATAAATTGTAAACAAACTCATCCTCAGGATAAATTTTATGGCTAAGAGCCCACCCCACCATTGCTATTACCCCTACCAAAAACAATAAAATCTTTGTGCTCAGAGAGGGATTCACTTGTGTTTCATTCCTTCGTGCTACAGTATTTCCACCTCCACAAATACAAATGCATGAGCAATTTCAGCTGTAGCTCAGCGTACATGGGAATGAGGATTCCTACAGTGGGCCTTTTCTGAAAATAGTTTCTGGAGACGTGCTTTGGTGGGGTAGTGAATGGTACATGGAGGCCCCACCGAATGGAAGAGAGGTCCGACTGCCTCATTTCTACCCCTTCTGGTTTCTGAGGATAAACATCACCCTTTCATAGTCTTCCCAAGGGCCATTTCCGATGTCCAAGTCAGCAGAAACAGGGACTATTCTGGAAATAGAACAGGTTTTGAGAACAACGGTGTGGGAGCTCCTCACACTTTCACCAAGTATTTGGGTGCAAGGTATGTGGCACCCAGAATGAAAGACATTTTAAAGCAAGTTTTAAAACTCCCTTAATAGCATCTGTGTACTTTTCCTAACATTGCAAAGGAATACCTACTCTGTCCAGTCTCCCTGGGAGTTGTGTTGCTCCCATGCTTGTAAAAGCGTAAAAATCAATTTGAGTGTATTCAGTAAAAACCTAAACCCTTTCCCTTTAAAAGCAAATATTTGGTTCTTCTTTCAGAAGTAACTATTTTTACACCATTTTATCCAACTTCTGAAACCTAATTCTAGCCAAAAATAAGAGGAAAAAAATATGCCACTGGCTTCCAATAGTGCTGTTTGTAGCAGGAGCCATCAGAATAATATGGACATCTTAGTAAAACCTCAATCTTATTTTCTGATACTTTAGAAAAATGCATTCCTCTAAAAACACATTACCCTTCAAGTGGCCTTTGGAGAAACTGAAACATTGAAGAAATCCTTGGATTGCAGCAAAGAACATTCTCCGTGGACAATTCCAATCAATTATAGAAACATAACGGTACCCAGATCATATAATGTACCACAGTGATGATCCTGGCTCCTGTCCATCTAACAAAATGCTGCATCTCATAAGCATTGGTCCTGCTGCTGTATGCAGCTCTTCAGCCCAGAAAGATTTACTCTCGATTGTTGCTTTTCGTGCTAAAAATGGTTGTACATTTGCATCTTCTATTTCAGTTTTGTCATTTCGTTATCTTTGCCACTGTGTTAATTATTTTTGGATGCTTCATCCTATCCCCAAACAATATATTTGAAACACTCATGAGGATGCATTGCATAAATATTGAATGTGTTAAAGACAGAGTCTGAGGTAATTCAGAATGAATTTAAGTAAATTGATTGGAATCAGCTTTTATTTAGGAAATCTTCTAGGGACAATTCTGACATATTTAAAATAACTAACTGTTCACAGAGATGCAATCTGCTTGTGCATTCCAACAAATCCATGAATCAGCAATCAGAACAGAAATACATCCCTTTAATATGCTACAGAACAGCTAAAAAGAGATTCAGGAAGATGATACCAATTACAGCAATAAAATACCTGGGAAAATTCTTCAGAACAAAAATGTTTTTAATAAAATCAGATAAAGATAATGTAACAATGATGAGGTGTTAAAATGAAAAATGGAAATGGAAAGTACACCCAAGCTGTAATTACATACATGTTTTATAAGTTCAGTAGACAGAAAAATGAGATCTGTTCCACCCTGGTGAACAGTGAGGGAAAGAGAAGTGGCAACTGTAATTAAAAGTCAAATGTCTTGCATTGGATGTGGCAATGATTTCTTGGATATGACACCAAAGGCAGAGGCAACAAAACAAAAAACAGACAAATTGGACTTCATGAAAAGTAAAAATTCTTGTGCATCAAAAGACACTATTAACAGAATAAAAAGGCAACCCACAGGATGGTAGAAAATATTTACAAACCATATATCTGGCAAGGGATCAATATCTACAAAATGTAGAGAACTCCTAAAACAACCAAAACAAAACAAAACCCTGATCCAAAAAGTGGGCAAAGGAACAAACATTTCTCCAAAGAGATATACAAGTAGCCAATAAACACATGAAAAGATACTCCACATCACTAATC
The DNA here is from genome assembly GCF_028018385.1 of Neofelis nebulosa. Classification (NCBI taxonomy): domain Eukaryota; kingdom Metazoa; phylum Chordata; class Mammalia; order Carnivora; family Felidae; genus Neofelis; species Neofelis nebulosa. Next base: position 94,103,761 of record NC_080787.1, on the reverse strand, counting down.
ACTAGAGAAATGCAAATCAAAACCACGAGATACCACCTCACACCAATTAGAATAAAATAACAGAAAATAACAAATGTTGGTGAGGATGTGGAGAAATTGGGACCCTAATGCAGTATTTGTGGGAATGTAAAATAGTGGGGAAATGGTATGGAAGCACCTCAAAATAATAAAAATAGAATTACCATTTGATCCAGGAATTCCACTTCTGGGTGTATACCCAAAAGAATTGAAAGTAGGGTCTCCAAGAAATATTTGCGCGCCCATGTCCACAGCAGCATCATTCACAGCTAAAACATGAGCAACCCATATGTCCATGAACAGATGAATGGATAAGCAAAATGTGTATGTACATATAACAAAATATTATTCAGCCTTAAAAAGGGAGAAAATTCTGACATCTGTTACAACAGGGATGAACTTTGAGGACATAATACAAAATTAAATAAGACAGTCACAAAACACAAATACTGTATGAATCCACTTATATGAGGTACCTAGAATAGTCAAATTTATAGAGACAGAAAGCACAGGGGTGAGAGCCAGGGGCTGGGGAAATGGGGTAGTGAGGAGTTAATAGGTATAGAGTTTCAGTTTTATAAAATAAAACAAACTTAGGAGATGGATGGGGGTGATGGTTGCATAACTGTATGAATGTATTTAATACCCCTGAACTGTATGCTTAAAAATGGTTAAGATAGTAAATTTATGTGTTGTGTTGTTTTACCACAATTTAAAAAGGGTATTATTTTTACAAAGTCAAATATTTTGGAGCAAAGATGAAGAATTACAAGAAAACCAAATGACACTTAAAATGTTTACTAAAAGGGGCGCCTGGGTGGCTCAGTCGGTTGAGCGGCCGACTTCGACAGGTCATGATCTCGCGGTCCGTGAGTTCCAGCCCCGCGTCGGGCTCTGTGTGGACAGCTCAGAGCCTGGAGCCTGTTTCAGATTCTGTGTCTCTCTCTCTCTGACCCTCCCCGTTCATGCTCTGTCTCTCTCTGTCTCAAAAATAAATAAACGTTAAAAAAAATTTTTTTTTAATAATAAATAAATAAATAAGTAAATAAATAAAATGTTTACTAAAAGCTCAGGACAATGCACTATGCAGTCAGAATACTGTATTGCCAAAAGTAAACATTCTAAATAGAAAATTTATCAGATCATTTTACCAATTTATTCTATGGAACATAAATTTGAAACATCTATTAAATGCTGGATCTGGAAATCTTTGTTTCTAGATATCAAAAATGTAGAAACTAACATAATGGATATCCTTGCACTGTTACTTGAATTTTTTGAGTTATAACATTTTCCATGCCTTTTAAAAGAAATAAAACTAAAGGTATAGTTGATGTCCTGGTACACCTTTTCCCAAACCTATTTTTCCCTTATATCCCAGAGTTAGTTATTACCTTTCCTGTACATGTTTTTATACTATTACTGATATAACTACATAATTTTGTTCATGCTTTTACATGATTTTCACATATACCTAAAAATATATAGCAGCTGTTGTAGGGAGCCTCCAAGATGGCCCCCAATAATCCCTGCCTCCTGGTATTCACACTCTGGGCAATTGCCTCCCCTTGAATGTTGACCAGATTTGAAGATGAATTTCTGATGAACAGCTTATGGCATAAGTGATGGGATATCACTACCAAGATTAAGTGATAAAAAGACTCTATGTTGTTTTTGCGAGTTATCCAGGTTGACAGTTTATTATACAGTATGAATATGTCACAGTTTACGGATTGATTTTTAAGTTGATGGGATTTTATATTCTTAATATGTGCTACTGCAAATAACTGCTGCAACAAATATTTTTCCTAATTCTCATTGGATTATCTTTAGTGTCATAAACATGCACATAGCTAAATTATATTCAAATTAAAGATTTTAGTTCAAGAACCAAAAGAACTTAGGCACAAAGAATGTATGATTTGCCTAGACTAACATGACACATTTGTGTATTCATAGGGCAAAATTTGATCTGCCAAGGTGAAACTATGGATTTCTCCACAGAAACATATCTAAGTAGGTAATGTTGAAATTGTGGAACAAAGGCAGCCACGAAACCATATTCCAGGCCAAGACTGAAGAACACGGACAGCAGAATCTCATGATTTCCTGATTATGTACAAAAGTAGTTAAGTTAGCATGCTTTTTTCTTTTCTGCTTTTCTTTAAACTTAGATGTAACTGCAGCATCTCCCAGTGGATGCTTCTTTTGTGCCTCAGTGGGAGACCTCTTCAAAGGTGGATGCTCTAGGAGACACCTGAAGAAAAAACTCATGAAGCGGAACCCGTTTTCACTGCTCTGCTGAGCCTGGTTAGAGTGGGCTCTGACCCGAGGCTTCTGGGTGGAGCTGCCAGGCCAGAGGTAACTCTTCCTACACCTCAGGGGTTAAGCTGAAGTAGTAATCCTCCTAAGAAATGAGAATATGCCCTGTCATTATCTCTCCTGCCAAAATAGGACTGGTTAAAATGTCATCGTGAATTAACAAGCATGCCTGCATGCTTCATGGTGTGACAAAAGTCTTAAAAGATTCCCTTCTATTTTTGATTTTCAGACTTTTAAAGCTGACGTTAAAAATTATTTCTCCCCTACAGCATATTTGGTCAAATGTATCACTTTTTTAAGGCAGGTTTGGTTATTTGTATTAAACATATTTATATTTCTTATCACATACTGATATGAAAGAATCATGCAGACTATTACCTCCCAGTTTTAGCTATAGCCATAGGAACATACTGTGTTGGGGGTGGGGGGTGGGTATTAAGACTCCCCCATTAAGACTTAAAAGCACTAGGTAGAGAAGAGCCAGATGTGATGAGGGATGCAAATATAGTAACACCCCCTGATGGACTGCCTTGAGTGGCTGTTGTTTAATGCACACTGAATGGGTGATCTATATATAGGGATGCCACACTTTTCAAAAAGCTTGAGCTACTGTTTCACCACAACTTAAGGTTTATTCAAGAAAAACTCAAACAAGGTCACATATAAAATTCCTTCATTATTGGAGTCATTTCAGAAGCAATCTGTATCTCTCTCAGAATATATATATATTTTATCTTGTGTGCATCAACGGAAGACGTGCTAAACAAAACCTTCAACCACAGTCAAGCTATGCAGATGCTTCAGAACACAAGAGGCAACAAAACTCAGCCACTGATGGTTTTCGTGGCTTTCTAGTCCTGTGTCTCTTCCATCCAGCCTTAAATGATGCCTCCTCCCTCGGTTCCCTAACCCCCAGTTCATCAGCCTCTCTCCAGGGGCATTAGTTCACCTGGAACCCTCACCTGCACAGCAGGTAGCCTCATAATAAGAGGTGCTTGAGAAATATCTGTGGAACAAATACAAACTTTAAATAATACAGTGTGGGCACCTGGGTGGTTCAGTCGGTTAAGTGTCTGACTCTTAATTTCAGCTCAGGTCATGATCTCATGGTTTGTGGGTTTGGGCTCCTGTGTCAGGTTCTGCGCTGGCAGCACAGCACGGAGCCTGCTCTCTCCCCATCTCTCTCTCTGCCCCGCCCCTCTCCCCGCCCCTTCTCCCCTGCTCTCTCTCAGAATGAATAAATAAATGTTTTAAAAATTTATTAAAAGATTAAAGAACTGGGGCGCCTGGGTGGCTCAGTCAGTTAAGCATCTGACTCCGGCTCAGGTCATGATCTCGTGGTCCGTGAGTTCGAGCCCCGCGTCAGGCTCTGTGCTGACAGCTCAGAGCCTGGAGTCTGTTTCAGATTCTGTGTTTCCCTCTCTCTCTGACCCTCCCCCATTCATGCTGTCTCTCCCTGTCTCAAAAATAAATAAACGTTAAAAAAAAAATTAAAAAAAAAAAAGATTAAAGAACTATATGATATAGACAATGACACTAACAGAAGAAAGTGAACTTAATAGAGCCTTCTTGAGCACCCATCTGTGTATGGTCATTGTACCATCTTAAAGAGATCGGTTGAGGCGTCTCCAATGAAGGTCAGCAGAACAAATTGAGGTTACAGAATATGCTTCCTGCCTGCAGTTCATTAGGCAGACAAATGCCTTCCTGTGGTGGGAAAGATGATCTGAAAGAGAGCAAAGTAAGAACAAAATCTGGGAAATAAAAGGTATTTTTCAGGCAGTGGGTTCAGTGGTAAAAGTCCCTGACATCTAACAGACCCTGCCAGAGAATATGTCCCAGCCTCCACCCTAGGCTGTTGTTTATTTAACAACATGTCCCTGACTAAATGTGTATTGTCTAAAAAAACTCAGTGCTCTCCATAGAATAATTCTGGAAGGCTACACGAGGAATTTATGAGTAGTGACTTCTGAGGAAGGGACTGAAGGAGTGGCTTAATGTTTAGTACTTGATACTATTTGATTGTTTTTTTGTTTTGTTTTTCCTTGTGCTTACACAGTATTTTTCCATTGAAAATAGTTGGTTTAAAATGTTTGATAAAGGAAGAGAACTCAAAATTATAACCTGCTTCAAACAAACAAACCCCAAAGATTGCACTTGGTATTTCCTTTACAAACGGATTCAATAGCTTTGTGTCTGAGGAGACAGGGGTTTCATGGAGGGTTAAGGAAAAACCTCTCTGTCAAGGACAACTTTGAGAGAAACAGGGTGATTTCCCATCCATGCCTGTGAAGAAACCCTCCTCAAAAGGCAGCACCAGTTCTCTGCAATATTTGTAATAGGCAGAAATGGCACAGCGGGGACCCTCAACTCTTCTACAAAGAACCATGAGCCTGAGTGGATGATCACAAGGATGATTCTTACTTTTTTTTAAATATATTTTTTAATGTTTTTATTTATTTTTGAGAAACAAAGAGACAGAGCATGAATGGGGGAGGGGCAGAGAGAGAGGGAGACCCAGAATCCTAAGCAGGCTCCGGGCTCTGAGCTGTCAGCACAGAACCCGATGCAAGACTCAAACTCACGAATTGCTAGATCATGACCCGAGCCTAAGTCGGGCGCCTAACTGACTGAGTCACCCAGGCACTCCAAGGATGATTCTTTCTTAATGGATGATTAGAACAAGGGCAGAGTCAGGATTTTAGTTAGGTTGGAAATTAGGGATTTACTTAGGAATTTTCTGCGTAGGGGTTTTATTTTTGTGCTTTTTGTATTTCAAAAAAAAACTCAAAGTGATTTCTTTCCTTGCATTTCTATTATAGGCTGAATTGTGTTCCCCCCAAAAGATGTTGAAGTCCTAATCCTCAATACCTTAGAATGTAACCATGTTTGGAAATAGAGCCCTTACAGAGGTAATCAAGTTAAATCAACTACATCATTTTGACTGATGTCCTCATTAAAATGGAAATTTGAACACAAAGATAGACATATACGGGGGGGAAGACAATATGAAGAGACACAGGAGGGATGCCATACATAGAAGGAGGCAGAGAATGGAGTCAAGGAACATGTGAGGCTTCCAGAAGCTGGGAGAAGCAAGAAAGGATCATTCCCCTATAGGTTTCAGAGGGAGCATGGCCCTGTGGACAACTGGATTCCAGACTTCTAGCCAATGGAACTGTGAGGCAAGAGACTTCTGCTCTACATCACCTAGCTCTTGGTACTTTGTTAGGGCAGCCCTAGGAAACTATACAAACCTTCCCCTGTACCCTCTGGGTTTACAGACCCTCAGCACCCACTGCCAGATCTAATTGCCTGTGGCCTCTTGCCTCAAATCCGATGCTTGCATTTTGCCTCATGCTGCCCTCACCTCCACACCCTGGCTCAGCTGATCTCCATGCTGGAAGACCTCTCCCTCCTTCTTAATGTCTCAGCCAGGAGGCATCCCCTTGAGCTGGCAAAGGGGTGCCCCTTCCCCTCCCTTTCCCCGTCCACACCCTGCTCCACTCTGTTGCTGTGCCTGCCCGTGATGCTGAAAGTGTCTGTGGATCCATCCAGCCCAGTGGAGAATCACTACCTCCAGGGCAGACACCATGTCCTCTTCATCTTTTATTCCCGAGTCTGCTACTGTGCCTGACGCAAGTCCATGAGTTTTCCTGGGCTGGACTAGCCTCTTAGTACAATTGGTAGAACACTGTCAGGAGAAGTGCATCATTCCAACCACCTCCAAAATAAGAGCCAACACCAGAATATAAGCAGCCTGTGGTAGACTAGCAAGGAGAGACATCATGAGAAGGAGAAAGGAGGGCATCTGGTCTGCTTTTAGCACTTCTGTAACTTTTATTCAGCCCTGCTCAGAGGCCCCATGAGATAAAAGAACCCAGAGCAACAAATGGGACCCCAGGAATGGCATCTGGCCTGGGTTATAAATCTGCACTGTCCAGGGTAATTTTACTCCTATTATCTCTCATTTGTCTACATGGGCATCTGCCTTGGTTGCATTTGGTCATAAGTTTCTTTGAGGCTGTAACCTCCACTTCAGACAGTGTCATTCAGTGTCCTCTGGGATCTGAATAAACAATAGCTGAATTGAAATTGTAAAACCATGAGACTGAACAAATGGGTAGATGTGAAAGAAGTTTCTGGAAGAAGTAGGTGGTCTCATTCCCCCAATCCTTTATTATAAGACCAAAAGAACATGCTTAAAGGACTAATGATTTTGAAGGAATAAAAAAAGAAAAGTGGGAAATAAAAGCCTTATTTTTCTAATGAAAGAACATTTTCTCTTGATCATCCACAAATTATAAGATGACATACATTAGCATGCTATTTCATTAACAAATTACAGTCCATTCTCCACAGTGAAGGAATAAAGAAAAAGTTCACCTAATAAGAGAGGTTAGCTCCTAATTAGGATCAGGCTGCTGAATTTGCCGGGTGTAATTTTCCACTGCAAATTGTTCTCAGGTTGACCTTGGCTGGTATTAAGGACATGGGTTTGAAAACACATCTTTCCTTTGCCAGCACGTCCCTACAAAGCACCAGTGCCTTCCAAAGACCATTACTGAGTCTGTCTCCATCCCCCAGCCTCCTGCTCTCCCATTGCCCTGCCATTTCCTCTAGCTTTAAGGAATCTTCTTGAAGAGAAATTAACATTTACTGAGTACTGTGGGGTAGCAGAAAAGGCACAGGACTTGGCCTGGTAGCGAACCACGTCTTCAGTACTTGTTTAATACCTGTGTGGCTTAAATGAATCTTGGTTCCCAGCTGCATGATGATTTCAGAGATGTCATGAGGATTCAATGTCAGGGGGTGTATTGATATAAAGCGAGTGCTCACACAGGTTATTTCCCTTCTGTTTCGAGTAGTGTCAGCAACTTGACATTCCTCCCCATTCTGCCAGTTAAAACACCCAAAGAAGCTAAGTTGTCAGAAGCAACCAATATATGGTGAGGGCAAGTTTTGAACCTCTGACCCCAAAGCATCCAACTCAGCCACACTATCCACCCAAGCACACTGACCTTGAAGATTGGCTGCTTCAAGCTCCCATGTGGAATGTGGACCTTGGAAAATGCTGGCTGGCACTAAATACAGTGGCTGTCCATGTCTTCTGTGCTTTGGGGCTCAGAGAGTGAGTCTGGGGTAGAGGATGGGGCAACCAAGACGACCCTGGGCAGAAATCTCCTCTCTGACTCGAATCCTATCAAATCACCACCCTGTCAAGGAGGATAGCTTTGTTTCCCCAGTGGCTTCTAAAGAGATTGTGTAAAGCCCTTGAGAGATGAAAGCTCTTTATTTCAATGAAACCACCACCACTCACCTCCCATTCCACCCCACCTCCTCCCCTCCAAATACCCTGTGAGGTCCCAGGTGTGCTTGATCTGTGTGTAGCTGAGGTGGCGATTTCATAATGAGGCAAGGATCAGAGTTTATACAATAACTTTATCCATATTGATTGCTTCATCACATGAATAGGAAACCTGTGGAAAAGTTCTATAAATGCACACCAAGCAATCCAGCTTCCTAAGTCAGCACTTTGGAAAACTTTGGGGCTTTGAAAATTTTCCAATGGTTCCAGAGATGTCAATGTGACTTTCAGACACAAGACAACGGGGGGAAGTGTAGGGAGAGGAAGAGGAAAGAATGATTTTGAGCTTAGGCCACTTATGCTTTCATATTATTATAGCTAATAGGTATCTGGGAAATTTTAGCAGAAGATATCTTGAAAATAGAATTAATAGAATCTCATAGGACTTCAGACTTGCCTTAAATTCCTTTAGGGTTTGTTATCTTTTTTTTTTTTTTTTTTTTTTTTTTTTTTTGGCCCTAAATGGGCCACAGTGTCCTGGCTGCTTCAGAACTACCACCCAAGAAAGAAAGGAATCTCAGGAAAATTAAAATCAGTTAAAATCTCTAAAATTTAGAGAGCAAAGATTGCAATAGGTTGTGGATAATTGGGAAATGGAAAGAATGAAAAACATGAATGGGTTTTCTTAGCCAGTATTTACAGAGATGGCAGGTGATGTAAGGGTCTTTTCAAAAACACTAAGAACATAAAAACAGTCTTTAATACACCAGTGTGTTTTAAAGGGGAAGAGAAAAAATTTGTCTTCTCTTCTTACATCTTACAAGAAATTGTAAAAAAAATTCAACAACCTTTCTTTGGTTAAAAATGTCTTTCAGGGGCGCCTGGGTGGCGCAGTCGGTTAAGCGTCCGACTTCAGCCAGGTCACGATCTCGCGGTCCGTGAGTTCGAGCCCCCGCGTCAGGCTCTGGGCTGATGGCTCGGAGCCTGGAGCCTGTTTCCGATTCTGTGTCTCCCTCTCTCTCTGCCCCTCCCCCGTTCATGCTCTGTCTCTCTCTGTCCCAAAAATAAATTAAAAACATTAAAAAAAAAAAAAAAAAAAAAAAAAATGTCTTTCATGAATTTGGTTATATAAATACTCAAATTTGCAAGGACTGGGTATAGAGCAATCTGAAGTTTAGCTAATACCCAAAATAGCACTTGAATAGATATTAGTTCCTTCAAAGTAGTCATCTCGGTAGACTGTGCTTATTTCAACAATGCAGTATTATTGCCCACAAGTTTTTGAAACACCCTTTCAGAATTCCCTTCAGAACATGAG